>NC_137460.1:226387731-226967731 GCF_964235325.1 Thermobia domestica | reverse complement strand
CTACAAATTCCTTAAATAAATAAATAAATTCCTCATTTCATTTGTGTTCGTCAGTAATAAAATGTGTTCTTACAATTATAAATGTTAGGTTAGATTAGTCAAACTAATGTTTTACTCTCTTTTTGTTGTGTGATTCATTGCAATCTTAGAGATTAACTTTTCTTTTTGTTCACTTTCTCTTTAACTTACACTGAATACAATCTGTGTAATTCTTTCGAAAGTTGCTGAAGGAAATATCTTCGCATGTTAGTTAATGGCATAGCGCAAGCATAAGTTTCTTTTCTGAATAAGTGTCTTTGAAGAAAACGGAAATATTAATTCTTGCCCATTGTTTTGAAGAGTAGCACTTACTAATTCCGTAACATTCTTGGCTGCTGCTCAGGCAATATGTCTCCCATGGTATTCGTCTGGTAGGCGGAAATCAACTTCCGGGTTCATCTCTTATGAGAACATACTTTTCAATTCGAATGCGACAGGCGGAAATTAACTTAGGCTGGTTCAATTTTTAAGGGAATCTACTTTTCAATTCAAGTGTGACGGGCGGAAATTAACTTACGCCAGTTCAACTCTTATCGGAATCTAATTTTCAATTCGAGTGCAGCAGGAGGAAATTAACTGGCGCTGGCTCAATTCTTACCGGAATCTACTTTTCAATTTAAGTGCGGCAGGCGAAAATTTACTTATGCCGGTCCAACTCTTATGGAAATCTACTTTTCAATTTGAGTGTGGCAGAGGGAAATTAACTTACGCTGGTTCAACTCTTATCGGAATCTAATTTTCAGTTCGAGTGCAGCAGGAGGATATTAATTTACGCAGGCTTAACTTTTATGAGAATTTACTTTTGAATTCTAATGCCGCGGGCGGAAATTAACTTACGCCAGTATGACTCTCATGGGAATCTACTTTTCAATTGGAGTGCAACCGTTGGACATTAACTTACGCAGATTCAACTTTCATGGGAATTTACTTTTCAACGTGACTATACACATTCTTGGCTCACCCGACTTCTTCAAAGCGGTGACAGTAGTTTTGTTAGTCGCTATACAAGTCGTGGATCAATGTGTTAATGCGAAATTCACACAAGTATTAGAAAACACATTAACAATGATAAACTTCGAACAACGCAGAAAGAAAGCATTCGCATAACACATCAACTAGAAGAAGGTACAGAAAATATTAGTTTTAACATATCTTGTGTTGATTTATTTAATATGTGACCCTAGTATGTCTTCTCCTACACTGGACGCATTGTCTGAGGAAACAGACACCTGAAGGAAAAAAAATCAAAATTCTATTCACATACTTGCCAAACTGTTTTCTTCCTTGCGACAGTTTGCCAAGTATATGAAAAGAATCATCATCTTCTTCAGAATCTTCATTTTTTCTTCTTTTTTCAGAGATCTATTCCCTGAGACGATGCTTTTAGTGTAACCGAAGGGAAAAATTAGGATCACTATCAAATAGATCAACGTAAGGTATGTTAAAACTTATTTTCTATAATCTACAGTATATGGTTGCGTAAACAAAATGAAAAAACAAGTAATCTGTGACGTGCTAAATCATTGCCCAATACTCAGTTCCCATAGTTCTCTTGCCATTAGTTGCTGAGAGAAAATACAGAACTAACCATTCTTTTATTCTACTATAGCACTGGAACAATAAATACAACAATAAAAATAACAGTGAGACTGAAAAGAAAGGCTGCAACTTGGAAATTCTTTGTTACTAAGCTCAAGACATATTAGTGATCAGAGACAATCAAAGGAGGGTACAAACAAGCTAGTTGGTTCAAGAAAATAAATAAAAAGCCACCGAATCATTTAAAATGAAGTGATTTAACAATTGTGATCAAGTAAAATATGTCTCTCCTCATTTTATAAGCCTTAACATTTAGACGTGGTGCTAAAAATTACAAGAAAAAAAAAAAAAAAAAAAAAAAAAGACATATTGCTCTTTGAAATTATTAAATACAGACACTTTCCTTTAATTATGTCCAAAGTATCACTGACAGTTTCATACTCTGTGAAAGTTAAACATTTATATATATATCACAGTAAATGTAGCTGGAAAAGAAGGCTGAAAAGAAAATCTATGTAATATTCTTATGTCAACCATATTGATTCTACAAGATCGCACTAATTTACAATGAAATCTAACACTTTTAATCAACATAAATCGATCTTCATATTAAGTTAATTAATCACTTTTATTGGCATTATTTGTGATAACGATAGAACTATTTAGGTAAACAATCAGATACAATTTAAACTATAATGACATTTGGAATTTTCAATCTCTATTAGCCAAGAAAAATATACTAAACTTTTTCAATTTGTATTAGCCAAGGAAAATTGAATTTAACTTCCTGTCTCTAGAGCCCACGAAGGACTACGACCAGCCAGATGGCGCACACACAGGGTAGGTTCTAAGTCGTTTGATACTAGCACTTATTCAATTCTCAGTTGACTAGAGTAGTGGTGGCTGATTGACTAAACAATTAAATGGTGTGGTTCGTTAATAATATGTTATAAGAAATGATTTTGTATAATTTCGGAGTTGATAAATGATTCATTTCAAATTCACTTCTGTTAAGTAACTTATGCGCATTCTGAATATTGAAAACGAGGGGAAAAAACTGATCGACAAGAAATAGATTAATTATGATGATAAAATTGAATCAGTTAATCTTAATGAACGGATAATTTTATTAATCTTCCTTGCCTTCTGATGCAGATATGCTATCTGTTTACGTATTTCATTTCATTCCACTAGTTAAGCATTAGTTCGTATCCACCCTTCCCCTCGTATGTATAGTAAAAATGCAATATTTCAGTGTTTCAGTGGGTCTATATTTCTATAACCAACGCTTTCTATAGGTGTGAAAGCATATTATCAATCCCTAGCCACTTGCCAGGGCAGGCGTTAAGGAAATCCTCGCTGTGTTCGACTCCTCTATGGAATTTATCACGATGAGATACAACTGAATTTTGAGGCGAAAACATGGGTAAACGAACAAATCAAATGGTCTAGTGGCTGTCACGAACAAATTAGATGGTCTAGTGGCTGTCACGAACAAATTAGTCTGTGACTTCGGCATCTCAGACAAGACGTAAAGAGATCTCAAGTTCGATTCCGAATGGGAGAATCTGAAATGCATTAGAGTAGTTGAGATCCCACTTTAACCTTTTAACTGTTAAGCAAATTACCGTAAAAATGTTTTGACTTGTTTTCATGGTTGAAACACGTCTTCCTGACCATCATTTCGTAATTTTTAAAGTGTTTTTGTATTTTGATACAAAATACAGAACGTCTATTTCCAAGTAAGATTGCCTTAACCCCTTACGTGCGTAACCCGTAAATACACGGGCCCCGTATCTTGTATCAGCTGCGTAATTTCTGAACGAAAGTATTGCGTCAGTGACTTAATTTTTAGAAATACCTTTATTAATTTTAATTCTGCAGAAACCTATGTAGTTTGAAAGTGGCGTCAACCTGAGTACTTTAATGCTATTTTGGGTGACGTTTTTTAACGCACAACAACAACAATAATAATAATAATAATAATAATAATAATAATAATAATAATAATAATAATAATAATAATAATAATAATAATAATAATAATAATAATAATAATAATAATAATAATAATAATAATAATAATAATAATAATAATAATAATAATAATAATAATAATAAATAATAATAATAATAATAATAATAATAATAATAATAAATCTGTGCCTAGAAAACGGCATGAGTAATATTACGGGCAACGCCACTCTTACAAGAAAATATTCCAAAAATTACATACGTAAGGGGTTAAAATAGCTAATCATGTATTGCTAGTGAGCAACACTGCCCACAATATAGTAAAGAGCCTATCTGGTTGCAATGATGCGAACAAACTTTGAAGGATATGGCTTAAATTTAGCTCAGATGTAGTAGAGATTATGTAGATTCTACATTCCAAAAGCAAATTGTCCTAAAATGAATGGAACATAGTAAAAAAAAACATTAATATTAATGGAAAATCAATGAAAAACAAATAATTCCTCCACTTATCAAAAAAAGGAGATAGCTCAAATTCAGCTTAAATATAGAAGAGACTATTCCCAAAGCACCTTGTTTTAAAATGGATGGAACATAGTAAAAAATCAATGAAAAAAAAAGAAACATATCTACAAAATTTAATAAGGACATAGCTAATTAAAAGCTTATTGCAAAGACATAATGCGGGGCTTGAAACGATGTATAGCACATAAGGTAAATATGGATAGAACATTGTTGAAAGTAGAGTTGTTTGAGTAAAAACCAATAATAATGATAAAGTATACGCATCTTCTGCAAATTACCCAGGGCGCCCGACAAAGTTACGTGCTTGAAATATTTCACGTATGGATTTGGAATCTCCAGACTCGATTTAGCATGCAACATGACTTTTGACCTGATCACGTGACACAGTGTGATCCTTATCACAAGCCGGATAGACCCTTATAACTAGGAATATTTTTCAGGAGTAGTAGTTAAAAGCAGTTTAGTTGAAGTAATCTTCTGTCATCTGTTGACGAAGGTTACATTTATTCAACAAAGTTATCAATCGCGCATGAATAAAGATCAACCCATTAAAAAGAGACAGAGACAAAATTAAGCAACAGAGATTCCTAAGAGAAACGAAACAATTGAACAAGAAATGAATTTATCAAATAAACATTCAACTTAATGAGAATCTATCGAGAAAAAAAAAACTTTGGTATAACATGTGTACAGAATAAAATAAATCGTCAACCAATGCAGCTCCTACATACGAAAATGATCGGAAAACGACCATGTTGGTAGACCAAGGAACAAAAGGCACGACGAAATACAGAAGACCGTGAAAAAGTGGGGAGTAAGCTAGGAAAAGATTCATGATGAAGGTTGATGGGGTAAAGGAGTAAGTGGAGAGGCAACGTATATACCCAGACCTGTAGATGATGAAAACAGAAATTAAAGATAACAATCATAACTATCAAAGGTTCTGTATTCTAGTTTTCCGCTTTCTTTTTCTGGATCCTTTCGCCACTTGTCCTGGACACTGGGCAGGAATGTATGTATCATTCTTTGGAATGTTAAATTCAGAAATATTTAAGATTTCTTCCTTCAGGGATTAATACGTAGACTTTCAAGGACAGAGGAAGAAAAAATTAACTATCCTTTACGAGAAATGTAGAATAAGCTTTACCAAAAGTCTCAGAATTTCAAACCACAGTGAGATTACTATCATATATCGTTGCTGGAGCAAGAATATGTGAATCGTCCTCACGGATGGTTCAGAGTTCTTTATTCCTTATGCGACACCATGATAAGAAACACGTGAGGGGACAAGGTGGATCAGTGGTAGAGTGTTCATCTCCGGTGCGTGGGGACCTGGTTCGATCCCAGCTCGCGCCAACTGGATTTTGTGGTGAACAAACACCGTGTTCGTAGGTTTTCTCGGGATTCTCCTGTTTCCTTTCACTTATTTCACCACTGCATTTATTTCTTGTCATCATCGTCTTCTTTAGCCTAGCCGACATATCCGTCGGACGTAAAACTGAAATATTTCATTTCATTTCATTTGATTCGGATTAGGATTTTTACATTTCTGGGCTTTCGGCATCTAAGGCCATGTTAGCCCGTAAAGTTTGAGGGATTACGTCCCTCGGTGAGTACACTATCCGGGAAAAGGGAAAGAAGGAAGCGACCTGGCAGCTATATGTTAGGTACCACCCCCGCACATGCCTGATGTGAGTAAGGAAAACCCAGGAAAAACTCGTTCAGGATGTCTGGCCTGAAAAACTTTTTTACACTTTTTTAACCGAGTGAACCACCGGAAATCGAATCCGGGACCGCTCGCACCAAAGGCGATAGCGTTAGCGACTACGCTGCGCGGAACTACTTCATGTCATTTGAAAGAAGGGGCTTACTATTAACGTGGGCTCCGAACCATGACCAGTCTTTAACTCAGTGTAGTTGGTGGGTGCACAAACCATCATGTAAGATAAACCTTCACAGTATGAACCGTTTCCCACCACACTATCTTGCTCCAAGACAGTTGATTACAGAAACACGCCAAGTGAACTGCCCTTAACCCTCTTAGGATTAGGATTTTTTAGGTAAATTTTAGGCTTTCACTCAAACAGCTACTGCTTCCGTACTATTTATCGTAGGATCATGGTTCATACCTCGTTTTTTTCAAGATGGAGCATACTTTCCAACGGCACAACTCGCTAGTCCGTATTATACACCAGAAACGGAAAAATCGGAAAAAACTGGGAGATTTTTCGAAATTTTTGCGCCCCTCTGGCCCGGGCCTGGGTTCACGTAGGGATCTGGTTCGTTTTTTAAAAGAATACGTTGTTATGTACATAATACATTTGCAAAATTTCAATCTTGTATCTTGAAAACTAACGGAAGCAATTTTTTAAAGTCTGAAGGTGACCCACGTTTTTCTCATATTATATATATAAATGTACTACGTCATTACTATTTGACCTGGAGTCATGGTTCAAACACCATTTTCTTTACTATAACGAGTTCTTTCCAACAGTACCACTTACATGTCCGTATCATACACCTGAACCGGAAAATTCGGGAAAATCCTGGAATTGTTTTTTGAAATTCCCGCCAAAACAGTTTGCCCCTCTGGCCCGGGCCTGGGTTCAAGTAGGGATCTGTTTCTTTTTATAAAAAATACGTTGTTATGTATATAATACGTGTGCAAAATTTCAATCTTGTATCTTGAAAACAAAGGTCGGAAAAAGTTATTGAAAGTCTGAATTTAGGCTCTACATATTATATATATATATATATATATATATATATATATATATATATATAAATTTACTGCGTCATTACTGTTTGGCCTGGAGTCACGGTTCAAACACCATTTTCTTCAGTATAACGACCTTTTTCTAATAGTATTACTCATATGTCCGTATCATACATCTGAGCTGGGAAAACTGGAAAAACCAGAAGTTTTTCTGAAAAAATCACCCCCTCCGAACACTTGCGAACCTCGAGTCTGGCCTCGGTTTCACGTAGGGATCTCAAAAAAATTGAGAAATACCCAAAGGTACACACAATCCGTATGCAAAGTTTCAATCTTGAAAACTAAAGGCGTAAATTTTTTTTTTGAAATTTGCCTTATGAAAGCAAAAAAAGTCACACCCCTCCAACCTACTTGCCGCCGCCCGGTTCCAAAATGCATTTGGAGTGTTCTTTGGTTCATCCTTGACTTGACCAATTTAAAAAATCCGGCTTAAATACCTGTTATAGAACCTAAATAAGCGGTCAAAGACTATACTACGCCATGGTATAAAAATATATCATAAATTCTAAAAGGCTTAATGGAGTTATGAGACTTCAAAGCGAGAGAGAAAATATGTAAGAGCAAAAGTAATGGGAATACAAAATAACAAGGAGAAAAAGACTTGTCCTTTAAAGGAGTTAAGGAATTTCAAAGAGAGAGCATATGAATCATTTTTTTAGGGAATTACTTTTTAAAGCAAATTAAGTGCCTTTCATAAGATTCATGAGCTTTCATGCTAGAAGAAGATTACATTAATCATAATTTAAGGAGTGGGAGTGTAAGCTAAAAATGTAAATATATCATTCATTGTTTCAGTTGTTATGGGTTTTCAAACTCTGTAGTCGAACATATGAGCCACTCTCCAGAAAAGTTCCGAGATTTTTGAACAGAAGACTATATGAAATCATAGATTACTCACTCTTCCTTTTCATTTATGTGTTTTTACCCAGCCAGCACCTGAATGAAAACTTTTCACTACAACTATTTTGAACACAGTATTACTAAATTCTATTGATAAATATGGCGGCTTATGATGAGCGGTTTTTTTTTTTTTTTTTTTTTTTTTTTTACGATAAATAATTGGCGAGAACTTCATTAAGTAGCTAACAGCATGGGAAAAGTGACATTCAAAAGAAAAAATAAATAAAATAAATAAATAAAATAAACAATGAAATTATGAATACCCCAAAGGTTACTTCTGAGAATTTGCGATACAGCAGAACTATTTCCTTAATTCAATTCTAAGATTTAAAATTGACATAGAGAGAATACTATTGATTCAACATAAAATTGCTTAACATTCCTTTAAGCACAGAAATAATTCCCCTTTTTGTTAAGTATAATTTAATGCTTTCTTTTTCCTCACTGATTAAAATGCATAAACTATTCCTAAATGAATATTTCAAGATTTTTCACTCATATAGGAAATAAAGTACCGCAAACGGGTCTGCTCTGATATGTTGGAATGAAATGATATAAAAGAAATAGTTGATATCACATCCTGAAAGTGGTTTATTGCTTGCTTGGCCACGAATCGAACCAGAGATCCCCACGCTCCAGAGATAAAGCCACTACCACTGAATCACCGTGGCCCCCTTCTTTCTGCCACGAATGATACATTTTAAGAGGCATAAGAATTACTTTTTGTTAATTTTCTCAGAAACTAATAATAAGAATTTATCCTCAAGCATATCATTGTGTTCTAAGAGATTCAGCGATTTATATATGACTCATCTATGGACTGCTCCCCCACCCTTACCCCACCGCTACGCATCTTCTACGAATACGCTAATAGTGTTACGGATTTTAATTATTTCTAGTCTGTTCAAAAGACCAAAGATTCGGAAAGAGGAACCTGCAATATACGTTTCAGTCATTCTAAAAAGTGACAAAACCACCATTTTTATTTATTGTACGCATACACTATGGAATAATCTATTGTAACAAGAATATTTGAAGATCTATGAAAAGAAGCAGCTTTTAAACATACCCAATTCAATAGACTTCAAAAACATGATATTTTATTTAATCTTAATTTGGTTGATACAAGAATGTACATTAAAATGACACGGAACTGTACATGTGTGAATTCTATGACATCTAGATACCATAATAGGTAGCATCAGGATAGGAACGAAATACCATGACAACTATTTGAATACATTCTACTGACCTGACAGAAATTCCGTTATTCTACTAGATATACCTCATTAAAATAAATAAATAAATAAATAAATAAATAAATAAATAAAATAAAATAAAATAATGTTGTCCACTTCAGACACATGGTATACAGTACGGCTCCAGATAACGGGGAATTCCCGAAATCTCGAATCACCTGACGAAGCTCACTTCTCCCCGTTATTGAAAATAACCCTGTATATCTCAAATGATTATAAGGACGGAGCTACTTGTCCTCAAAACAGAGAAACTGAACGCTGAAAACTTTTAACATTAAATTTATTTTCCAATTATTTTATCCCATGGGCGCAATTATGAGGAGTTCCTATGAATATAACCATATCTCAGACAGTAAAATTTCCCCTAGAAGTGTTTTACAGGATGGGGGATATTAATATAACTTTGTTTTTCATACAGAACTACACATTTCCTGAAATACGACCACTTCTTAACTTTCAAATGCTATCACAGACAATGATGTTGCAAGTCAATATTAAAGAATCTATCAATACCTAAGACAAAAGTAAAATAAAGGCACAGACCTAAATGTGCATGAAAAGTGAAACCTAAATGTGCATGTGATACTAAATAAATACGAAGATTCAACTTGACCATAAAATGTGATGGTGTTATAGAAATTACCAGTAAATGTTTAAAGTGCATGAAACCTTTCACGACGGAAGGGGGATGACCCCTATTGACATATCTTGACAAAGTCCGTGAGTACCATCGACTCTTATCATAAAAATTGTTTATAATGATGACTTGATCACAAAGTTCACCTGTTATTAATTATCTTCACAATTTTCATATCAACAAATATAAACTCTTGAAAAATAAAATAATGACACATTTTAATAAATATTATTTTTAAATAAAGCCTATATGTGGATTTTCATGATGCAGAAATTTAATAATCGACAAACAATGCAAAATGGCAGAAATGTACAATTGGCTCCCTTATTTTGCTACTAACATCTACATTAAGAGCAATCAATGTCTAATTTTTAAAATTGTACGATAAGATTTAAAACATGCATAAGACAAAATTCCGATCCCGAATTTTTGACTCCAGTAACTGATGAAAACTTCGTGAAATCTCGGGCTCGGTGGACGGCCTGGATAAGGTTCAGGATCGCTTAATCCGCACAAACAACAACTTTAATAAGTTATTATAGGTGAAACGTTTCACAAAATTTTGCAAACAGCTCATGACCTAAATTTTAATAGTATCTCTTGTTTCTATAGTTATTTAAAAAAATGGCGTGAAATTTACTGCTAATAACTTTTTTTTAAAAAAACTCTTGTTTCTTATATATATATATAAAAAAAATGCCACATACAGTGCGCGGCGTACAACGCACTACCCTGCTGCAATGTTGCCATTGAATTAAATATGCTCTAAACTGACAGCTGGTATAATGAACTCCTAAATTTATTTTCGTTGGCAAAACAATAAAAGTTGCAGCTAAGCTGGTCGGAGTGTTGAGTTGGTGCTAGTTTGAGTAGTTTGTTCGCCACGATGAATACAAAATTGTTAACTGAACAGCGAGTGTTTGTTTTGAAGAAGTGGTTTGATCATAATTACGTTGAAGTAAGGAGATTTTTCCAGAGACATTACTCCACCAAGTAGAAAGAGTGTGTACGATGTAAATAAACGGTTTGAACAGACAAGCTTCAGTTCCAGATTTACCAAGATCAGGTCGATTAAGATCTGTGACTAGCAATGAAAACTTATATCATGCTCCATAGATTGAAATTCTCGGAGTAAAAAATAGCAAGACATATTTAAAGGAAACGTGTCTAGAAGTACTAAAAAGAGAAAACAATGGAATGAAATGAAATCTTTCAGTTTAACGGCCAATGATTATGTCCGTTAGGCTAACGAAGACGAATGCTTAAGGCAAATTATGGAAGACTTGGTGGAATGAGAATGTGGGGTGAAATGGGAGTACCTCGAGAAAACCCACGGACACGATTTATCTACTTCGCTGGAATCGAACCAGGTGCTCCACATATTAGAAAGAGATTAGAAATATTATGCATATTAATTTTTTTTTGCCAATAAAACATAGTTTCCTTTGTGGGATATCCTACACAAAAACAATATTATGAATGTTAATATTATTGTATTGTAACAAAGAAAAAATAGAAAATGATAGTACTGTACCCAATTCAAAGCTACTGATCTGCCTTACGGTCAAGAAATGATTGAATATAGTAAACACACAAATCGACTAAACGTGGTGTAAACACACTGCAGACGGCATTATTCCAAAATTTACATAATAAAGATCAGAACGAAATGCGATACCCATGTCAGCGTGCCCTATTCCAAGAGTCTACTGGATGTGATCTTCCTATCTCTCAGAAAACACAGACACAATCGTACATTAATGACCTCAAACACTATCCAAAAGATAACGTAACGTCAATTGCTGTAAATGCTTTCAGGTAATAAATTGATGCAACTGCAGTGATCTTCCTATCTCTTACAAAACACAGACGCAATCGTACATTAATGACCTCAAACACTATCCAAAAGATAACGTAACGTCAATTGCTGTAAATGCTTTCAGGTAATAAATTGATGCAACTGCAGCGGTCTTCCTATCTCTTACGAAACACAGACGCAATCGTATATTAATGACCTCAAACACTATCCAAAAGATAACGTAACGTCAATTGCTGTAAATGCTTTCAGGTAATAAATTGATGCAACTGCAGCGATCTTCCTATCTCTTACAAAACACAGACGCAATCGTACATTAATGACCTCAAACACTATCCAAAAGATAACGTAACGTCAATTGCTGTAAATGCTTTCAGGTAATAAATTGATGCAACTGCAGCGGTCTTCCTATCTCTTACCAAACACAGACGCAATCGTACATTAATGACCTCAAACACTATCCAAAAGATAACGTAACGTCAATTGCTGTAAATGCTTTCAGGTAATAAATTGATGCAACTGCAGCGATCTTCCTATCTCTTACGAAACACAGACGCAATCGTACATTAATGATCTCAAACACTATCCAAAAGATAACATAACGTCAATTGCTGTAAATGCTTTCAGGTAATAAATTGATGCAACTGCAGCGATCTTCCTATCTCTTACCAAACACAGACGCAATCGTACATTAATGACCTCAAACACTATCCAAAAGATAACGTAACGTCAATTGCTGTAAATGCTTTCAGGTAATAAATTGATGCAACTGCAGCGGTCTTCCTATCTCTTACGAAACACAGACGCAATCGTACATTAATGACCTCAAACACTATCCAAAAGATAACGTAACGTCAATTGCTGTAAATGCTTTCAGATAATAAATTAATGCAACTGCAATTAAGCCTGTTCTCTATCAGATTCTTTACACTGATTTTAAGTAGGATCCTTTCAGCATGTAGACCTACTGATTAACGTAGAATCCGAACCACATGAGCTCCCGCCGGGAATCGAATCCTGGTCTCACACGCCAAAGGCGCGTACGCTAATTGCTTAGCCACGCAGGAACTCTGATTTTAAGTAGGAATGATACGAATACGTGCATAGAATTTCCTTAATTCGTTAACTATTCATATTGTAACATCGAACATGAGTTTTCGACTGTGTAGAAAATCACAAATTTTATAAAATATTTAACATATAGATACTTTATTTGAGAACAAAGTATGTCACGTGTTCCAAACACAGTCTTACCTATACAAATGTTACTGTACCTGTAATTTGACTACAACGAATTATAGTGCCCAGATAGGTAATTTCATTACTATTTTTGTTAAAAAGTTCTCTATTGTTCTGATCAAGTTTACTGGCTTTCTGCAGGTTCATTATAAATAGTTCTCTATATACTATGAGCATCAGTAAAGGAAAAAAAAAAAAAGAATATCACGTGCAAGGACACTGTAAGCAGAAAATTACTTGAAGATAAATTGAGATATTTTTGAATTTTCCTATACGACGCATCTTCACTACGACACTTATTCAAATGTAGAAACCTATACTTCATTTAATGGTCAGACAGAGTTAAATATCTGAATAATTAGGATGAACTACATCATATGTGCTACATACAGTCCCTTAAAAAAATCCTCTTGATAAGTATTGTTTGACCAACAAAAAGGTTCAAACGAAGTTACAGATTTAAGTAATTCTGTGATATTTTAATGATTTCATTTAAGCTACAATCCAGTGAACTCTAATTTATTAAATTATTCTAATTGTTGACAAAATAAATTTTTATCATAAAAGAATATATCAGTAGCTGAATTTTAAAAAGATACATGTCCAGTGTTTGGTAATAGGTACATGGTACAGGTCCATAACACTGTTTTTGGTAATATGGAACTAAGTTTTGACAGCCATGGTATGATTACATCCAAGCTACAATTTTGCAGGTAGTAAAATAAAGGGACCGGTATTTATTTTTTTCTGGTTGGAACTGTGTATTTATTCGATAGAGATACATGCGAAAAACAGTATCCAATCGAAATCTCAATTTGGAATTTTTGGTTGCAACCTCTTCATATATTACGCTACGAAATAAGAACATTTCATTTAAGCTTTAATGTGTGTTTAACGCAAGAATTGGTAGTTTCATCACACTTCTAGAGCCTGTTAATTTCACTTGTACCCTCGGAAAATATACGAAACATACTTCGACCCCACTCCCGCTGCCCTCTGACGGAGGAAACCCGTAGGGGGAAAAAAGTGAATGACCTCAGCTGTGTTGCCAATTTGACATTCAGTCGTTTGGTCTTGACGAGTGAAGATCGTAGGCTACTTAGAATGGCTAACAAGAGAGAGAACAGCAAAGTCCGTGAAGTAATTCATTACGGCAACGCTTTCGCATCGAACAATTGAAAGAACTCGGCCGCAGCAACTTGTCCTTCCTCTTTCGAGGGAAGTACGGGAAAACACACATTGACAGCAGCGCCAGAAGGGGCACAGTTGGAATAGAAAGGCTCTACCAATTTAAGATTCTAACGTTGTTAGTTACCCCTCTTATTTTTATCATTATTATTATTTTTCTTAAGAAAGAAACCTCTTATAACAAGGTTATTAGGTATGAAGAAGAATATATTCCCTAAAATGTCCTTCAACTTCCATAATTAGTCCTTTTGCTCTCCTACCTAATGCAATTTCTCTGAGTATACAAGTTTCCAACAACTGCAAAACATATTAAAATAAATAAATTTCACTGTAAGTAGAGCAATATTTAGTTGAGTATACTGAACATAACATTACAAATAATAATCTACTACATTTTCTCTAGTAAATACAATAACTGTAAACAAACAAACAAACAAAAACTTGTTTCTTACAGTTAATCTTAATTTCTAACTCATATGAAGTGTTCCGGGTAGTAAGAACGAACTCAACGAAGGCTTGTTTTTTGAAAAGGCGCTCCAAACAGTCAAAATAAACGTCCATTTATTTTGAAACTGTATTTTCTACGAGAAAGACTTGTACCATAGGCATGAGAACTGGCTGCCACTCGGACATATCAAATGTAATTTTTGAGCGTTCAGTCTGAGCGTAACTTTCGTTGAGTTCGCCTTTACTACGCGGAATGCTTCATATCATGTTTTTAGGTTACTGAAATTTCTCCCTAAGCTTACCTCTTCTGTTACTTCCTGCACATGAATATGGTAACCACGAATAATTCCATTTCTATCTTTTTCTTGTGGTGGTTGCCATTGGACACGAATCGTGGTTGAATTTATATAGGTCGCTTTCACGTTCTGAGGGTCTCCTGGCACTGAAATATCCGAAAAGTAAATTTTGCAACGTTTTTGTTTTTAGGCCTTAGCTTGCAGAACATACACACACACACACACACAAAAGAAACTTTCTAAAACAATATCTTTTTAACTATCTTCTTCCTATCTAACTGTTTTCTTTATTAACAAAATAACACTCATTCATTCAAGACTGCTGAGACGACAGAATTAACCATTCGTAAAATGTTACTGGGCCACTCCTAAGCCGGTAGAAACAGGCGATGACGGCAAAGTTCGAGAAATTACATATTATTTATTTATTTATGTCTCTATTTATGTACTTGTTTGAATTACAACTGATACCGGTAGCTAATAGATGAGCCCAGCATTTCTCTTGTTTGCTTTCTACAAATCTAAGATCGAAAGAGTACAGATACGACAATTATCTCTAATATAAATGTATCTTGCATTGATACATACAAAATAACTTATTTATTTATTACTTTGTATTTGCGTGAGTAATAGCTTGTTCACTATTTCAACCACTTTCTTTATTATAGCCTTCCTCGGGGTAGTTTCTTCTACTTGCAAATATTTGCGAGTCTTTATAAAATTCCTCTTTCTTTTTCTTGTATATCTAATTGATATTTCAATTTATGGAGAAATACTGAACAGAGATTATAACCACCTTACTCCGGTTCATCTTATATACTGTTGCCAGGTATCTTTCGCAAAGGTACATTCTTAAGGTTCTACGCACTATCACCAACTCTCTTTTATACTACAAGATGAAGTATATAACTTAGAACTTCGAAATTTTTCTGATATTTATAAAACGAAAAGACTATATGTATCAAGTTCAAAGAGTTCTACCAAATTTGCTAGTCTTTGCTTCGATCGGAAGAAAGGAAATTATGAAGACTTGAAAGAATTGCACATACCTGTATGTAGAAGACACTACCCCAAGGAAAGTCACAGTAAAGCAAGTGGTTGAAATATTTGACAAGTTAATAACTACGCACACAAGATAACGAAGCTTCATTATATTATATTATATATCAAATTGTATAGTGTACAGCAGTGGTTACGCCCTCGATATCGCGACATACATACTTGATTTTCTTTTATTGATCATAGTAAAAATTATAGCCATGTATTAAGTAGTGTCTTTATGTTAAAAAAAAAAAAAAATCAGTTTTACGTCCCATGGTTGTGCTGGCAAGGCTCAAGGAGACGGTGATGATGAGAAATGAATGCAATGGTGGAATGAATAACGTGGGAGGAAATAGACGAACCAGAGAAAACCACGAACACGGCATTTGTCCAATACAAAGCCCAATTAGCGAAAGCTGGAATCGAACCAGGGACCCCTCGCACCAGAGGTGAATGTTCTACCACTGAGCGACCGTGCCCCCTGCCTTTATGTAATAGTGAGCATTGTTGCTGCTGCTGGAATCGTTTTAGGTACAGGGTCTCAAATTTAATTTTAACTAAATATTAAATACTTCGTAGTTTTTAAATTTTAAACTTTCGCGCCACAGCCTTTGGGGGCTGCTTTGACACATCAGTATGTCTAAAGACCATAACCATGCGGACTTAAGTTCAACGCTGTAACCATTAGACTACAGTGTCTATTCTCTTTATTACTTACCAAAATATCTTGTCAACTTACTTCTATTGCGGATTATGCCTCCTTATATTGTACATCTTTATGTTAATTAGTTGTCCCCGCCCCCTGACGCCGTCATCTCGTTTACAAATTGCCTGTACTCTAGCGACATCTCTAGGTTAAAACATATCTAAGTATTTTCGTCTAGATGTTTATACAACCTACAACTCGTGTGTTTAAATACCAGTAACTTAAGTTTGAACTTTAGCGTTACTCACAAACTGATTTACCCGTTTTTAACCACTGAAAAAATAAGCTAGCCGTCCTAGCTATATACTACCGGCTTACTGACCCTGTCTAGCTGTATTATAACCTATCTTCGAGCAGAAAAATCACACAAGACGAACCAAGTAGATGTATACATTATTTTTCAACAAAAACTGTATTTTTCATTTCAGAATTAATCATTACTCGATTTATATCCGAGACAATGAACACCTAGAAGGATTTGACTTGGAAACATGCACACGAAAGTCAGAGCTCCAGCCATACGACTGTCATAAGCCGCTAGAATATGGAGTGCTAAGAGCAAGACAACAGCTAAAAACAGACTTATCATAAAGGATCGTGTCACAAAACATTACAAAGTTTTTTTTGGATCAGTAATATAGCACCGAGGTGGTAACAACATTCATTTGTTGGTTCCAGAATTATTATTAGAGGTTAAACATGAATGTGACCAATGCCTTCCACGAAGAGATGAACATATCTTCCTTGTATTATCTAGTCCGCTCTCAGCAGTCTTGGCAAGCTCATTCACACATACTTAATTCCCTACTAAGAAACTAATTAAAGAAATACTTTATGTTTCAATAAAATATTTTTTTCAATAACAAGTACCTTAACAAATTGTCAAAAGCTTTTTTTTAAAAATATATATATATATATTTAATTCAAAAAGTTTTTTTATTAGATATATACGTAACAATATTTACACTTTCTTTTTAAACTATATTTTGCAATTAAATTTTCTCTTAAGATCATACTCTCATCCAAGTACACATACACACGCACACAATTTAATTTATATATTTTTTCCCTTTTCTATTCTAATGACTAATAAATGTTAAAATTGAAACGCAAATTCTATAAGGACATCAATCAACAAGGAGTATGCTAACTCTCTCTCTCTCTCTCTCACACACACACACACATACACACACACACACACGAACATACACTCATACGCACTACATATATTTTGCACATATACATATCAATTAAATGTAACTCGTGTACACAATTCAGCATCATGTTTTTTAATATATATATACATACACTTTTGCACTGTTAGTAGTGCATGATTTTTTTTTTTAAAATTAAGTCCACTTTATAAGTTCTGTCTTTTCACCACTTATTACAGCTGAAACATTCTCTCTGTACATATACTTTTAAGTACGCATTAACGATCAAGTTTCCATTTTTTTGGTATTTAATTTCAAATCGACTTTTTTCTTCTTCTATTTTACGTAACAAAATTTATACGGAAACTTTTTTTCTTTTAATGAAATTCTCATCTTTAGGGCACAAATATGACTCATACCTTATTAGAAAACATTTGAATACCAACACACCGGTTACGGATATATATATTATATTTTTTTAAAATATGAACCGCCGACTTCAAAAAATGAAAGCAAGGAAAATATATATATAAGTATACACATAGTTGAACTGCATTGAAAGAACAAAAAGGTATATTATAATCAAGGCAACAGAACCAATTGTTTTTAAGAAACATCAGGACAGAAAACTTAAGAAAGAGAGATTTTGAGACTGTTAACATACTAATAGTAACACTAGCTACACTACATAGTTAAAGAGTACAATACGAGTTGTTCTTTTTATTAGAAAAAAAAAAAAACATTATTAAAACACGTCAAAAAATATTTAAGTACGATTAACTACAGTAGCTACATCACATTATGATACTTCACAGAATATCAGTTCTGAATACTTACTGCGTTTGGCTGTGAAGAACCCAACAGTATGTGAGGAAAAATGGAAAAAATATTGTATTGTTAAGTGTACGATCATTTTTTTTTCTACATTGGAAAAAATATTTTTTTCTGTAAAAAGTTATGAAAATTCTTTTTTTTTTTTAATTTTTCTTCTTTTTGGTTTCCCAAATGTGAAGTAAAGTAAAATGTTTCGCAAAAAAATTATGTGTGTTGATTGACATCCCAGTGGTACAAAAAAAGTATTTGTTTTCCAGTTGTAGTGAAAAAAAATTAATAATATATACTGCATATTTGAAAAACAATACTCATAGTATTTTTCATTTTGTTGTTGTTGTTCCTGTAATATTGTTGTTACTTGTTTCTTAACGGTCGGAAGGAAGCATGCATCATTAGTGTGCGGTTAATCTAGGAAGGTTTATAAAAAAATCGAAACATAAAAAAAAATAACCAAATTTTTTTAAAAAAAGCTCACAAAGACACACACGCACATTCAAATACATAGGGAAGAGAAGTGATTGTATTCCTGGTTCCAGTTATGAAGGAAGAGCAGTGTCTTACTCTGGACCCAAAACTACGTGTGGACAGGGCAATTCGTGTAATACAATCGTTGATCCCACGTTAGGGAAATCCTGGCTTAGTTGGTCGTACAAATATACAATAGGTGCACTTGGCGATGTGGCTCAATCTTGCTTTTTGTTCCTTTTCTTTCTTTCTTTCTTTTTTTTTTTTAACGTTTAACGTACACACGATTATGCTCCGAGGCCGAGGAAGGCGATAAAGATGATGAAAGAAATGGTGGAATGAAAAAACTGGGAGAACCCCATGAAAACTCACGCATATGGTGTTTGTTCACCACACAGCCCATTTAATAAGAGCTGGGATCGAACCAGAGACCCCAAGCACCAGAGGCGAACGCTCGATCACTGAGCCACCGTGGACCTCCTATCATTTCTCGTTGTTGGTCCAATGAATTAAGGAGAAAAAAGTTAATATTTACTACAATATTTACTATAATCTGTTTTGTTGATGAGTTCGTGCTATTGTTGCAGCACCTTCATTCCTTCAATCAGTTTGCTTAGCCATTTGCAAAGTTGATGTACAGTATCTACGAACAGTCAGAACTAATGTTATATTTGTACATAATTTTCCTGCCTCGCAATATGCTTTGTAAATAAGTATCTGAAAGGTGTGCTACATATTTATATGCAGTTTAATCCCTGTTCTTTTTATCATCGATAGTCAACAATACTTTAACTCATCGAAACGCTAACATATAACGTTTTGTTTGCGCCATCCTGTAGTAGCGCAGGTACTCATTTCTGTTTTGCAGTATCTTCCCATCACTTCAACTTTATTTGTTTCGTTAGATAATTGCTGATACTTACGCTTCTACCTGTGAAATCGAGTTATTTTCTGCCTCAGATTAAAAAACTATATCTCATTAGGTTAAGTGAGAAGAGACTGCAAGATCTTAGTTTGGGTGTGAAAGGATTTTAGTATCTGTCCGAACATTACTATGAAACTTCAAATAATGCACGCAATTCGCTGTCGGTAAATCGCTTAATAATCATAATTATCAAATCAATTATTTCAGAAAGTTTATTGCTTCTTTTTTCAACCTTACAATTTTTTTTTCAGTGGATTTTGGACTTATTTGTGCATTTATATATACTTTGTTATTGTTACGCGAATATTTTACATTGTTACATATCGTCCTGTTTTAGTAAAATTTATGTGCGTTCTCAGTGAGATTAGAATTAAAGTTTGATTCTGAATCATATCTCCTAGTATTTCTATACTTATACTTGCATCTTAGTAAGAAATGATTTCTCAGCGTATTTACCAGTCAAGATTCATGATAGAATATATGGCTTATATTTTCATTTGGTGCTGCTAGCCTGATGTTCCGAACTAGTACGATAAGAATCCGTTATTCTTTGTAGATTTCACGTTTTGACCTTTATTTTATGTTCGAGTTACATTTTACTTTGTCGAAACACCTGACATAACTTATTGGTATGTCTCAACTTTACTCGAGACGTTCAGCGAAATGTTAACCAAATAATTAAAAGGGTTTTTTTTTTTTTTTTTTTTTTTTTTTTTTTTGTGGTGAAGACTACCCTTTGTAGAGATTTGTGTATTTTTTCTGATAGACAAATCACTAAACAGATATTTTATTATTATTGTTTTCCATAAAGATACTCCTTACGCCAGAAGAGGGTTTTCATTATATCATTTTGGAGATACAAATATCAAAGCAATCATTGGATTTCAACGACAAGAGGGCACGCATACTCTGATTTATGCAACAATTATTTTTTTCCTTAGTTACCGTTTCCATTTTCTTTCTTTGTTTCTAAATTTTCAAACCAGAATTTGTTACGCGCTTTTTGAAGACTTTTATATACATTGCTTTTATATACACTTAAGCACAATGACATTATTAGTCCTCAAATAAAGTACCCTAAACGGAACATTATTATCCTGAGAAGAAGGTATTATCTGGTAGTTTGATATTATTACCCTGAGAAGACGGCATTAGCTGGTAGTTTGACATTATTATCCTCAGAAGATGGTATTAGCTGGTATTTTGACATTACTACCCTGGGAAGAGGGTATTAGCTGGTAGTTTGACATTACTACCCTGGGAAGAGGGTATTAGCTGGTAGTTTGACATTATTATTCTGAGAACAGGGTATTAGCTGGTAGTTTGACATTATTATCCTCAGAAGATGGTATTAGCTGGTAATTTGACATTATTACCCTGAGAAGAGGGCATTAGCTGGTAGTGTGATATTAATACCCTGAAAACAGGGTATTAGCTGGTAGTTTGACATTATTACCCTGAGAAAAGCATATTAGTTGCTAGTTGAAATTGTAATCGGTACATCACATTATTACCATATACGCTGCTGGAACCACATACGTTTAGGCAGTATTAACAATGGACAAAGGTACAGGATAGGTTTAGGAAGAGGAAGAGCGTTTTATTTTATTGAAAAAAAAAAAGTTTCAAAAGATACTCATGCTAGATGAAGTTATATAAAAAAATAAAAATAGTGCGTATCCAGTACAAAAGTCAGGAAAAAAATAAAAATAAATAAAGTTTCCAGTGTGCAAGTGTAAGTTCCATATATAAGCCAAAGTGTTATATGTGTATTGGTATTCAAATGTAGTTGACTCCGTATCTGTTTCTGTTACGGATCGGAATTTTTAAAAATTTAATTTTTATTTGGTGCGTTTTCTATGTGAAAGTGTTCGAAAACAGGTGTTAATAATCGCAATTTTTTTAAAAAATTAACTTTTTTCCATTTTTTTCTTAAATACTCAGTAGAAAAGAAGCAAATGGTTCACAGAACACAGGATGCTGTTGCAGTTATATACTTCATAAACAAAGGACAGTTCAGAAAGTGGTGCTGCTGTTCTATAGTCTCAATATTTACTGTCATGAACATCGCAATTCACTCATTCTACTAATAACAACAGTTGTGAATCAATTAAAAAAAGAAAATTAACCAAGACGTGGTGCAAAGTGAACTGTGAAATAACATTACAAGTGCTTCATAAAACATAGATGTATGTGATAATATATAGATATATATATATTTATGATTTATATATATATTTAATAATTAAAAAAGTTGATACACACATACAAGTAATGGTGCAGAACCCACACTTTTTAAATGGTGATTTATAAGTATATAATATATCAAGAAAAAACCTCAGAAGTTAGTACACTTATGTGGTGAACACACTTATGTGATGAGTGGCCAGAGACGCATGCAAAAGGAGAGAAAATATATATATATTTATATTTATATATATATATATATCATAGTGTCAGTGAAAACTAAAAAAAGAAAAATTATTAGTAATGATATATAAAAAGGTGCAGTAACTAAGGAGGTGCGGTGAATGTAAAAATACCAACATACAAT
Organism: Thermobia domestica; assembly: GCF_964235325.1. Classification (NCBI taxonomy): domain Eukaryota; kingdom Metazoa; phylum Arthropoda; class Insecta; order Zygentoma; family Lepismatidae; genus Thermobia; species Thermobia domestica. Next base: position 226,945,417 of record NC_137460.1, on the reverse strand, counting down.
CCAATGGCAAGTAAAAAAAAAAGCTAGGCTTCTAAAGGGTCCAATTCAAGCAAGATTCATATATAGATATATATATGTAATATATAGTAACATACGATACGTTAAAAACCTCCTTTTTTGCTGAAAATATCTTTTGAGAAAAAAATATACGATATATATAGATAGAATAATATTATTAACTATATATATATTTTATTATAAAAGACATCAGCAGTATAAATATGCTTCCTCATCTTATTAATAATAAAGATCTATTATTTATTATTGAATTTACTTGTGAAAAAACTACTGACAAAAACATCAAGACGGAATATAGTTTCAGATATTTATATATAAAAAAAACTACCTCAAAAAATTGTTTATATTATTAAAACGCTCTGGAAAAATTCACAGTTCAATACAAAAAAAGTTTTATGAATTATCTTATATAGTAATATAATTAAAAAATATTTCTCTTTCAAAAATCAAAAAAATGTATTTCATTTAAAAAAAATATTCCAAGAAAAGACCCGCAGCAAGAAGTTAATAATATCTAGTTGCAAGATAAGAATACATATTAGTTATGTACAATATGGATTAAAAGTGTAAGTGAAAACATGCACGTTACACAGCTCATCCTTTCACCCTTCATGTTACAAAAAATAATTGAAAATAGGTAGTTTTATTAGAAAAAAAAAAGAAAAAAGACACTCGACAGACATCGAAGAAGACAAAAAATTCTTGAAGAAAAATGTAGTTCAAAAAATGTTGTATAAATTGTAACTGTATATAATATATATCAGCATGAAACAAAAATTGAAAAAAAATACTACTTCTGACATATTTCAGCCTTCGAGAAAATTGAGACTTTAGAAAAACTAAGTTCCAGCTATACGCTGCCTGTTTTGACAATGTATACATGAATTGGAATGGAAATCCCCTCCCCAAAAAATACATTTGTGAGTGTGTAATTATTTTCAATTCTATTCGATGTAAGTTTTATTTTGAAGATTGGTTTTTTTGGTTACCAAGAAAGAGGTTTAAAACAAATTCATGAGGATTTTTGTTCTGTTTTAGGAGGAAAAACACAGAAGAAAGAAATAGAAGCAAATCATGAAGAGTAGTTGGTAAATAAAAGAAAAAATAATAATAATATACGTATGTGAACACAGTTGTTATGTTGTTCTAAATGTGTAGAAAGAATATATATAATTTTTTTCATATATTGTGAATATTCGCACTACAATACCAACCATATTTTTCTCTGGTAGTTTACAACTAATCTTCTGATTACTTTCAGATAAATATATATAAGTTAAAAGTATTCAAATTTGTTGGCTCATAAACTATGAAACAACAAAATTTACTGATGTTATTGGATTTTTGTATCATTTTAACGAACAGAAATATGTAGCAGATAAATACGACATACTTTTAATACTTCAAATAACTGCAATGGCGCAATACTCGAGTGGCATGTTAAATCCTGATTGCAAATGTCTTTTGAATTATTTACTTGAACATACTGCAAAATTATGATTTCCACAATAATGATAGTTGAACAAGAAATTGACTACAACAATTTTTCTAAATATTTGTGATTGTATTGTACTTTAATAAGAAAGAGAAAGAGGAAGGGAAAGAATAAAGTTGAAAGACTCTTTTATTATTAGAAGCACCAATAGACATTTGTACACGAGAGGAACAGAAAGAGAGAGAAATAAAGAACTTACTAATTTCTTAAGCATCCATCTAATTCATTAAAGGAATATGTGCTAAATTTGCTATAATATTCATGCACACACTTTCGAATCGTAAACGTTTTTGTAAGCATTGAATTGCATTCTCTTCATTCGAATAATTAAGTTCAACTCCCTGCACTTCTTGGTCAGGAACTCAGACATTGAGCTTGGGTCCAAGACGAACAAGGCTTACACATTTGTCAATACGCTAATATTCGTACAAATGCGCCCTATACTTTCTGAGTACTACAAGCAACTGATTTTTTTTTTTTTTTTCAGTAGCTTGCTGACAGATACTAGTATTTACCATAGGAGTTCATTAGGTGAGCTTTAATTTAAAAGTTTTTCCGCGCATTAAGTTACTGAGCAATTCTCGCGTTTTTGCCCTCTTACTAGTTGATTTATGAAGAGGCTACGATTATCCAAATAGCAACACTCTCAAGATAAAATTGCAAGCACGGTAAGTTAAAGGAGTCAGGAGTTCATATCCTTTAAAAACTAATGATTAAATACAAATACTAGGTATGTATTTTCGTTTTGAGCTAAAAACCCGTTATCTCTATCTCCTTCTCTTTATGGTCGTTCAACAGTTTTTATTTATTTTTTTCTTTTTCATTATTTGGAGTTAATATATTTATTGATTTTACAGCTATAATCCTCTGCAACAGCTGATCGTTTAGAACGGTGGTCGCCAAATTTAAAAAATCTGAGCTACTACGCCGTTTTTAAATCCTACTGTGAGCTACCAACCAAAGAACTACCAACTTAAAAAAAAAAATCTTACATTTGTTTATTCCTATAAACACATTTCTACTGAAGCGTTAACGTGATCTACCGAAAATGTCCCCGCGAGATACTAGTAGCTCGCGATCGACGGTTTGGCGATCACTGGTTTACAGCATATGCGTGCCGTTTCTTTTCACCACCGAGACCATGCGAGTCGTTGACTTACAGTTTATTATGCGGCAATAACCAAACAAATATCACTGGTAATTACACACGCACTAAACGAGTGTTTAATTATACATACAGAAATTAACTTGACGCAATACCATGATAATGTTAATGGCACAACTGTAATAACGGTGATAAGAATAAAAATTAACTTAGTTTCGCTGTACATTTACGTATTTCGTATTGACGAATAAAACAAAGTAACATATTAATAAAGATTATAATTAATTCTATTAAACTTTACATGTTTAGTTTCTTTAAAATATACGTAGAAAAGAAAAAGAAAATATAGATATAAAGATACAAGGAGAATTGAAAAAACTAACTGCCACCAAAAACAATAAGGAAAAATGTGGAAACAAATTAGGCGCATGAGAACAAAGTACTGAAATTAGCTGATAAAACCTAACTCAAAATGTAACTTCTTTCTCCAACAGTTTTATTATTTTCGACAAAACATATTAACGAAGTATGACGGCAAAAACACAGAAAACAGTGGGCATGTATTGTTATATCGATTTCACACAGTTATCTAAATATAAAACAACGCATTTTTCTGAAACGGCAAACTATGCATCAGGTATTATATAGACAATGAAGTTAAATACGGTTACCTCAAGAAAAGGTTCCACAAACATTTTTATTTGATTTCATTATGTGTTCTTATATTTCTATTCAGCGATATATAATCTTACTAACGCTTTCTTAGTAATACTTCTATACTATGTTTCCCTCAAATTTTCACTTTGAAAAACCCTACTGATACGCTGATTCCTTGAGAAAATGTAGCTTCGCCATCCTTTTGAGAATCAATTTTTCACTTACATACTGCAGTGTGTAAAACCGTCAATATCCTTCACGAAGTTAGTGTTACATTAGATTGTCTTTTAATTTCTTTAAAAAGAGAAAGAAACGTTAATATGACTGCAGTTTCTCAGTATTCGATTCGTTTTGCTATTTATCATTAGTGCTCCTGAATTTAATCTAAAAATGAGGTACTTCCTAACTGTGAAATGAAACGCAGAAATCCATCCTTATAATTTATAAATACTATCATAATCACAAAATTCTATAATTACGGACAGCTCACCTATTTTCCATACAATCTATTAATTAAAATGTTGTTCTTTCCGTCACTCTTATCTTCTACTACCACATATGTTATCAAATAACTAATTAATTTTATTTATTTATTTATGCAAAAACTATTACATGAGAACTTGTGCATTCTTTATTGTTTATCTTTCTAATTTTTCTATATTAAGAAGTATTACTAAATTTACAGTAACCTAAATTCCCACCTTTGCACAAGTCTATAAGCTAGGAATAAACTAGGATTTGTTAAGTTTTGATCTGTTCTGTACAAAACTGACCCTTAAGTTCTATAACAATGTGTTCACTGCAAGCTGAGATCCCACCTTCATTCAAGCTTATTAGCTAGGAATGAACTAGGATTTGTTAAGTTTTGACCTGTTTTGTATGAAACTGGCCCTTAGTTCTATAACTATGTATTTACTGCAAGCAAAGGTCCCACCTTCGTTCAAACTTATTAGCTAGGAATGAACTAGGATTTGTTGAGTTTTGGGGGAACTGGCTCTTAGCTCTATAGCAATAAATTTACTGTAAGTAAGCTTCCATCTTTGTCTAAGCCTATTAGTTAGGAATGAACTAGGATTTCTTAAGTTTTGGTCTGTTCTGTGAGAAACTGACTCTTAGCTTCATAACAAGGAATTTACTGTAAGATAAGCTCCCACTTTTCTATTAACTAGGAATGAACCAGGATTTGTTAAGTTTTCGTCTGTTGCGCAGCGAACTGGCTCTCGAGCTTCCACCTTTCTATTAGTTTGAAATGAACTAGGATTTGTTAAGTTTTGCTCTGTTCTGTAGGGAATTTACTTTCAGCTCTATAGCCATGAATTTACTGTAAGCTGAGCTCCTACTTTCGTCCAAGTCTATTAGCTAGGAATAAACTAGAATTTGTCAAGTTTTAATCTATTCTGTGGCGAGTTGGTTATTAGCTCTGTAGCAAATACATTATTCTAAATATTAATAAATGATTAAAGATTCTCTTCCCTCATTTCATTTGAACAATTTTATTAACTAATCTTTTTAAAAATGCAAAATATTACTACCTGGATCCCTGCTTCAGTTATTAAAAAAGTTCACACTAATTACAGCAGTAATTCAGTTATTGATTTATTATTTAAAATCCATTGATAAGAAGATTCAAATAGAATATCAGATAAGGGAAGAGGACTTCAATCATTTATTAATACTTAAATTAAGGTGTTTCCTGTAAATATAAAGGAACCAGTCCTCACAGAACACCCTGAAACTTACGAAAATCTTAGTCCATTTCCAGCTAGTGGCAGTGGACGAGAATGGTCGCTCAGTTTACCAAAAATTTAAAAATAACTCTAAACAAAAGGACACTTGAAAATATGGATATATGTGATAATTATTTCTCTTTCCTCTTTTAACTATCTAAACTAACATGTTACGCACATCTTTTTCATATAGTACAACCCAGACTGTCAATAGTTTAACGCTCTCTGTTCTACAGGCTTCCTAAGTTTGAAATTCAGTTTATTTAATTCTGAAACCGCATATAACTCTGCATCATTTTAATGGATAAAGTCTAGTCAGTTATTGTCAACCTTTCTTGTTATTACTCAGATGTTATTTATTATTATTATTATTATTATTTAATGTTGTCATCTCTTAGATTTGTTAGATATTTCAGTGTAAATTGGCGTTCAGCTGTATCTGGAATTATGTTCGTAAATACGTAAATAAATAAAGTATTCTTCTTCTCTCTCCGACGGTTGTTAATACTTCCCCGTTGGGCTGTAACGGGGGACGGTTGTTAATACAACTGAGTTTGCTCAACTCAGTTGTATCCACCCTTCTTCGTATTCACACTGTCGTTCCTCGTATTTTTCAATACTCTTTTATAGTATTCACAGTTCACTTTTCTGGCCTACAATACAATACTCCATACGAAACATATCCTTGCAGTCTTCTCTTCAATGACCCACAAAATATTTTTTTTTTTCTTATCTTCGTAAAAGCTTGTTTTACTATTTCTATATTTGCTTTAATTATCCGTTCACATTTCGTATTTTCACTAATAATACTATTTAGGCATCTTAAATCTAGCCATCTGCCCTATTTCCTTCCTTTCATAGTTGACAGAGTTCATTTCATTTAATCACTATTTCTTATGTTGCTAAGCAGAGATAATATATGTTATATAACAATTGGAATATATGTGTCCATTTTATTATTATTATTATTATTATTATTATTATTATTATTATTATTATTATTATTATTATTATTATTATTATTATTATTATTATTATTATTATCATAAAAATGAGGCTTCTGAAACAAATATTAAACCTAAGTGTTACTTAAATTTCTTTCAATTAAACATTAAATTTTAAGAGGAATTGGCGATGAATTTCATACTAACGAATTCTGTTCGGGAAGACGTTAGAGTAGCAAGCATATTAAGATAGGTGTGCGATTCGTCAATAGATAGAAACATGATTTTTTAAAAAAAAACAGAACTACAAATATTAATAATTCATTCAATAGATGGACGTTAGAACTTAGACCAAAGAATTATCTAATGAATTGAAGAAAATGTATCTGGACTATGAACTATTTACCACCAGAAAACACTAAGAACACAATCGTATATACCGAAAAATAAAATCTATGTGATGACCCTTTCGCTATAATACTTCACCACGTAGGAGAGAACAAAATAGCATGAAAAGAAAAGCAGAAAGAAAAGTGAAGAATAAAGATAAACACTGTAAAACGCGTAGGTGACCACTTGGACGTTTTACAGCTTTTTCTCTGTTTTTCAATATTTCTTTTCCGGTTTATATATATATATATATATATATATATATATATATATATATATATATATATATATACAGGGTGTTTCACCGACACCTATGGACCTTCAAAGTTCAATTTTTCAGGTTTTCGGCAACTTATAACTCCGAAAGGAAGCATTTGTGCATCCAGGTTGGTCTATACTTTTTGACTTATCTGTGTCAGGAATCACCTCCCAAACGTTGTTGGTGTTGTTTTGAAACATTCTGCACATTATATTATATTATATTTTATTTATTATATATATATATATATATATATATATATATATATATATATATATATATATACACTGGTATGTGAACTATCCAAATATTCATGTTTAAGAATGCTCCAGTACTTGCACACCAATTTTCAGAGAGGAAGGTAGAGAGTGGTTAAGTACTCCCAAACAGCCTTTCTAAAAAAAATGTTCGTGCAAGTACCGGAGGTTCTAAAGATGGATATTTGGATAGTTCACATATTACTTCGTCAGTGATGCATTGACCCGACTACGATCGATCCTATAGTAGTGGAAGTATAGACCTTTAAAGTTTATTTTTTCACGTTTTCGGCACCTAAAAAACTACAAAACTATGCACTTTTGATCACAGATCCATATGAACATTTTTTTTTTCTTATTTTGATATAATGAATTTATTCCCAAAACATTGACAAATTTTTGTGACACCCTGCATTTTACTCACTCTGTACAAATTTTAATGACTAATCTTCTGATTGCTGACTGAATTTGATATTGAACAAGACTCTACCATTCATCTTTTGAATTTGAAAAATTATCATCATCAACTAATGACATTTTCTAAAATATTATACTGGACAACTAAGGAAAAGTTATTCCTTCACTGACGATTACAGTGCATTTGTTCTCCTCTTACGCTTTACAAAAGAAACACTATAATTTAATATTTCGGAATAAGCACTTTGTAATACAATAAAATAATTTATCAAGGAAGTGAATCGAACTCGTACTTTACATTAAGATACAAATGTCTAGGAGAAGAGAATAGCTTGAAGACACACTAAGCTAATTTTGTATATCTCACGTTTCATTTCTCAAAATATTTTCAGTCTTTTTCGTTCTTTTTAGTGAGCATATAATTTTTTGTGATCTCAATGAAATACAGCGGTATTTAAAGTTGAAAACAGTGTAAATAAGTAGATTTCGCATAAATAATTGCCTCAATTTATTTTTAAATAAATTTCCATTGTTTTATAGTCGTAAAGAAACTTGAATTATGTCAGTAAGAAAAAAGAAACAGGGAATAAAAATACTCAGCTGCAGAAATAATAATAATAATAATAAAAAGCAAATACAAGCCTATACTTTCAAGACGGTTATAAATGAATACGCAGAAAGTGTATGAATTATTTAGGGCTACTTCTTATGACAATAATTTTTAGACAGATTTAATTCTACCACGCTAGACAATAATATCAACAGTGTTGGACATGTTAAGGTGCCGCAATTAATTTTTATTTGATTATTTCTTATCAATATGTCCAATCTACGGTAGAAAAGAAGATAGGTTTTAAAATACCAGAGAATATTTATGGTTTAGTATTGTATTAAGAAATAAGAAAAGAATATATGTAAATGTTAGTTTTTTTTTTTAGAAAAAAAATACACGAAGTGTATTTTTTTCGATGTAGCTGCAGATTTGAAATACGTACCATCCTCGTCAGTACGAACTGTGATGGGGTAGCTGGTGGGACCATCTCCAACACTTGTCCCGGCCAGTACCCATATCCTATACTCAGTCCACTTCTTCAACTCGTCTATCACAAACTCTCTGGCTGTCGGATTGGTGATGGTAATCAAAGTAGCTTCGGAATCAGACCTTGAGCTTTCCACCACTTGCAGTTTGTAGTAAAGAATCTCCCCGTTCTGTTGATCGGCTGGTGGGGGGCTCCAACTCACCCGTATAGATGTGGAGCTCTCGGATACTGCTGTTACGTTCTGTGGAGGAGCTCCCGGGACTGTGGGATTAGGGTCGTCAGTATTTAGTGTTTTTTTGTGCTAGTGTTATTAATGATTAATATTTTTTTTCTTACTGTGTTTGACAAATTAAATTAAATCAAATCAAATCAAAACAAACAAGAAACAATCAAACAAAACATAATGGTAAATTATTTTAAAAAAAATCAAACTAAGTAAATCAATCATAAGACAAAATTATTATTTTAAAGAAACAATGCCAGTGATAAAACAAGAATATTAATTGTACAAAAAAAAAGTAACATACATAAATTTAAAACACACTCCAATACGTTTTACATCAATATATAAATTTTACTAACTTATTCGTTATCATTCAAAAGTAATAATATCAGGCAAAAACATTCTTTTAAGAGAAAATGGGTTCACTTTAAAACAAATGTGATAATTTTGCAACTACACACCAAATTTTAATTACAAAATGAAATGAAATCTAAGTTTTACGCCCCATGGCTATGTCGGCTAGGCTAAAGGAAACGGTGATGAGAAGTCAATGGAATGGTGGAATCAAGAGAGCAAGAGGAAACGGGAGAACCCCGAGAAAATCCACGCACACGGTGTTTGTGCACAACAAAAGTCACTTCGTGCAAGCTGGGATCGAACCAAGGACCCCATGCACAAGAGGTAAACATTCTACCACTGAGCCACCGTGGCCCCAAATTTTAATTCTAGTTTTGTATATTATTGTTCTCAAATGGTTTCTAAATAGATTATATCGTTTCATGTTTGAGGGACGACATTGCAACAATTTATAGCAGGACTGAAGAAAACGTATTTATTTGGGTGTACTACAATATTTCATGAGACCTATATTTGGACTATTTTACACTGACAGGACTTGTCAATAAGATTCTTGTTACAATATGTTCCTAATATGTCATTCAAACATAACTAAACGTCTTCTTATCAATTAAATGGAAGAAATGACGATGTTGGATATTTTCTTATCTTCGATGGTTCAATATTTAATATTGTTCCAGATTTTTCTGAAATGTTACATGGGGAAATTTAAATGTTCCGAGAAATAACGATGTTCGTTGCGAAACATTTACATACAAGTTGACCTGGCTTACCTTCAGTAACACTGACTTTACTATCCCTAAGAGAATAATTTGAAAATGGCAAGTCCCTATGTTTGTATCCAGAAACTGTACAAAACCATTCGTATAATAAACTATTCTATTTAGGTACGAAAAAGAATATACAAGTGGTAATTCAGGGAAGTAGACAGCATTTAAAATTATTGAACTACATAAAATTGTAGGACTTTCTAACAAAATAATTTTAACATACATTGAAGACAATGGTCTTATGTACAGTATAAGATGTCACCATTTTAAATCCCGCTTCGTCAGAAAAAACTATTTCAGTAGTGCGAGTCTTAGGACACAGGTTGCCCATGAAATTATTTGCTGGAGATCAACTTCTTCCTTGAAAATGGTACAACCAAATGTAAATTTTGAGGAAAAAGGTACATTTGAGGGGAAAGAATGGTAAATTTGGAGGGAAACATGGTACAATTTAGGTCTTGCCTAACCTTTTGGGGTGAATGGGTACCCCTCAACTAACTTATACAGTAAGAATACCATCAAGATAACTCGACACAATTCGGACACTTTCTTGGTTGATGTTTCTTTTCATCACCGAAGCAACATTTGAGAGTCTACTCTCTAAAATGGGATTCGAACCACTACTCGGGTTTAGAACCGCTATAGAATTTTTTGGAAGTGGAGGACGACGTTCCCCCGCATTCTTCTTCACTTTTACCCCTGCTCGTAAGCCAAAGATTCGTTATCATTTAGTTGTTAGTTGTTGCCAGATTCGGCTGGATTAGAGACTGCCTTTAAACAAACATCATCAACAACAACAACAACAAAAAGTTTAAGGCGCTCCCATTTTTTTTTTTTTTTTTTTTTCAGAAAATACCAATTCCACAGCTACCCTAAACCATAACAGAAATCAAACGTATTGGAGCATAAATTATATTTAAAAAGAACGAAATACATATTATTAACAATGAAAAACAAAAAGTAAATTAAAACCTTGTTAATTAGATAACAATGTTAATGCTAGTTACATGAAACATCATGCTTGGAGTTGAATTCAAGCATGTTTCTGAAAAAATAGTGTACATTTTTTTTTAGCAAATGAACATGTAATTACTGCAAATATTAATGTATGACGTATAGATTGAAATATTCATAAACTAGTATTAATGTAAAAATGTAGATGAGGAGATTTCTTTTTCTTTTGTAAAATCACCTTTGTTTGTGTGATGTACTGCTGTTAAAATATATTTGAGTGCAGCCTTTCTTTCTTTTCTCTTTTTTAAATTATTTTTTAAATTGAAAAATGTATCACACAAAAAATAAGGTGGATTTTTTTAAACTATTTTGATCGCATAAATATTTATTTTTTTAAAAAATGATTTTTATATATAAAAAAGAGGTAACGAACTATTAAACAAAAAATATAATAATCTACTTCAAAAAATACCCTCTGAAAACACGCCAAAAAACGAAGCATAGCAATGCAAAATTTATTAACAATCACAACAAACTAATTTTATAATATTTATTTGAGAAAAAAAAAAAGACACAAAGAAAATGCATACATCTGCACTGGCAACAGTGGGGTGCATTTTCTTTCTTTTAATAATTAAAAAAAAAATAAAAAACACATACTGATGACCCCTTAATGATAAACAAATGCAATAGTCAAAGTGCTGAGTGATGTGGGCTGTTAAAATCGGCGGTGCTGTGAACAATAAAGGCATACACTCATGCAGGCTGAAAATACACACAAGTGACATTAAGATGCACACTCAAATAATCTAAATTACAGTGAGAAATTACGAATACTGTGCATAAGGCAAACCAGGGGTATAATAAATATAATTGATGAGTACATGAATATAATAAAGTATATTTGTTAAACTTTTGATCTCTGATTCTATCTAATTTGCTTTAAATATATATATTTCTGTAGTGAAAATTTGACTAAAGTTTTTCTATAGTTTCTATTGATTTTTTCAAAAACGTGAAACTTCCTGCCTTTTTTAAAAATTGTTCTCTGGATTGTATTAGTGTAGATTCATTCGTTGGAAAATTTCACATTAAAAGCAAGTAAATTCACATTTATATACAACAATTTTAATAAGGAAACACTAATATCAATAATCTTTATTATATTGTGAAAATTAGTTAATACTTAGTTTCACAAACATAAAGAGATAACAATACTGCAGAAAATGACAATTTAATAGCTAACTAAATCAGATTGTCATTATTTAATACTGTACGTAATGTGTTCATCTTCTTTACGATCTATATATTAAAATCCAAGGTATATTGTTGGTCAAGAAAAGCTTATATGTTTGTGGCCAATCATTTCGACAGAAAGTTCTCCGGAAACAAAGGCTCAAAAAAAAAAAAAAAAAAAAATCACCGATCGACTGTAAATTTTTGTGTAGATTGTTCAGTTCTAATTGAATATTTTTTTAAAAAATGACCATTTTATTACATTTTCTTTTTAGGGTTCAGTGGAAGTGTTGAAATTTTAAAAAAGTAAAGCATCATATCGTCCGAGTTATACATTCCAACACCACACATTATATAAGGGGTTTGTACATCTCTCCGGCGTTTGTTTCATGGCTAAATGATAATGAAAAAACGAAGGATAACCATTTCTCCAGTCTAAGATAAATCTTTATTATTTGGAGTGTTTGGCCCAACGAACACCATTTATCACTGACATTGTAATTAATTCTGTGTAATGTAATGAATCACAAACTCCAACCGGAAGTAAGCTTAAATCTTGCAAATCGTGCGAGATATTGAAAAAATTAAAAAAACTCCCCTTTGTGGTACTCCTTGCCGATTTTTATCAAGACGTTTTTTACTTGTGTCTGTAAAGGGACATACGCAAATGTTGAGAGGAATGATATGGAAATTCATGCTGATATATGAATGATGCGCTGTGTAGAGAGCGCAGGTTCAGCTAGTTTTTTGAAACATTCCATTTGTTGTAATAAAAAAAAAAATCGTCTCTTGTCCTGCTTTGTTGAACAACACTATTCGTAACTCTGCTAACCTAGTGCTGTTTATTATCCGGTTGCAGACAGTGATATACGAGGAAGGCCTAATATGTTTTCTGCCTTAGTATGTAATTTTCTTCATGATTGTACGTGTAAATTTTGGCTTGTAGCGCATCATGTTTCAAAGTCAGTTGGTAGCTGGCATTCGAAGCAGGCAGCAGTGGAAGATTAGAACCCTGCACACGACAAATGACGCTTGATAAAATGTCTCACGAAAGAAGAGATTTTATGAAAGAATGCTTGCAGTGTATAGTGACAGGTAATGCTTCATAAAATGTCTCACAAAAGAAAGGAGATCAAAGAGACTTTATGAAAGAATGGTTGCAGTGTATAGGACAAGTAACGCTTGATAAAATGTCTCACAAACGAGAGGAGGAAATCAAAGAAATGAAAATGAAATGAAATCTTTGAGTTTTACGTCCCACGTTATGCCGGTTAGGCTAAAGGAGACGGTGATGATGAGTAACGAATGAAATGGTGGAATGAAGAAAGTGGGAGGAAACGGGAGAATCCCGAGAAAACCCACGCACACGGTGTTTGTCCACCACAAGTTCACTTGGCGGGGGCTGGGATCGAACCCGGGACCCCTAGCACCAGAGGTGAACGCTCTACCACTGAGCCATCGCGGCCCCAAGGAAATCAAAGAGATTTTATGAAAGAATGATTGCAGTGTATAGTGACAGGTGGCACCCGATAAAATGTCCCGCTAAAGAAAGGAAATCAAAGAGATTTTACGAAAGATTGGTTGCAGTGTATAGTGGCAGGTAACGCTTCATAAAATGTCTCAAAAAAGAGAGTAGGTGATCAAAGAGATTTTATGAAAGAATGGTTACAGTGTACAGAGACAGTGGATTTTCTCATTATTAAGTATAATTCTGGACCAAATAGTTTAATTTAGGACAGATAACCACTGAAAATAAACACCATCCGGGCCACACAGCAGATATATCCACACCAGAAATAAACTTAAAAAGAAATAAAAAAAATTTAAAAAATCTGATATTGTCGTAAGTATATGGTATAGCTAATGAACTTGGCACTTCAATTAGCACAGATTTATCGATCTTCAATAAACATTTGATGATGATGAGAGTAAATTCCTGATGGGTACAACATTTATCACTTCAAAGGAGAATTTGAATCTGCTTGTAACAAATCCAATTTTTTTCTCTCATGAGTAGTGAAGCCACAGATTCATCACTATAACGCAGAAACGGAATCGATGTAATGAAAACCTAAAGTATAAAGGATTTCAAAATAATTTTGTGTCCAGCGTTTGTTCGGAGAGATTATGGCAAATTATATTTGAGAAGGACACATACGATTTCCTACTAGTCAAACTCATGCCAAACAAAATGAACGTAACTGAAGAAACATACATTCACAGCATCAGATCGTTACAGGGTATCATCAACAAGAAAGAATGAAGTAGCAAACCGCTGTTTCATGCTAATGCGTCTATGAAACAACTACATAATGGCAGGCTTCAATCAGGAATGCGGTTCCAAGAGTTACTACATCACGTATCTACAATATAGGTTTGACCATTAAAGGTGACTCCGTTTTGAAATTTGAAGATACATCTGTATGGAAAACATTTTACCATGGAAACCATCTGCATGGAAACCTCTAAGCAGAAGTGAGTGACTAGTTGGGTACAGAAGACAACCCCTTTTATTTTGGAGATTCGATATCTGGTTTACAAATGGAAGAACTGTGTTCAGACAGATGGAAGTTAGAATGAAAAGTAACGAACTAAATTTCAGGCCAGATGTATTTTTCTTACTCAAGTAGGTTGAATACCTCTCGTACAAGATGTGATAGAGAAAACAAGCTAAATATCGCAAAGGTGCAAATATATATATGTAACCTAATGGGAAAAGTAAGCCACAAACTGCGAGTAGGAAATATATAAATGCCGTGAAATACAGCGTGGTATTACGTCACTGTGGATAATCGTATTTAAATGTAATTGGTCACATTTGAAAGAAAAAGTCAAATATTTTTGTGCATCTCAACAATGGACAACAATTTCAATAATGGACGAAATCAAACACAGAAAAAGTAAATTCACTCATGTTTATTTTGTGATTAGTCGATATGGGTTCATTGTTGGATATTGAGCAGGCAGTTGCTGTTTCTGCTGGAGGTCACTTGGGAAGCTTTTATGTTTCTGTACTGTGATGCCGTAATGTGCTAACGTAAATTTATTTCCTTTCGTTGTGTTGTGTTGTTACTAAAGAATAAGTTTTAAGGAGTTGTGGCAACTCCACAAGAACGAAGTTGGTGTGTTTTGGAATATCACAGCACGCAGAGTCTGGTGCTGGTTCAGCGTGCTTTTAGGTGAAGGTTTCAACATCAGGCTCCTACACACACGTCAATATTGAAGTGGTACCGTAACTTTGTGGATCATGGCTGCATCAAATGAAAGGCCATTCAGGGAGACCACCTGTCAACTCGGGAATCGTGGAACAAGTGTGGGAGGCATTTGTACGTAGCCCTAAGAAGTCTATCCATAGAGCTAATCAGCAGTCGAACATGCCTAAATCAACCTTATTTAAGATCCTGCTTACGCGACTGAAGTTTAACTCCCACAAATTGCAATTAGTGCATAAGTTGAAACCTGATGACACTGTAGAACGATTAGATTTCTGATAACATTGTATGCTACTAAAGGAGGATAATGAAGAACTGTCAGGGAAAATAATTTTCAGTGATAAGGCAACATTCCACGTTAGTCAAAAACGTTAGGATTTGGGGGAGCAAGAATCCACATGCCATTTTGGTTACGTTTTGTCATTTTCACATTAAATCATCACGTTACCTATGTTATGAACTTTTGCTACTCAGTCTGAGGTTTTAGTCTGACTAGAATCAAAAGCGTAAAATCTGATTAACCTATTATTTCATCCTTGCCTGGTGTGATCAAATAAAAACTAAAGGCGATTTTAATAAAGCTACATTCAAAACATCTGCTAGTTCCTTCTACTTTTAAATACACATACTTTCAATAGGTAATCGGTATGACTCCACTGGCTTGTATTGAGAATGTGCCTCTATTTCTGTACAATACAACGATACGTCTAATACATGTAGCATATATACGATATATAAGATTCCACAACAGTTTGAGACTGATATTCATACAGAATAATAGTATAAATTTAAGTATCTGTAACTGAAACTTGGTGACATATCAACACGTTTCACTGAAATGAAAGCATTGACACTGTCTGTTCAATTACAAGCTCTGATCTACTAACAGACGAGTACAAACTAGAAATTCAAGTAATGTAAGAGCCTTAATTCTTCCTACGTCATAATCAAGATTAACGACCAGCATTATTAATATCCTAGTGGGCAACAGATTTAAAGAATTGTAGATATCGCCTGATGACTTCGTGCTGAATTCAACTAACGAGAGAAGATATATCGAAGTACTGACAAAGGTACACTGTAAGACTACGGGGAAATGAACTGAAAGTATCCAAGATCAAAAGCAACTAAATTAAAAACAGAGTTACACATTTTGGATTTATTATTCAAAAGAAATATCACCCTAGAGCGTATTTTCCCTCAGAAGACCTAAGGAGGTTGACAATTGTTTGTATAATAGGTACAGTGTCATCTTTCCCGAGAGAACCCCAATTTCAAATACATAATCGGCTCGTTAACAGATATTCGGAACTCTTTAACAAATTACTTAGTTCAACGTCATTTTTTAACACACAAATGCATTCTGTAAATCTTTTGAATATGTTTGGTCAAGAATGTGATGAAATGAGTTTACTTGTGGTATTTCATTTCAGAAAGTTAGCGCAGATAAGTTCAACAGTTCTAGGTACGATTTAGATTTTATAAGTGTTTATAAATTGACTACTGGCTTTGGTCTAAAATTTCATCATTAAATGGGCAACAGAGGTTTCATTGGATAATTTCTTGTCTTAGATGGAATTTGGTATTTATGCTTGCTTTTCCATTATATTGTATGTACCCTTTCTACTGAAACAGAAAAAAAGCTTGTGGATAATCAATCGCATAACATATGACATTTTCATGTTAAAGAGCGAAAACATCAATTTTTGGCTGAATGTGATTTCTTTTTTTAAATTACTGGTGACATATCTGGAAGAGAAACCAAAATACATTTCGACATATTAATTCCGTTTACGGACCAGAAATTTGTAATTGGCAACTGAAATACACTGCCACATATCGATTCACGAAATTTGTAATTTGGAGTGCTTCGGGAATATAAGGGCACAATATATATATATATATATATATATATATATATATATATATATATATATATATATATATGTGTGTGTGAGCATAGGTATTCTTCTATTATCAATATCCTATGCTCTAGACAAAACAATATCTGTTGGCAGTTTTATTAAGTATAACAGTTTGACAGCATAAGATTTAATGTTGATACTATTATTCACAAGAAAAAAAAATGGGTTTTCGTACTCGAACTTAGTAATTTTAAATTAAACCAGTAAAAGGTGGAAGTTATCAGAACACGGATCGTGATTCTTCTTGTTGTTAACATTATGAACTTTTCCGGATTCACTAGAAGGAGGCGGCCTTGTTGTTGATTTCGGGTATACGAATACATACCTAACCACCTAATTGTAAGATACGGATCTAAAGGAACTTGTATGCTCTCGTGTTACTTGCTACATATGGTAAATGGAATAAATAACTCCCACCAGTTTCTCTTTAAACGAAAATTCATAATGTACAAAGCGTGAAAGAAGTACGACTGGACCACAAGTCAAACCAGATCTCTAGCTCGCCGATCTATAATGATAGAGTGTATCACTATTTAGAGTACTGAGTACTGAAGTAGTTAATGCATCAGCACGGCAAACCGGATATCCGGGTTCGATTTGTAGTCTTGTCACACATTTCTCTTTTTGTACGTTATGTATTACTGGGCTGTTTATCTAATTTGCTGACTAAAAATTGAAGGTACTTCACAATAGGGACAAAATTTGCCCCTTGATCCTGTACTGTACCAAGGTCTCCTTCCTACTGGTTTCAAATTAGAAATGTGAGAACCGGTCTCCACTGGTCTCCATATTATTAACCATATGATATTCGGTTACAAGTAAATATTGTGTAGTAGATATAGGACGAGACCTACAATTAAAGTAGGATATCAAAGCTGTATTGCGTTTGATACTCTCTTCCACTGAAAATGAAAATTTTCAGTTTCATTTATCAGAACTACGGTAAAGGGATGATTAATACAAATAAATGATTATGGATGGAACTGATAGTATGAGAACGTGGAAAGAAACGGAGAACTCCGAGAAAACCCAGATACGATGCTGTTCACCACAAACTCGTATGACTTGAGATCGAATCACGGATTGTTTTGCTACATCAATCTACCATGCCTTTCTTTTCCACTGGGATTCGAACTTGAATCTTAGTGCCCTAAAGGCACGCGTCGTAGACATTAGACCAGCGAAGAAGACTGGCACACGTTAATTTTTAAACTAAAGCTATCCGTGCAGAAGCACAGTTTGGACAATACTTGTTAGCAATTCAAGGCAACGACAAACAGTTTAATAAGTTATTGATATAAATCGCACTTGCCTAAGATCTGTAACTTTTGGTCAATCTAATTGTAATGCAAATATAGGGGACAAGTAACGGGACATAATAATCAAAGAAGTGGCTTTAAGTGGGGGTATGAGGTTCAGTTTCCTCACTCCTTCAAGATGAATGGTATCTTAAGGGAAGCTTAGGTCTATTTTCTACTCATTAAAGAGTCTATCAAATATTAACAATAGTACTTCAAACAACTATATTCATTTTGCACAGACTAATGAAGTTCGATTATTTGTGAAATCTAACAATGTACTTTTGATTGATAATAGGAAGGACAGAACGATGTAAAATTTGATGTAATTAAGAGAAATATATACCCTTCATTCCCCAATCAAATATCGATTACGATGAATTAAGTTGATCAAAAAGAAAATGGACTATATCACGAAAAGTTTTAAAACTTATTTAATTTAAATGTTGACCTAATTTTCTTCGAATTTGTTCCCTCTTGCACTTATGAACTGAAAGCTTAAAAAAGAAAAATAATAATAAATGAACTGGGGAGCACGGATGATAAGTATGGTCTTGTTTAGTGCTGATATTCACTTCGTCTGGAGAGAACTATCAGAGGATACAGTGTCGTGATAGAACAATTAGCCTCTGTCCTTTAACAACTTACGACTTTTTCCGCAAGTACTCTAAAGCATCTCAAAATCTGAGTTGTAACGGTAACTGAAAATATTTTAGGTTTCGATTACGGAACTTATATACTGTATATGTTTTAATTCAATAGTTTGGTGTGTTTCGGGGAAGAGAACCTAAATACGTTTCGACATATCGGTTCTTTTCACAGAACTGAAACCAATAATTTGGCATGCTTTGGGAAGAGAAACCAAAATATATTTCGATAAATTGATTCCGCTTACGGACCAGAAATTGGTAATTGGGAACTGAAATACACTGCCACATATCGATTCACGAAATTTGTAATTTGGCGTGCTTCGGGAATATGAGCGCACAAAATATATATGAGCGTTTGCAGGAGCATGTCTAGTATTACGTGCTTGCAGCACAGATAGAATCGCCCGAGTAGAGCTGCGTAGTGTGAGAAACAGTAGAATCGCCCCAGTAGAGCTGCGTAATGTGAGAAACAGTAGAATCGCCCGAGTAGAGCTGCGTAGTGTGAGAAACAGTAGAATCGCCCGAGTAGAGCTGCGTAGTGTGAGAAACAGTAGAATCGCTCGAGTAGAGCTGCGTAGTGTGAGAAACAGTAGAATCGCCCGAGTAGAGCTCCGTAGTGTGGGAAACAGTAGAATCGCCCGAGTAGAGCTGCGTAGTGTGAGAAACAGTAGAATGAATAACAGAATCGCCCGAGTAGAGCTGCGTAGTGTGAATAACAGTAGAATCGCCCGAGTAGAGCTGCGTAGTGTGAGAAATAGTAGAATCGCCCGAGTAGAGCTGTGTAGTGTGAGAAACAGTAGAATGAATAACAGAATCGCCCGAGTAGAGCTGCGTAGTGTGAATAACAGTAGAATCGCCCGAGTAGAGCTGCGTAGTGTGAGAAATAGTAGAATCGCCCGAGTAGAGCTGCGTAGTGCGAGTAGCAGTAAAGTGAAATGTCGGTCAAAATACAAATCCCGCAAAATATGAAGTAAGACCCTGCCATACGATTTATGAATGCCAAAAGACAGAATGCAGCTGACATCTTGCGGGAATTGTATGACATTTACGGATCGACAGTAATGAGTGAAGAGAAGGTCAGACAATAGTGTAAAAGAGTTTCGGGAAGGGCATTCAAATGTTCATGACGGTGAGCGTAGCGGAAGGCCTAGTGTTCAGACGGACGATCTGTTGTGACGCGTTAACAAGAAAGTGCGATCCGATAGCCGGTTCACAATAACTAAACTCGCCAAATCGTTTCCAAACGTGTCTGCTAAAACAATGCATCGAATTGTGACTGACAAGGTGGGTTGTGACAAACTGTCTGCGAGGTGGGTGCCAAAAATGCTGACAGAAGCTCACACAGAAAGACAGCTGCACATGATTTTTTTGGCCTGCTAAGGGGAGAATGGGGATGACCTCTTTTCTCACATAGTTACGAGGGATGAAACCTGGATACCGTATGTCACTGGAGAGCCAAAACGGCAGTCAATGCAATGGTGGAACTCTGTTTCTTCTAAAGCGAGGAAATTCAAACAAACACCATCAGTTCACAAAATCATGGCAACCGTATTTTGAAACCAAAAGGTGTGATACTTGTGCAATTCTTGAAACCAGGATGATAATTACAGCAGATGTGAACTTCCAAACACTGAATAATCTTTGAAGTGCCATCCAATATCAGCGAACGAAGAGGAAGCTACGCTCTAGAATTATTTTGATCCGTGACAAACGCTCGCCCACACACAGCTGCTCGTACTGTTCAAAGATGTCGATGGGAACTATTCAATCATTCCTCTTACAGCCCCGACTTTACCCCCAGCTAATTCTTTCTTTTTCTTCACTTGAAAAAGTAGCTTGTCTACGATAGTAAAGTACTCAAGACATCAGTTCTGAACTGTCTGCACTCTTAGGCGGCAGATTCTTAGAGGGCATACGGCAATTTGTGGCACGCTACCAGAAATGTCTTGGAGGTTCGTGGTGATTACGCTTAAAAATAGCTAAGGCATGTGCTTGCATATCAATCACAAATACATTTCTTTTCCTATCACTTTCTTGTTTTTAATATAGGCTTTTTTCTGGCATGCACCTCATAGAACCGAAAAACATTTTGACAGACCCGTTCCATTCATGAAACCGAAATCTGTAATTTGGCATACCTCGGGAAAAGAACCGAAATACATTTCGACGTATCAGTTCTGTTTACAAAACCAAAATATGTACAGGGAAAATACCTACAACAACGAAAAATTGTTTTTATTTCAAGACCTATTTCTCTTTTCTCTCTATTCGTTCATTTTCGTTTCTATTGCAATATTGGTTCAGGTAACAGATCTTTTATATGTATATACTCAGAACCGATTTACTAAGAAAATCAATTGCTCAGAAAATTTAGTTTAGTACTGGATCCGAAAGTTTTTATTAGAAACGGTTCCTTACTTTGTGTGTGTGTGTGTGTGTGTGTGTGTGTGTGTGTGTGTATAAAGGAAATACTAGTGGCTTTGTTGCACTAACTTTCCTTTGCCTCTTTGACTTGCGAGAATGCAGATCTGTCCATCCGAGGACTGCTGCTAAAGCTGGAATGTAACTGTGAATACGCTCTGATTTCTCTCCCATAGTATCTTTGCTATAAGCGTTACAAAATCTTATCCGTTATCTCAAACGTCTCTGTAGTCGATTTTTACGTTTGCTCGTTGTTCATGCTGGGTTCCCATAACTACATCGTCTTCATAACACAGAACTTTAAAACAATTTGTTTGCTAACAGCATACTGAAACTTCACCTACCAATAATAACATTATAGGTACACAAACCATAACGTAGGGCTGCCAACTTATTTTATCTGTAAAAAATAAGGGAGACTTTTGATAGGACCTTACTGTTATTATGAACGAATAAGAAAGGCATAGATTTACACTATGTTACACAAAACAGCTAAAAAATAATTGCAAAGTCCAGACGTGCTTTTATAAAGCTGTATTTATAAAAGCAGAAGTTGTTGTCGTGTCAATTGGATTTAATGTGCTGTCGATATGATACTCGAATTGACTGTTTTAAACATCCGACAACTATACACCGAAACTAAGGAAGATAGTGATAAGAAGAAGGATGATAATGGTGTAATGAAGGAAGAGGAAAAAAAACGGAATAACTCGAGAAAACCCAGATAGTCTTTGTCTTCGTCAAAGCTCATGTTACGGAAGCTGGGATTGAATCAGGGACCCTACGCACCAGAGGTGAGCGCTCTATTGAAATCGATAGAGGAAGAATAAATAATCTTAATATTAAAATGTATCTTAATGTGAACGACGCAAACAATTTATTTCAAAATCACACGACAGATTTAAATAACATTTTGCTTATTGAATTGTGCCATATTGAATTCTTTCTTTCTTATCTATGTGTGTGTCTTCTTGGCTTAATGCGTGAGCGGATCTTCCGAGGATTTGGAATACCCCTCAGTTGAGTGGGGCGTCCGGAAGTTTTCCTACAGGAAATTATTAACACAATAACTCGGTTTTCGATCATTTTCGTGTATAATTCTCTATAATACAACTTTTTTTTAAGTTATTGGCGAGGGATCGAAGTCTCTTCATACCCTCTCCTTCCTTCCTCGTAACTAAAGAGAAGGTCTCCAATGGTTTCCAGACATTATGAAAACTGAAATGCAATCTTTTACGCGACATACTCTCAGTGTATTTCAACACTTAGATAGTCAGTATGTGGAGTTAAAATCGTAATAAAACATACCGCATCTGCTTGTTTTCCACTTCGAACAAAAAATATATATAAATATATTGAGAGATACGAGCTCCCGAATTAAATCAAAAGGGAGAAAGTTTCCTTTTTTATACGGGATTTCCCGTTTGTGCCACAATTTTCAAAGTTGGCAACCCTACCGTAACGTCACAAAATAATTATGTAACTGAACAATTCTGGTTATCCGGTTTCTTTTTGATCAACTTAGTGTTACTGGAGACGCTGTGTTACCCTCTGTTTTAATGAACGGCCGCGTAAAGAAGATGATACACTTAAAACATCATATCAAATATTTTTTTTTTATTAAAATTTTTAATGTTTCGTAGAAAATTTACTTGCTTTTAGAAAGAGACTGTAACGCCACTGGGTCTCACAGAAATTGAACAAGTATCATGTTGTGACTGTAAAATTCGTTTGAATATACAGATATAATATATAAAAAAAAGTCTTTATACTTTAATATATTTTGTTCTCTTTTTTGCAAAGGAGTAATATATATATATATTCTTGTTTCTGTTGTATATGTTTCAAAATGACTTTTTTTTTCTATTTTTGTAATTTAAATAAATTTCAACTGTATTTTTTTAAACAAGATTTTCTTTTTTCCTTGAGGTGATTTCAAATAGAAATACTGAGAGAATAAAATAAATGAATAAATAAATGAAAAAAGAAAATAGTGTCCAACGTAGGTTAGTGGACTAGGGGGAAACTCGAAGAGAACCTCCTATCTAGAAGGACTTCTCTGATTCACTTACCTTCTACTCCATGGGCAAGTGTTAGTAGAATATCTCAAGTGCAGATAACACTACGATATTTTTTTGTTATCTAATTCCAATCTTTTTTTCATTTTTTGTTAAAAATAAAAGATAACAATAGCTTACCATACTGTTTGGTTCGAACCGGAATTGGAGGCGTGGTAGCTCCCTCACCCCGTTGCGACTTAGCTGCTAACCATATATAATACAGGGTATTTGGGTAAAGACCTGTTAGCGTATAACTTTCCGTAGGATCTATGCGTCGATGATGTTTTTCCTGTAATGATAGCACAGTTACTGTCAATATTATTTCATACTTACATCTGCAACATATTATTTATTTATTGAACAAATTCCCAGATACATTTTACACAGGGAAAAGTTAACAAACAGAAAACAACAACAACAACAACAACAATGTCAACAAAGAGTGTAATTGTTGTTTCAAACACCGGGTAGCTCGAAAAATGCCCACAACAGATATTACTTGATTATAATAGTTTGGTATTCTGTAGAAAAGAGACCTCTATATAATTACCAAACTAGACCGGGCAAGATGGAATAGGTGGGTATTCCGAGTTATACGGGAAAGGACACGTAAGAATAAATCCTGAAGTAATGTTTCCGATCCTAAGTTTCCATTAACTATTTTATGGAGAAAGTTCAGATCAAAGTTATTTCTGCGTACTCCCGGAGTCTGGATATTAAAATGTTGCAAGAATTCCTCTTTAGGTGCTGCCATGGCCTATATGGGAGAGCAGTATTCGATCTTGGGATCTTTTCCCAATATTGTTGGGCGCTATTAGAGTTCTATAAAATGTTGCTAATGATGCCACAGTGCGTAGTTCAGTAAATGGATAAACAAGCTCCAACATGCGCATTGATTCTTAACTATTGAGGAGATGTGGTCAGAGAATGTGAGTTTCGATTCAAAGATGACACCAAGATCATTATGACTAGCAGAATGTGTCCTAATGTCCTCAGTATTATTAAACCAAACTGTATCTCCTCGTAGCTAAATGAGATAACACGTGTGTCTTTTGTGGACATGGTTCCGGGTTCAATTTCTGCAAGGGAGACAAAGCTTCGAATAGAAAGCCGAGTAGAAGATCGGATCCTACTTGAAGCAGCTAAATCTCATCTCATTAGACTCCACGCCGAAACAAGGCACTAAACCGCTAATTTCCAGTCAATCAATCAATCAAATTAAAACAATACGTCAGTTAATTCTACATAGGTATAGTTTAATTAATAGATTAGATATGAATGAATTAATGTCTCATTTCAGCACGGATGAATATCGTATTAACATATATTTTTTAATAATAACGGATAGCTCTGAAAGAGCCTAACGTATATACTGATATACAGAAAGTATTAAAACAAGTTATTTCACGAATCCTGTTTCGGGATTACTTCGGGCCAACCATATTACATATAGCAGTCTGTGCCGTATCGTCTCACAGTGGATATGACACAAATAGAAAGAAACAGGTGGAGGCCAGCGATCCAAAAAAGGAATAGCAAGAGAAGAAGAAAAAGAAGAAGAATATACTGTTGTGATGCTTAATTGACTGTAGGAAACTGCTTCTCGCTATCTATTATCGTTCTACTCTACAGCCTGTAATATACCATTACAGTTGAAAGTAATGGCAATTTTTTTTTTACGCACCCTGTACCTAGCAATTTTTTTTTTAATTCAATTTCGGTTTAGTTACACAATTTACTTACTCTCTTTACTTCGAATTAAATATAATAAACCCAAAGGTTTTGTTAGTAACCATATTCCCACTGTATAATATATTTATTTATATTTTGATTGAGTGTAAATCCCATTTACGGATATATAACTTGAATAGTTACAAGGTTTACCATTCTGACGTCATACCGGAACATAGTTCCGTTATTGGATATAAATTTCCTTAATTTCAGACCAATGTAGATTTTGGCCAGGTACCTAATCTTTCCCTCACCCCCTCTCACTAGTCCATAGTCACTTTCAGATCCGGTTATATCTGGATTTGCCAAATTTCCATTCGCTTTGTAATTTCCGCGGCTAAAGTTTTCTTTCTGATTGGAGGAATTCTCTTACCTCTGGCTTTTTCGGCGCAATGTTATCAGAACAATCGACGACACCCTACAAGGAGCAGCTTGTGAATTTTGTGCTACATATTTTTCGGGAAGAATTCCAATTTACAAGGACAACTAAGGTAACATATAATGTAATCCAATAGTTAAAGATTTACAACAGAATAGGAGCCCGAAAAATCCGCAAATTTTGGTAAAGAAGCTGCAATTCAGTGAAATAACAAATTCCAGTTCTGTTTACTAGGAAGCCATGTTTGCTGCCTATCGAGAATAGACAACAGTGAAAGAGTGACTTTACTTTTTTTTTATTTCAAACTCAAGTAGGGATTAGGGAAATTACGACCTGTTTGGTGCATGTTGTTCGTGTATTAAGTAAATGTGACTTTCTATTATTTATTCAGTAATCGCATGTACGTAGGTTTGATAGTTGTAAAGTGAATAATAATAATGGCAGCTTAAGTTAGCTTAAAAGGGCTCCTATCCCCTTTTCCAAATTGAACCAGTTTCTAGCGGGGGAATGGGTTAGTTATTGTTCGTTTTAGGGCCTTTTCCCCTTTCAGGGGAAGGGTCCCTCCATAAACCTCGTTAAGGTGCCCCCCGGGCATCAACTTTTGGTAGTCATTATGTAAACAATTGGTCAGGTCAATTAGACCTAGTGTTACCTTTCTCATTTTTGACCCCCTCTAAATTAAATAGAGCCGACGGTATATATCAGAAGGGAGTATTTATTTTGTCAACATGCATGTAACTAAATGGTGCATGTTTGGTTTAGTTAGTTGTTTTATGTATAATACTAACAGTGGTGTATGTAGTTAGTAGGTTTGTGTGAGTGTGTGAATTTTCGATTTGGACAGTGTATAAATATGCTTTAATTTAGTACCATTTTTCTAACATAAATAAACCAGAGTAAATATTAAATTTCTGATTAATGAGTACAAGTATATATTTCAGTACACGGTAAATTATGCCTCCACTACAGCGCCATAGCGTCAGTTTTCGGTAGTCAATTGTTTGTTGACATTACGACATCGCATAACTTAGTGATCTAGATTGTTTGATTTTGGCCATTTATTCTCAAATTACTTCCCGTGGACATGGTTTTCGGTTCGGATGAGTATACCTTCCTATAAGATAGCATGAGATCTTACTGTACTGAAAATTTCAGTTTGCTAGGTCCAATAGTAAATGAATAATCCGCTGAAATAAAGAACACCTATTTTCTTAATAGGAGTAAAGTCCATATGCTGTTACTGTTTGTTTAAAAATGTAGTATTAAATTCTCTTTTCCCGTGGCTGTAGAAAATTCCATTGTTGCTTCAGTTTTATCAACAAATCAGAAATAGATTAATCGTTGACAATTTAACTTTCCGTAAATACATGTATGATTTTTTTTTAAACCTGCAAGGTAAATACAATTTGGGTGCTTCGAAATAAAGAGTACGTGGTTCGATGAATGTGATCGTGTGGTGGTTTGAGCGTGATAGATTGTGATAGTTATATATATATATATTTATTACTGCGTAATGTAAATATGTGTATGGCCTGCGTGTAAAATGTACGAAATAGGGTGTTTATAAAATATTACTTCGTGCGAAAATTAGTAGATAATGAATGAATGTAATGATATGTTAATAATATGATATATAATATGAATGAAATGATGACCCCTATATTTAAATGGATAGGCCTAGTGAATTTTATATAGTGAAAATATGAATATGTTTACGAAGAAAGAAAGAAAAAAAAATCTCTCGCGTTTTGACTTCCACACCAGTGCATTCATCCAACCGAGTTTGCTACTTGGATAGTAAATTATAGTTGGGAATTGTGTGTTACTTTGCATTTATGTACCTCCTAACAACAGCCCCAGATCTTAAGCCTTTCAATAGATAGAGTAGCATCATGTGGGAATTACTTCTAAAGGTTGACAGAAATGATAATTAAGAAAACCAACTGCTATATCCTGTGATCATCGAAAAGTACAGGTTTCGGTCATTTGTACCTTTAGCATTCATTGCCTCTCCGAGATTTTTTTTTTTTTTTTGTTGCTTACCTTATTTATTTATTGTGCAGTGTTCATATAACTCAGTTCGGACTATCCGATTAAATTAACTGCTACTAAATTAATATTCATGGATAGCGTACCCGGATGTCGACCCCTAGTCCCTTTAAGTATTTTCATTTCTTTTCTTAGTTTAATTAGATGAGGGAAATTAACGACGTCCCAGACGGTGGCATGTCTGCGCTGGGTAGCCATCGGTGATGTTTCGGTAATTGAAATCACCGATCCAAAATTCAGTTTATTTATTTAATTTTTTTTTATTTTGGCGAATTACTAATTAGGGATACCTTAGCTGTTACTCTAATTTCATCCCTATTCTGGAATCTTCTAGTTTCCAAGAGGTCGGATGATTTTTTTTTTTCTTGAAATTCTAAATTAGCGCCTTCTCTAACCTTCCGGACGATTTCCGGGAACCTGCTGGTTTGGGCCGGATACGGGGATCGGATTTCAATCTTACAACCAAATACTTGTGGGATTGGGATCTGATGGACACAGAACTTGCATCCTTGGCAGCAGGGCGTTCCTTGAGTCTACGTATTTGAGTAGACCACCCTTTTGGCATGTTAAGAATATTTTGGCTATGGATTTGTCGAGATAGAAATTCGACTTTTGTCTTTGTAGCGTTAGTTATTTCTCACTTAAGTCTTGGGCGCCACTATTTCTTCGTCTTCCTTCTTCTCTATCTCTCTCTGTCTTCATTACTTCGAGATTTTTTTTTTTTAAATTTCAACCTCCCCCCCCCCGGTTTCTGAAACTCATAAAACATACAATATTCATTTCACTTATTTCGATCGTATGTACTAACTGAGACATCGAGGGATGCAATTCGTGGAGGTATTGCAGCACAACTCAGAACCATTTTCGCGATATTCAATCCACCACGGGAGAAATTGACGGGAAGGTACACTATGCTTTTAGATTCCTAGAGACCTTTGTTATTCATTGATCATACAACTTATATCAAATGGATTACTGATTTCTGGTTTTTATTTCTATTGATTGGTCATATAGTGTGTATGTATTAGTAGTCTGGGCCCACTAGTTTCCAATAACATTGATTTTTTTTTTTTATATACATCTATATATGTGCTTACATAGTTTTAAAAGTTACGTGCCTGCTCAATTTGTTACATTTCCACCTCTTATGTCACTAAATAACACCAACTATTTTATATATATATATATATGCGGATCTTTAGTAAATTGAAAATGATTATTGATTATCGGGTTTATACATAGAAAGTACAATGTTGCAACCTTATGAGAGAAAAAAGTGAATTTTGATAGTCAGGGTTTTTGTTTTGTCTTTGAGCCAATAAAATATAAACATTTATAAAATATGAATACTTGTCGAATATGAACGGTTATGTAGAATTTAAACGTCGACAAAATACTACGATGGATATTAAAGTGAAATTTATTGTATTGAATAATATGAATATATATATATATACGAGTATGTATGTAATGGGCTCGGTATTTACCCTGGTTTTGTTTAGGTTGCCATAGGTTTTTGACACCCGACCTTTACCAACTATTTGTGACATATAGTGTTACCGCGTATATTGTAATAAATTACATTTTGTTGAGTGGTTACTGATGTCTGTAACTATTAAAGTTGAATATAATGTTAAATACCGCATGTAAGTAAAACGAGTAGCAGGTCGTAAGATAAGTAAAATAACCCTAATCCTCATCCAAATTTATTCGCAAGATCAAAGTGAAATTAATAACCTACGAAACAGTGTGCCCCACCAACGAATCTTCTATCAGTAGACTCTGAAACAAATCCTTCCCCTACGATCGGACACCAAACTATTCAGTATCTAGAATTTTTGACTACAAGATCTATACTAGGGAAAAATTTAGTGATCTTAAATTCAACGAACTAAAATCTGTTTAATAAGTTAATGCGAATACCGGAATATGGAAATATGTTCCCAATATCTGTGACTGGATTTGATAAGTTTTCCTTAATATTGACAAACTTTGAAATTTTATATTGAGTGCGTCGAGTGACGAAATGAGAAATATAAATATATATGTGATATGAAGCGACTATTTGTCTATAGCTAAAACAAAAACAATTAAACACTCTCATGGACACAAACCACAGTGCGAAAAGAGAGTTGGAAAAAGGAGCTATTATCGATGTGAGAACAAAGACTCATAAAATCGTCGAAATGTCTCCTCTTGGGACAGAGACCTAATAAAATGCTATTAAAGTATTTTTTTTTTTAGAATGATTAACCAATTATATATATATATTTTTTTTTAATTTATTTTTTTCTTTCGTTTTCCGCAACGATATATATAGATTCATTACACTGAATCCTAAATGTATTGATCTTTGAATTTTTTTTATTTTTTGTCTTTCATTTTTTTTCTTTTCCTTTTGTCAAATTCTCTTTTATGTAATGCAACTTTTAATATATATATAGGAAGAGAAATGTGTTATTTGGTCTTGATAAAATTAGCGAATTTCTATGCATGTTAATGAAACATTCTTTCCATGTATTAAATTTTTCCATGTTATGTCCAACTAATTTTTCTTCTATTGAAATGTAATAAATGTCTATAGCATTGTAGTTAGGTTAGTTTAATTCAACCAAATACAACCCGAAGTATACATTGTCCTGTATGAATGTGTGTGTGAGTGAAATGTAGGTTTAGTATTAAGTGCATCCATTATTTTGA
Organism: Thermobia domestica; assembly: GCF_964235325.1. NCBI lineage: Eukaryota > Metazoa > Arthropoda > Insecta > Zygentoma > Lepismatidae > Thermobia > Thermobia domestica. The sequence continues at coordinate 226,915,143 of NC_137460.1, read as the reverse complement.
CATATATGTGTGATTTATTATAATTAATGGTAGTTATCAATTAAACTCATTGAATGTTAATACTAACTTAAGTTGGCTCTATGAAGGAAGTAAAAAGGACTGAAGTAGCCTGAACGAATGATCATCATGAGAGAACTGTGAGAGTCAAAATCTTCTACGAATATGTAATACTCTGATTTTTTTTTTTTTTTTCTTTGTGGTCGATTCTAACATGCCATCAACTTCGTCGTTTATTTTTCAAATATTGGATATTAGTCTAGAACTTCTGGAAATATTGAATAAACTGTAGAATTAAACTTTCTCATCTATCTCAGATCTAGATCGGGATAATTTGGTAGTTAGGGTTAAATGGATCTAGATCGGGGATGTATGGGTTAACATGTGTCTACCGTTGATCACGTTAATACCAGATATTCAACTAATAGCTATTGGAAATGATCACAATTAGATAATTATTCGCTTTCCTTTACCATATTCCTTAAAATATCTAGTAACAGTTTTCCCTTTATCACCTTCTTACTTTACATCTTTCCTCTTCTATCTTCTTTCTTTTCTTCATCTTCTTCTTCTATTTTTTTTTAATAAAACTGGAAGGGGGGTCGTGACTGGGAATTCTATATGTAATAAACACGGTCATGTATTTATTTATTTTACTTTATTTTCTTTAGAAGTCCGAAAAAAAAAAAGTTTTCTCGTTTCGATCGAACCTAGTATGTTCGAAATTAAGAAATGGAAATTATATTCCAATGTAATTAGGCATAAGCTGATAGCTTCATGAACATCCCCACCAGGGGTGAAGGGTTCCCACTCACGACTTATTTCTGTGCATCACCTTTGTTGCAGATTTTTTTTTTTTTCTCAATCAGTTGTAGATTGACGCGCAGCGACAGGATTCGTTGTTATGGCAACAGTGGTTGCTGTGGCAACGGCCCCATAAGCCAGTTTTAGAATGGCGACACGTGACAAGACTGTTGCCATGGTAACGCATGTTTACTGTGGTAACGGATCTGAAAATGCTTATTGAATAATACCAGTTATCATGCCAATCAGTTTGAATTGGTGAACCGCGATAAGAATGGTTGTTATGGCAACGTTTGTTTCCATGGCAACGGATCTCAGTTTAAATGGCGACCGATAGATTTGAAATTTTTGTTAAGAATGTCAAAGAGTGAGGTTGAAGGCATGTTGAATTGATTATAACATTGAAATTAATAAGAGAAATTTTATAGTCAAATGAAATAAGTAGAGTCGTTGGCTACTTTGTCATTTTTGTTTCCTTTTCTAAGGGGGAAAAAGAGAAGGAGTGTCAAAATTTTTTCTAAAATTAGAATTAAACGCTAGAAGGGTTTCAAGGAAGGAAAGAGAATGGGAGTCCTTTAAGTCATGAATAATACTTGTCTGGATAGTAAATAAGTATTTTATAGTATATGTGTATTTTTGATATATATCCTGTCTTTTGTAAAGTGTAAAGTGTCTCAAAGCTATGGCAACAAAAAAGGTTGTGGTGTCACAGGGCGAGTGTGAAGTCACGTGCACTCAATGCACATTAGATGAAAGAGAGAAAAGATCTCGCGCCCCGCGGAGACTTATAAGATGTACCGGTTGTGGACTAAAATGGATCCACTTTGCTTGTTCCAATTTGGACGATACTGCTGAAAATGCAGAAAAAGTTCAAACCGGCGAAATAGAAAAATATTGTGAGGACTGTGAAAAGGACCGAGGCCAAATATCTCCAGCGGAGATATCTGACCTCGACGATGAGGAAAAGATTGAAAATCAAAGTGATTCTCGGGATCAGACGGCAAACCCGAAGGAAGGAATGTCATCTGGAGGGTCTGACACGTCTGCATTAATTCGCCAGATGATGGAAATGATGCATGAAAAATTTTCTAATATGAACGAAAAATTTTCTAACATGGAACAAAATAATACAGAAATGAGGCGTGAGATAAATCAGAATAGTGAAAACTTAAGGCGTGAGATAAATGAGAAGTTTGATACCTCGAAACGAGAGACCGACGCTCGATTCGAGGTATTAAACAACAAATTTGACCAGATTTGTTTAGACTTTGCTTCTTCGATTAGTAAATTGAAAGAACAAACGTCTACTGAACTGGAGCAGGTTAGATACCAGGCCCAACAGTCTACCGAGCAGCTCAGAGACGAAACAAATGAGAAACTAAACGAAATAGATGTAAGGTTTGAGGGTACAAACAAAAGATTTGGTGACATCGAACAAAAAGTTGAACAGCAGCAGGCTGAAATAAGTAGATTGAATGTTGTAGTATCCGACCTATCAATAGAATCTAAACTAGAGTCGGTTGACCAAAGAATTAGTCGAATTCAAACCGAAGTAGACAGTATTAAGGGGAATATTACTAAATTGCAAATCGCCAAGTCTGATATCTCCTATCCTTTTCCTGATGGCGATTCTCCAGGGAAAATTCTCCCAGAAACAAGTAACGTCCTCCCGGGTAAGAGTCAAGTGTTGCCTGATGCACGGGACACAGCAATGTATTGCCCCCCGCATCAGCCAACCTCGAAATCATGGTTGAGTAATTTTGATGTACCGATGCAGTCGAGTGTTGTGACTACAACAGTCACTAGCGTAAATGCTCACTCTACCTTTGGAATGGTACAATCGTACAGCGTGCTGCCAGGAGGGGAAAGGAGATGTGCCGGACCGTCGGTTACTACCGTGGTGGGTCCTAAGTTTGAACCTTACATGGTCAACACAAATTACAAAACCTCTCTTGGTCATATGGGAGCGTTCAGTTCAGTGACCACTCCGTCGGTGGCAAATCCGGTGACAACCCCAACTGCTCAGGATAACGCGTTGATTCCACTGGATTATTTTCCTGCCCCGTATAGTATGAGCTCTAAAGTTTCCCTCCGGGATATTGAACGTTTTCCCACTTTCGATGGGAACATTACTAACGGGTTACCTCGAGTTTTCCTGCGGAGACTGCAGCAATATTTAGACATGTATAAACTTACTGATGGGGAACGCCTGCAGATAGTTGAAAAATGTTTGATCGCCGCTTCGGGCGCATGGTTTGCTTCGGTTAAATACCAAATCCGAACGTTTAGTGATTTTTTGATTCTTTTTAAAGAAGAATATTGTAATGAGCACATCGAACGGCTCCAAAAGAGAAACTTACAATCACTCCGGTATGATCGCTCCAAGTATGGGTCCCTCTTGGACTATGCTTGGAAAATTATCGAACTATATTATCAGATAGCTGAACATCCCTCTCAGGCTGAACTTGTAGATATTATAGTTAACGCTCTTCCACCCGATGAGTCCCGGGCCATAGCGTCCCACTTGTGCCAAACGGTGCGAGAAGTCACCTCACGTTTAGCTGCCTTGTGCGGCAAGGAAGTTGGTGGTCCACCAAAACGATACTTCGCCCGACAGGCAAAAATTCTAAAACCGATGAAGACGAAGGTAACGGCAAGTTGCCAGACAGATTTCCTGAGTTATACCCAAGCTGGATCTCGTTATCCTAGTGGGTATGGCTCAGAAAACAACAATAATGGCCGGCGACTATTTAGGAATCGGCCCATGTTCAACAATCGCCGGAGTTATCGTCCCTATGACCGTACCAACATGGAATCGAACCCGGGTAGGGGCGATAACACCAGGAGGAATTTTAACAGGGCGTACGGAAGAAGGGAGAACGGTAATAGTCAGAAAAATAGTAACAATAATGTAAATCAACCCCAGAATTCAGTCCCTTCGCAAGTGCGTGGTAACGGTGAGCCTAGAACAATATTAAATGGAAGTGATAGTCGGGAAACTAGATCCTAATGTCATCTGATATGCTAGTCGGCGAGTGAAGCCTTACGAATTGTTTCTATCGATTTCTCAGTTAGAACTTCTGTCCGTTCTATTGCTATATGAACACTACTGAAAAAAAAAAAAAAAAAAAAAGTATCGGAACTCACAATTTTCGAAATTTAAAGATTTTCAATTGTACAGAAGATAAACGTAGTGAATTACTTGCGCAATACCCCAAGTAGATATAATATACTGTCCTAGAGTGACTGGTAACGTTTGAATGGGATGAATGAGTGTGTTAACTTAACAAGCATCAGTAGTTAGTATTCCCAATTAGCAAAATTTTGTTATTCTAACAAAATTTTGTTAATGGGCCGGGGAAAACTGTAATATACCATTACAGTTGAAAGTAATGGCAATTTTTTTTTTACGCACCCTGTACCTAGCAATTTTTTTTTTTAATTCAATTTCGGTTTAGTTACACAATTTACTTACTCTCTTTACTTCGAATTAAATATAATAAACCCAAAGGTTTTGTTAGTAACCATATTCCCACTGTATAATATATTTATTTATATTTTGATTGAGTGTAAATCCCATTTACGGATATATAACTTGAATAGTTACAAGGTTTACCATTCTGACGTCATACCGGAACATAGTTCCGTTATTGGATATAAATTTCCTTAATTTCAGACCAATGTAGATTTTGGCCAGGTACCTAATCTTTCCCTCACCCCCTCTCACTAGTCCATAGTCACTTTCAGATCCGGTTATATCTGGATTTGCCAAATTTCCATTCGCTTTGTAATTTCCGCGGCTAAAGTTTTCTTTCTGATTGGAGGAATTCTCTTACCTCTGGCTTTTTCGGCGCAATGTTATCAGAACAATCGACGACACCCTACAAGGAGCAGCTTGTGAATTTTGTGCTACATATTTTTCGGGAAGAATTCCAATTTACAAGGACAACTAAGGTAACATATAATGTAATCCAATAGTTAAAGATTTACAACAGAATAGGAGCCCGAAAAATCCGCAAATTTTGGTAAAGAAGCTGCAATTCAGTGAAATAACAAATTCCAGTTCTGTTTACTAGGAAGCCATGTTTGCTGCCTATCGAGAATAGACAACAGTGAAAGAGTGACTTTACTTTTTTTTTATTTCAAACTCAAGTAGGGATTAGGGAAATTACGACCTGTTTGGTGCATGTTGTTCGTGTATTAAGTAAATGTGACTTTCTATTATTTATTCAGTAATCGCATGTACGTAGGTTTGATAGTTGTAAAGTGAATAATAATAATGGCAGCTTAAGTTAGCTTAAAAGGGCTCCTATCCCCTTTTCCAAATTGAACCAGTTTCTAGCGGGGGAATGGGTTAGTTATTGTTCGTTTTAGGGCCTTTTCCCCTTTCAGGGGAAGGGTCCCTCCATAAACCTCGTTAAGGTGCCCCCCGGGCATCAACTTTTGGTAGTCATTATGTAAACAATTGGTCAGGTCAATTAGACCTAGTGTTACCTTTCTCATTTTTGACCCCCTCTAAATTAAATAGAGCCGACGGTATATATCAGAAGGGAGTATTTATTTTGTCAACATGCATGTAACTAAATGGTGCATGTTTGGTTTAGTTAGTTGTTTTATGTATAATACTAACAGTGGTGTATGTAGTTAGTAGGTTTGTGTGAGTGTGTGAATTTTCGATTTGGACAGTGTATAAATATGCTTTAATTTAGTACCATTTTTCTAACATAAATAAACCAGAGTAAATATTAAATTTCTGATTAATGAGTACAAGTATATATTTCAGTACACGGTAAATTATGCCTCCACTACAGCGCCATAGCGTCAGTTTTCGGTAGTCAATTGTTTGTTGACATTACGACATCGCATAACTTAGTGATCTAGATTGTTTGATTTTGGCCATTTATTCTCAAATTACTTCCCGTGGACATGGTTTTCGGTTCGGATGAGTATACCTTCCTATAAGATAGCATGAGATCTTACTGTACTGAAAATTTCAGTTTGCTAGGTCCAATAGTAAATGAATAATCCGCTGAAATAAAGAACACCTATTTTCTTAATAGGAGTAAAGTCCATATGCTGTTACTGTTTGTTTAAAAATGTAGTATTAAATTCTCTTTTCCCGTGGCTGTAGAAAATTCCATTGTTGCTTCAGTTTTATCAACAAATCAGAAATAGATTAATCGTTGACAATTTAACTTTCCGTAAATACATGTATGATTTTTTTTTAAACCTGCAAGGTAAATACAATTTGGGTGCTTCGAAATAAAGAGTACGTGGTTCGATGAATGTGATCGTGTGGTGGTTTGAGCGTGATAGATTGTGATAGTTATATATATATATATTTATTACTGCGTAATGTAAATATGTGTATGGCCTGCGTGTAAAATGTACGAAATAGGGTGTTTATAAAATATTACTTCGTGCGAAAATTAGTAGATAATGAATGAATGTAATGATATGTTAATAATATGATATATAATATGAATGAAATGATGACCCCTATATTTAAATGGATAGGCCTAGTGAATTTTATATAGTGAAAATATGAATATGTTTACGAAGAAAGAAAGAAAAAAAAATCTCTCGCGTTTTGACTTCCACACCAGTGCATTCATCCAACCGAGTTTGCTACTTGGATAGTAAATTATAGTTGGGAATTGTGTGTTACTTTGCATTTATGTACCTCCTAACAACAGCCCCAGATCTTAAGCCTTTCAATAGATAGAGTAGCATCATGTGGGAATTACTTCTAAAGGTTGACAGAAATGATAATTAAGAAAACCAACTGCTATATCCTGTGATCATCGAAAAGTACAGGTTTCGGTCATTTGTACCTTTAGCATTCATTGCCTCTCCGAGATTTTTTTTTTTTTTTTTTTGTTGCTTACCTTATTTATTTATTGTGCAGTGTTCATATAACTCAGTTCGGACTATCCGATTAAATTAACTGCTACTAAATTAATATTCATGGATAGCGTACCCGGATGTCGACCCCTAGTCCCTTTAAGTATTTTCATTTCTTTTCTTAGTTTAATTAGATGAGGGAAATTAACGACGTCCCAGACGGTGGCATGTCTGCGCTGGGTAGCCATCGGTGATGTTTCGGTAATTGAAATCACCGATCCAAAATTCAGTTTATTTATTTAATTTTTTTTTATTTTGGCGAATTACTAATTAGGGATACCTTAGCTGTTACTCTAATTTCATCCCTATTCTGGAATCTTCTAGTTTCCAAGAGGTCGGATGATTTTTTTTTTTTCTTGAAATTCTAAATTAGCGCCTTCTCTAACCTTCCGGACGATTTCCGGGAACCTGCTGGTTTGGGCCGGATACGGGGATCGGATTTCAATCTTACAACCAAATACTTGTGGGATTGGGATCTGATGGACACAGAACTTGCATCCTTGGCAGCAGGGCGTTCCTTGAGTCTACGTATTTGAGTAGACCACCCTTTTGGCATGTTAAGAATATTTTGGCTATGGATTTGTCGAGATAGAAATTCGACTTTTGTCTTTGTAGCGTTAGTTATTTCTCACTTAAGTCTTGGGCGCCACTATTTCTTCGTCTTCCTTCTTCTCTATCTCTCTCTGTCTTCATTACTTCGAGATTTTTTTTTTTTTAAATTTCAACCTCCCCCCCCCCCCGGTTTCTGAAACTCATAAAACATACAATATTCATTTCACTTATTTCGATCGTATGTACTAACTGAGACATCGAGGGATGCAATTCGTGGAGGTATTGCAGCACAACTCAGAACCATTTTCGCGATATTCAATCCACCACGGGAGAAATTGACGGGAAGGTACACTATGCTTTTAGATTCCTAGAGACCTTTGTTATTCATTGATCATACAACTTATATCAAATGGATTACTGATTTCTGGTTTTTATTTCTATTGATTGGTCATATAGTGTGTATGTATTAGTAGTCTGGGCCCACTAGTTTCCAATAACATTGATTTTTTTTTTTATATACATCTATATATGTGCTTACATAGTTTTAAAAGTTACGTGCCTGCTCAATTTGTTACATTTCCACCTCTTATGTCACTAAATAACACCAACTATTTTATATATATATATATATATGCGGATCTTTAGTAAATTGAAAATGATTATTGATTATCGGGTTTATACATAGAAAGTACAATGTTGCAACCTTATGAGAGAAAAAAGTGAATTTTGATAGTCAGGGTTTTTGTTTTGTCTTTGAGCCAATAAAATATAAACATTTATAAAATATGAATACTTGTCGAATATGAACGGTTATGTAGAATTTAAACGTCGACAAAATACTACGATGGATATTAAAGTGAAATTTATTGTATTGAATAATATGAATATATATATATATACGAGTATGTATGTAATGGGCTCGGTATTTACCCTGGTTTTGTTTAGGTTGCCATAGGTTTTTGACACCCGACCTTTACCAACTATTTGTGACATATAGTGTTACCGCGTATATTGTAATAAATTACATTTTGTTGAGTGGTTACTGATGTCTGTAACTATTAAAGTTGAATATAATGTTAAATACCGCATGTAAGTAAAACGAGTAGCAGGTCGTAAGATAAGTAAAATAACCCTAATCCTCATCCAAATTTATTCGCAAGATCAAAGTGAAATTAATAACCTACGAAACAGTGTGCCCCACCAACGAATCTTCTATCAGTAGACTCTGAAACAAATCCTTCCCCTACGATCGGACACCAAACTATTCAGTATCTAGAATTTTTGACTACAAGATCTATACTAGGGAAAAATTTAGTGATCTTAAATTCAACGAACTAAAATCTGTTTAATAAGTTAATGCGAATACCGGAATATGGAAATATGTTCCCAATATCTGTGACTGGATTTGATAAGTTTTCCTTAATATTGACAAACTTTGAAATTTTATATTGAGTGCGTCGAGTGACGAAATGAGAAATATAAATATATATGTGATATGAAGCGACTATTTGTCTATAGCTAAAACAAAAACAATTAAACACTCTCATGGACACAAACCACAGTGCGAAAAGAGAGTTGGAAAAAGGAGCTATTATCGATGTGAGAACAAAGACTCATAAAATCGTCGAAATGTCTCCTCTTGGGACAGAGACCTAATAAAATGCTATTAAAGTATTTTTTTTTTTAGAATGATTAACCAATTATATATATATATATTTTTTTTAAATTTATTTTTTTCTTTCGTTTTCCGCAACGATATATATAGATTCATTACACTGAATCCTAAATGTATTGATCTTTGAATTTTTTTTATTTTTTGTCTTTCATTTTTTTTCTTTTCCTTTTGTCAAATTCTCTTTTATGTAATGCAACTTTTAATATATATATAGGAAGAGAAATGTGTTATTTGGTCTTGATAAAATTAGCGAATTTCTATGCATGTTAATGAAACATTCTTTCCATGTATTAAATTTTTCCATGTTATGTCCAACTAATTTTTCTTCTATTGAAATGTAATAAATGTCTATAGCATTGTAGTTAGGTTAGTTTAATTCAACCAAATACAACCCGAAGTATACATTGTCCTGTATGAATGTGTGTGTGAGTGAAATGTAGGTTTAGTATTAAGTGCATCCATTATTTTGACATATATGTGTGATTTATTATAATTAATGGTAGTTATCAATTAAACTCATTGAATGTTAATACTAACTTAAGTTGGCTCTATGAAGGAAGTAAAAAGGACTGAAGTAGCCTGAACGAATGATCATCATGAGAGAACTGTGAGAGTCAAAATCTTCTACGAATATGTAATACTCTGATTTTTTTTTTTTTTTTCTTTGTGGTCGATTCTAACATGCCATCAACTTCGTCGTTTATTTTTCAAATATTGGATATTAGTCTAGAACTTCTGGAAATATTGAATAAACTGTAGAATTAAACTTTCTCATCTATCTCAGATCTAGATCGGGATAATTTGGTAGTTAGGGTTAAATGGATCTAGATCGGGGATGTATGGGTTAACATGTGTCTACCGTTGATCACGTTAATACCAGATATTCAACTAATAGCTATTGGAAATGATCACAATTAGATAATTATTCGCTTTCCTTTACCATATTCCTTAAAATATCTAGTAACAGTTTTCCCTTTATCACCTTCTTACTTTACATCTTTCCTCTTCTATCTTCTTTCTTTTCTTCATCTTCTTCTTCTATTTTTTTTTAATAAAACTGGAAGGGGGGTCGTGACTGGGAATTCTATATGTAATAAACACGGTCATGTATTTATTTATTTTACTTTATTTTCTTTAGAAGTCCGAAAAAAAAAAGTTTTCTCGTTTCGATCGAACCTAGTATGTTCGAAATTAAGAAATGGAAATTATATTCCAATGTAATTAGGCATAAGCTGATAGCTTCATGAACATCCCCACCAGGGGTGAAGGGTTCCCACTCACGACTTATTTCTGTGCATCACCTTTGTTGCAGATTTTTTTTTTTTTTCTCAATCAGTTGTAGATTGACGCGCAGCGACAGGATTCGTTGTTATGGCAACAGTGGTTGCTGTGGCAACGGCCCCATAAGCCAGTTTTAAGCCATCAATGTTAAAACTGGAAATGGTTGATTGCTGCCACTTCCGCTTTAAACAAAGGGTTGAGAGAGAATATGCTACCTACTCTCAAGACACTAAATCAATTAAAAAAAAAAAAAAAAAAACGCTTCTCATTATCGTTTTATTGTTTTTGTTGTATGTAGATAAACACTCAAACCGGAAGTTGTACTGGATTTTCATCATTTCCGGCTGTAGTAGAGAGTTCAGGAAGAAGATAAAATGTATTCTTGGAACGCTTAATCGATTACAGTAAACCGTTTTTTAATCTAATCTTTATCTTACTAAATTATAATCTATTGTTTGAGATTCTCGGTTTTGCGATTGTATACAACGCCACTGACTTGAATGTTATTTTTTTATGTTTGTTTTAATGTTCAATCTAAGAAGACTGTAAGGGTAGACTTTGAGGACCATTGTTTGAAGAACGTTACATTAGAATAAATACATGCCAAGATCTTCCTCCTAGGTTTCTCCTCACTTCCTGACTTTACAGCAACGTTGATTAAAAAATAATAATAATACATTAATCGCCTCAGGGTAATTTTATACAGCCATTATTACTTTTTAGGTAGAAGAGTAGGACGATTTTTGTATCGTACAGACTATTAGCTTTCAAGACTCAAACGATTCATCCAGATATATAAAAGAGAAAAGAAAACATAGTACGAGTTTTTTTATTTTTTTTTTATTTTTTAAAAAAGCAGTGGTGTGTCATTGTTAATCAAATGCTGGACTAATTTGGAATGTAAGATGTCCATCAGAATATTTTTTTTCTTCTTACTTCTTCCCTTCGTATCTGTTCATATTTGTTGAAGCATCTAAGCGGAACAGTTAATAGAGTACTTTTTAGTGTATGATTATATATGCAGAGCATGTTTTGAAACAACATAAAAACACTTTGGCAAATTGGATAGTAGCAAGGGACAGACTAAATCAAGTACTTTTTTCTTTTCTTTCTTTTTTTCCTTTTTTAAATGAAATTTAGGTATGTATGCAAAATTACTGGTAATGGTGTGAAGTTTTAACTGAGAAAATAGAACAGCTGTCCTATTAATTTAACGGACGCAATTGGATGTAATTTGGTCTATCAAATTAATTTTTATATTTTTGTGAAAGACCCTAGTAGACCTAAACACTATTATGTCGTTTGTATATACTTCGTTAATGTGGACCGAAAGACCAGTTGTAGTTTCTATGACGTACAAGACATTTTAGCGGGTACATTTAAAGGTGTAGAGACATTATATGTATAAACGTTTGAATATAGAACAATAAAGTTTTGTTGTAAGAAATTAGAAATTACAATTCCTGTTAATTTGTTTTGTAGACACTTACCTTCGTGTATGTGTCATTCCAGTATAATTCGTAACTGATAATATTCTCTCCAGAGAGATTTGGACGGCTCCATTGCAAAGTTACTTGAGTCTCGCCGGCATCCGTTATCCTCAGGTTGCTAGGTTGACTAGGAACTATTATTAAAAAAACATAATGAGACAATTGTACAAACAAGTAGATTTACAAACAACATTTCAATGTGATAGTGAAGTTTTCTTCAATTTCGTTTGTTCAAGAATTATGATTGTACAAAAATATTAATGTTACAAACTTAATAATAATTCTTAAATGAACAAAAACGAACTAAACAGAACTTCATGCCTGTTACAAAAGCTATTTTCTAAAAAATTGCATTCTATTATCTTTACCACATACAAGGAAAAGGTTAAGCTATGTTCTAATTTTTATCACGACACGAAAGAAAAATAACACTTCTGTATAACTACTATTTGCATTACCGTGAAAATGTGCTCTCTCCCCTTCAACAAAATTAGTAACAATAATAGTGTCATTATTAGCCTACTAGAGAACTTCTGATTTTCCCAATACTGTTCATTATCTTAAACTTCAGCTTAACTCCCGCATATATTTTCTATCATTATTGATGTTAATAAGAAACTATTTCCAACTAATATTACAATAAAATATTGACATCTCTATCTGTATACTAAACTAAAAATAACCATAACATAATGCTATGTTGTATTATATTTCCATTTCTTTTAGGATAATATAAGTTTAAAATAAGACGAAACAAACTACTAATTAGTATATTGCTCTACGAAAATATCAAAAACATATAATAAGAAAGTCACCAATACGTTCTGAATTTAGAACCAATATAATTTCTTTATTCCTTGTTATTGAGTTCTTAATTAATTGAACCTGTAAGTTTGATAGTCACATTGACAAAGCTTAAAATAGTAACTCAAAAACTTGTCCTGAGTATCAAGAAATCTCAGCCAATAATTAAGAAAAAAATAAACGAAGTAAATGTAACTTCATGGTTCATAAATACAGATCAACTGGTAACAATATGTTTATACATTAATTAGTTTTACGTTATCAACTGCTTAGCAACATCATTACAATGTAACAATTTATTTTGTTTTGCAATACCTATAACAACAAATGCTAATCATATTGTTAATAATGGTATGCCAAGTAATTTTCTTATTTAACTATATAACTTTGTTCCGTGAGATATTATGTATCACTATACTGATGTTCATATAACTTTTGATGCATATATACTTTTATTCTGACTTTCGATGTTTGACTAATGAATTAAAGGATTTGTTTTCAATTCCGAGATCATAAAATTAACTTCGAACGGGTTGACCAACATGAGACCCAACAAGAATTTTAGAAATGATCAAAAAATGCATCAAAAGATTGAGATCTTGGCCAATAATTAGTTTGTGGATCACGCGCCACAAACTTTTTGAAGCCCTTAAATCGAGTTTTCGTATTTTTTACGGAATAAGTACATCATACTGGGTTAGGGTTTGGCTACACTATATGTAGGTCTCCAGATATCAGGCCTACAAGAAAATTTTTGTTGAAATATATTGGATCTTTTGATCCAAAAATGAGTGTTAGTCAAGGTTCTAAGTTCTATGTATTGATGGCTTTAAGATGAATGAGCAAAAAGCAAAAGCGTTCGTAGAATATTGCATCTCATGGCTTGGTGCTAAAAATTTACTCGACTCGGCCACGATACCCAAAGGCGGGTCTTAAATTTAAATTGCCATTCGCTTGTTTTTAAGTTTCTTTTATTTAAGTAACATAATGGATATCTTCAACCTATTTAGCCCCATTATGTAGCATATTCATATTTTGTCTATAGCAGTTAACCTGTTAACTAACTAGAAAATACGAGGGCTGTCCAGAAAGAGCAGAAGTTTTGATTTTTTTTTTTTTTTTTTTTTTTTTTTTTTTAAGTAAAGAATGAACAAACCAAACTGTATTATATACATTTTAAAGGTACACTCTTAAGCAATTTTTCACATAATCGCCATGCAAATTAAGGCTCTTACTATACCGCGACACAAGTCTTTCAATACCGTCGCGGTAGAAATCTGTCGCCTGCGATTTCAACCACTGGCTTACACCGGCATTCAGATCGGCGTCAGTATCAAAGTGTTATGTAACAAGCCATGTCTTCATCGCTGGAAAGGGGTTGTAGTTGCTTGGCGCCAAATCTGAGCTGTATGGTGGGTGATCGAACACTTTCCGTGAACTGGAGGTCTTAATCGTGAATAACGCAACGGCCACTTTTAAAATCAATGCACCATTGCCTCATTCTGCATTCACTCATTATTCCATGTCCATACATTTCACACAGTTGGCGATGGATTTCAATTGGTTTGTAGTGTTTTACCAACAAAAACCTCATTACAGAGTGCATCTCACAAGAGGCGGGATTTTCTATTGCAGCGCACATTTTTAACACGTCACAGAAAGCACAGCAAGAGCGTCACAGTCCTCACGCTACCACAACTGGATGTGTACTGAGTGTGGCAACGTTCTGACACCAAGATGGTGACTCTAGCGCCGCCCACTGCCACGATAGGTCAAAACGTCTGGCACTTTCTGGACAGGCCCCCCAATATCCTAGATGTGAACAGTCTGCTAGAATAAAATATTTACGAAGTAACGATCGATGGTCTTGATAACTTCCACGAAGTTAACTAACTAACTCACTGGCCTATGGAACCTGGAGGTTCAATGATGCGTTCACAAAAGCTCTCCACTGACTTCTATCCTTAGCTAACTTTATCCAGTTTCTACTTTGTATTCCAATCTCTGCGAGATTCATCTTAATATTGTCTTCCCATCTGCGCCTAGGTCTTCCTAATGGTCATTTTCCGCGAAATTAACACAACTATCATACCCGACTGTCTCACCAAGTCAATGTGTTCGACTTATAGACGCATCCAACGTTGATCTAGATTGAACATGGTGCCATGATACTTAAATAAACTTCGGAAGGCCTTACCTTCTACCCAATAAACAAGACTTATTCTTACATTTACCCGTGAGTGTAACAACAAACATAATAACATTAGCTTGTTAAGCTTGTTTTAACATTGATCCTATAAATTAAGATTTGAGATCGAATCTTTGTTATGCTTACCTCCTTGCTGAGTTTTAACTTGTACAGGTGCGGAAAGTGGTCCTGCACCAACGCTTGTGAAAGCTTGCACTCGAATGGTGTAGATGGTATGAGGTGTGAGCTCACTGATTGTCGTTAATTTATTATTGTCACCCATCTGTGATTCCCACGAATGCATAGGCAGATTGGGATTGGTCGTGTAATACACTTTGTAGGCCTAAAAAAGAACACAAAAATATACAAATTAAAATTCGTTCCATAATAAATGTTTAGAAAACTTTCTCCAGGAAGTTCGTAACAATTTATAACTTACTATTACACTTATAAATCTGTCACCACAGATTTACCGCACAATTTTAAAGAAAGAACAGCTTTACACTTGAAACTTGTGCAAATTTTTGTTGCCTTAATGTAAAGTACAATAGCGTCTTTCAACCATTTCTTCCCCTCCAGGATCAATATTTCTTGTTTCCTGTAATTGATACCATTTGTTCCGTATTGACAGTTTCTTGTTTCGTTTAATCGATATTTGTCGATATGCTCTTCGTGATCACTTCTTGTTTCTCATGACTGACGTTAATTTCCCCTTTATCACTTCTTCTCCCCACAATCGATATTATTTGCTCTCTTCGATTATTTCTTACCTCGATTAATTAATATTTAGGATTAAAATTAGGCATTAAACTTCTGGGCTTTCGGTAGCTATGGTCATGATATCTCGTCATTTACGAGGAGGGATGACGTCCCTCGGCGATCGCACTACCCGGAGAATTAGAGTTGAGTTGAGTTGATTTTAGTTTAGCGTCCCGTTCAGCAGCGAGGCTATATGAGACGTGGACCTACTGATTAACGTGGAATCTGAACCACATGAGCTCCCGCCGGGAATCGAACCCGGGTCTCCCACGCCAAAGGCGCGTACGCTAACCGCTTAGCCACGAAGGAGCTCCCCGGAGAATTAGAGAGGAAGGATGGAAGCAGCCTGGAAACATTATGGTAGGCACCATTCCGACATTTGTTTGGTTTGAATAAGAAAAACCCTCATCCAGGATGGATGGCCTGAAAAAGCTTTTCCACTTTTTCGACCAAGTGTCCCCCATCGGAAATCGAACCCGGACCGCTCGCACCAAAGGCAGTTAATTTTTTAAATCATTACTGTCGATATTACTTGCTCTCTTTGATTAGTTTTTATTTCGATTAAGAAATCGATGTATCAATTCATTACTGTCGATATTATTAGCTCTCTTCGATTTTCTTACTTCGATTAATCGATATTTCAATTTCTTACTGCCGATATTACTTCATTTCTTGGATAATTTCTTTCTTCCATTAATAGATATATCAAGTCTGTCGATATTACTTGCTCTCTTTAATCATTTCTTACTTCAGTTAACCGATATTTCAATTCAATACTGTCAGTATTACTTGATCTCTTCGATTATTTTTTACTGCCATTAATAGATATTTCAATTCTATCTGTATTATTTGCTCTCTTTAATCATGTCTTGCTTCGATTAATCGGTATTTCAATTTACTACTGTTGAGATTAGTTGATTTCTTGGATGATTTCTTATTGACATTAATCGATATATCAATTCTTTCGATATTACTTGTTCTCTTTAATCATTTCTTACTTTAGTTAATCAATATTTCAATTCGTGCTGTTAGTATTACTTGATTTCCATTAATCGATATATCACTTCTATCGATATTTCTATTAATCACTGTCGGTATTACTTGCTCTCTTTAATTAGTTTTTACTTTAATTAATCGATATTTCAATTCATTACTGTCGATATTAATTGCTTCCTTTAATCATTTCTTGCTTCGATTAATCGATATTTCAATTCATTATTGTTAGTGTTACTTAATGATTTCGTACTTCCATTAATCGATATATCAATTCTTTCGATATTGCTTGTTTTCTCTAATCATTTCTTACTTTTTATTGATCGATATTTCAGTTCAACACTGTCGATATTACTTTTCCCTATGCTGATATTTATCAATCCTAACGTTACTTACTCTTCTGAACGGTTTCTTACTCTTATCCATAGTAATTGTACTACAGAATACACTGGATCTTACTAACGACAGTTTGTGCATTAAAATATCATATTAGATAAACTAATTAACTGTAAGTAAAGATGTTTAGTTTGCAATTAAGTATTCTCGGAATAGAATAATTCCATTAAAGCAGTATATTCAACATCTCGGCTCGCCATTTGCTGCACAGAATGAAGCAAGTAAAGAAAAACAGATACAAAAATACTGTGATCGAAGTTGTATATGTGACTTTGAACCGACAATTTTTAAGTAATGGAGTGCCATTAGTTAAGTCAGTCATGCCTCTACTGACATGTCTTAATAGAAAATAATAGAAGGGTACTATTTAAGTTTATATTCAATATAGTTAGAAAAATTGAAATATACACGAAAAAAAAAAAAAAAAAAGAGAGAGAGAGAGAGAGAGAGAAACATACCGTTACTTGACCGTTTGGAGTCTCAGGCTCATCCCATTGGATCACCATTGTGCTGGAACTCAGCGGGCGAACTTTCACATTCCGAGGGGCAGTCCCAGGTTCTGTAAAACAAACAGCCAAGATTAGACACATGATTTTGAATTGCATAAGGTATATTCTCAAATAATAAGACACTTTCAACAAAGCTTCTTAAGCGTAAGATGTGCTTCGAAAAACCAACTTCTAATGCATGCATGCACTCTACAGCTAACAAATAACTGCACACATAATGTTCCACAACACACTAAAAATCTTAATTCAAAATAAAGAATTACAACAAATTATATAAATCATTTTCCTAAAAATACTGAAACTTACTTTTGATAAATACAACACATTTATTTTCGGAGTTGAATACTTAATACCTTCGAATTTTGTTTTGTTTCTGTGATTCCCCAATTCCCATCATATAAGCTATCAGTTTCTTTTTCTTTTTTAGCTTATATTATTTACCATGTTGTATCTGAGAAAGGATATCATTTAAAAGCGTGAGTAACGGTCTTAACAAGCGTGCCTTTACTAATTCCCCATTCTAGACTTCACTTATATTCTTGACGCATCTGCGGTATTCCAGATAGAGCCAGTAGGTGTTTTAACATTAACAGTAAAATTTGGGAAGGATCTGTTGCAAAGAAAGTGGCCGATGCCTATACATTAAAGGTTTCGCCACAGTTTTTGTTCATTGGAACTCAGAAGAACACGGAAAAAAGAAAATGTAAGAATAACCGAAAATAGTATTCGAAGACTCATTGCATCTCGGAATATCCATAGCAGAAGATAAATTTCAGCATGATGTAACTTTTTTTTTCGAATTTAGTTGTTAATGTTTCAAATCAATAAGCTTTATAAACACATAAACATTTAGATATGATTTGAACGTGTAACGAAAAAACGTTTTCCATTAAACATTTCTGAACAATGGTATATAATAATAAAACAATTAGTGACACGGTGAATAGAGAAAGACGAAACAAACTGTATTAACTTCCTGTAAAATAAATGTAAGGCAAGCTAATCTTTCAGGGCTAAGGTTACTCGTAAAAATTATCAGCGTATTTTTTACATTTTTCACAGTAGTGAAGATGAAAGGAGGAAAAAAAGAGCATTAATGTTTTCTAACCTTTTAGCTCTTACAAAAAAAAAATGTAATCTAAAATTATTTTTAAATGTATCTCTGTTGCATAACACGAAAACACAGGAAGTAACAACTAGGTTACAAACGTACAACTTAATAAGAGATAACTTGCAGAGAACACCGACGATTTTAGATTAGAACATTTGTAACTAAAATGTTTTGGTAAAATTTGAACATTGCTTTCCCAGTTTTCTTAACCGGTTTAAAAAAAGTCAGCAAATTTCCATGAAGAGTTCTTTGTAAATACTAAAAACTTGTTTTTTTATAATATATATATATATATATATATATATATATATATATATATATATATATATATTGACTGGTTTGAAATATGTGAATGTACAGTGTAAATTTCCATGAATAGCCTCGATAGAGCTACATTATCTCCTTAAGAATTATGTAAATGTCCACAACGTCTTGTAATCTTCATTTCTTGTTAGTATTACACATATTTAAAGCCCAATATTAAAGCTTAAAAATCATTTAGATCCCACAAAGCTTAACGCCTTAAACATGTTTTAAACGTATTAATGAAACCTAAATCAAGCAGCAGTAAAGGAAAGAAAGAAAAATAAAAAAACGAAATATTAAACAAAAAAATTATATTTTAAGAGCCTGACATACTAAAAATAATACAAAATTTACCATTTTTCTTTGGCTTGTTTTATATATGTGAAAGGAGATAATGAAATGTAACTTACCACAATCATAGATAATGTTATTCTACAACAGAGAATATGAACTTGAAGAATTATCAGTGTTGCCATCCATAGAAATTACAGTGTTGCCAGAATATATTTTCCCCCAAAATCTAAGTTAAGACAGCGACTAGAGAAGCGAACTTAACTGCATTTTATTACGTAGTATGTTGTGTTGGTATCCTGTGAACTAGTTTTTCAATAACATTATTTTTTAATTTTAATAACCATATGTTAAAACTATTTTGTTTCTTACACACTAAATACAATTATTATTTAAAAAATAGTTCACAGGAGACCAAAACAACATGATACGTAATAAAATGCAGTTGAGTTCGTTTCTCTAGTCACTGCGTTAACTTAGATTTTGGGAGAAATGTTATTCTGGCAACACTGAAAATTCTTCAGATACATATTTTTTGTTGTAGAATAACATTATCTGAGATTGTGGTAACTTGAATTTCATTTTCTTCTTTCACTTATGAAAAACAAGCAGAAGAAAAATGGTAAATTTCGTATTATTTTTTGTAAGTCAGGCTCTAAAGCAGTTTACTTTTCTAATAACAACCAGATGTTGATTTAAAAAAATCAATACAAATCAAATCGAAATCAAATTGCTATGTAAATTATGTTATAGTTAATAAAGCGCAGAAAAGCAAACAAATTCGAACTGTGTAAAACTTCTCTTGTTGGCCTTCCAAATTTGGTTCGCTAACAAATTTTCTATCCCAAACGTGGATCCTTATTATAATTCTAAGTATAGATTAAAAAAAAAAAAAAAAATCTTGACCAAGAATTTTAGGAATGATTAAAAAATTGCATCAAAAGATTGTGATCTCGGCCAGTAATTAGTTTTTGGATCAGGGCCTACTAAATTTTTGAACGTCCTGTAAATCGAGTTTATGTATTTTTTCGGAATAAGCACATCATACTGAGTAAGTGATAGTTTGGGTTTGGCTACACTGTATGTAGTTCTCCAGATATGAGGCGTCCAAGAAAATTTTTGATTGAAATAAATATATTGGATCTTGGATCAAGGGCAAAGAAAATTTTTGGTTGCAATATATTGGATCTTTTGACCGAAAAAAGTGAATACAAGTAAAAAACCAGAAAGAACCTGTTACTTGCAATATTCAGAGACGGTAAATTGCACATATATAATCTGGAGATATACAAGTTTACATTTCACCGCACTCGCAACATAAATCACAAATTCAAGTTAATAATGTTTGCATTTTGTTGTTGTTATTGTTTTTGTTTGTTTGTTTATTTGTTTGATAAAGCTTTAGGTGGCTGATCTTACATTCTTCCCCTTTATAATATATTTTGCATTAAGATCCAACACTAGAAACTTTACTTTTACGAACCAAGTTTGAAAGTAGTAACTCAAGTTTCACACAATTTAACCATTAAATTTGTTTAATACAAAATTACACACAACACAAACACAACAAAGAAATAATGATAAAATTGCAAACTCTAGAATATCTACTTACTGGTACCTCCATAAGAAGATTCAGCTATAAAGAGAATGATAGAAGAATGTGCAGTTTTGTGTGGAATAAAGAAGAATTTATGTACAGAACACAAAGAATTCACGGACATTAAAGTGAAGTAACTAATTGATAACTAAGAGCAAACTATTGTTTTTAGGGTTAAATATTCACATTATTCTACCCAAGTAAAATTCAGTAAATGGGATAGTTTAATACAATTGTCACATTAACACTACCTTACTATTAATTCTTTCACCCCAACTTCAAAACGCAGGAAAACTTTTGAGTTTCATAGTTTATAAAACTAGTACATAAACGAATTAAATATATTACTCGAAACTGATCACCATAGAGCAAAACGTAATAGATAGCGAGAAGCGGTTTCCTGCAAAAGAGTAATCGTTTCAAGAATGAATTTCATCTCAATTCTTAACTGTACTAAAACCGGATGTGATAGAAATCCACAACTTTCGGTTTCAATATTGATCTATATATAGAGCAAGGGCTGATGTGGCTCAGTGGTAAAGCGTTCATTGCTTGTGCGTAAGGTACGTGATTCGATCCCAGTTCGCGCCAATTGGGCTTTGCCACAGTAGGTTATCTTGGAGTTTTCTCGTTTCCTCCCACTTTATTCTTTCCACAATTTAATTCATTCTCATCAGCGACACTTTTAGCCTACACAGCATAACAGTTTAACGTAAAACTTAATGATTATTAAATAGAGCGAAAACCATAGAAAATAGCGAGGGTTTTCTTTTACTATCGATTTTGCATTTAAGAATACGTACAATCTTTTCTGTTAACCCTCAACTCAAACCAGAGCGGTAGAAATCAGCCACTTTCGACTTCAACATTGATTGGTATAGAGTAGTATTTTGCAACCAATTAAGCGACCTAATAATATATTCTATCTAAACC
This sequence comes from Thermobia domestica, assembly GCF_964235325.1. Classification (NCBI taxonomy): domain Eukaryota; kingdom Metazoa; phylum Arthropoda; class Insecta; order Zygentoma; family Lepismatidae; genus Thermobia; species Thermobia domestica. The sequence goes on along the minus strand of NC_137460.1, from coordinate 226,893,553 downwards.
CTGATCTCTTTACTAACACTGGAAATATCACACCATACAAAGCAAACTTCTTCACGTGGTGTACATGTATCACTACTAGTAGTTTTTAGTTAAGAGAGTTTTGGACTGAATCATATTTTAACACCGAAGTTCATTCGTTAGGCCTAAACATAATACAAACAATATATTTAGTTTGGAGCTTTGAAGTATTATCCAAGATTGAAAAAAAATCAGTTTAACGTCCCAGGACTATGTTCTCTAGGCCAGGCACGTAGCCAAGGGGTGGGTCCGGGGGGTCCGGACCCCCCCCCCTTCGGACCCAGAAATGAAAAATATTAAGGAAGGATGAAACAAAAAGAAACGAGAAAAAGATGAATCAGCGTCAAAAATATAAAGCTACAGCAAGTGTTTGGTTACTCTTTCTTATGTTGAGCTTTGTGTGGAGGAAACCGGGGGAGGGGGGGAAGAGTTGAAAATGGATATTATTGTAACGGAGCATTCCGAATTTCATCTATCTGCATAGATAACATAGACTCTCAGGTAGAACTTAAGAAATGCCCAGAATCACCAATAACATGAGCCATTTTGAATTTCGCGGCACCTCTAATGCATTTTATAGGATGTCTTTACTCCCGAAAGAGTATCTCGTTGCTTTGCTTGATGGCATTAAACGAAGATAAGAAAAAGAAGAAGAAAGAAGACAAATAGAACCGAGTTCGAATGAAATCGGAAGTTTATATCTTTTTCAATACATTTTTATTTTCTTTTACTCAAGACGACTTCATAGTTTTTCTTCTTAAAATACTTACTAACATGTCCTCATTTTATTGTCCTAAAAAGACCAATATGGGTATGTTTTCAGTAAAATAGTTTAGATTGCTCGCTCTCCTGGTGTGTAACCATAGTATTTCATGCCACCCCCAGCCCCGATTACGAAATCCTGGCTAAACGAACAAATATATGTTGGCACTAAAATAATTTAGAATGATCGAGCCCCTGGGGTGATAACCACAGTATTTCGTCACGGACCCCCCCTATTTCGAAATCCTGGCTACGTGCCTGTCTAGGCTAATGGAGACGGGTGATCAATAAAAGTGAATGATGGTAAAATTCAATTTTTGTGCTCTCCCAACAGGAATCGAAACGCGCAGCACCACGTGTCCCAAAGAGACACGTGCTAGCCACTAGACTAACGGGGAGTGCTCCAGAGATTAACAAATTTAATTTTCTTAGATTTTAAAGCAATATCATTGTTATAAGTACAAACAAAAGCTTTCCTGCATTTATCTTTGTATTAGTAATCAAGTACTTTGCAGTTAGTTTTGGAACGCACGGAACACATTATTTAATGGTAACTTACTCTAACTTCCTTAAGATAGTAAAGTATTTACATTATCTTTGCTGTTTTTATCAACCCATTGATTTATAAGGAAACGTTCATTTGTACTTTTTTTTTTTTTTTTTTTTTTTTTAATGAACAGGAAAGGAATTTTACTGTTTTGAGTTAACTGACGTCTTTTTCAAGTCTAGTCAAATGTCTCTCGTTTTGTAAAAACACATTTCCGTTTTATACATAAATTTAATACAGTTAGACCTCGATAACTCGAAATTTTTCACATTTCCTTGTACTCTCCATAACACTCAATGTTAAAATAACCTCTATAAGTTGAATGTTTAAAATTACAACCTCGATAATTCAAGTTTTAAGAGTTTCATAATCATATTTTAAAATCTCGGTAACTTGAACTTCCATATGTGCGAACCTCTACGAGTCGAAGTTTACCTCTATAATCGATTTTTTCTTGATGTGACCTCGATAATGTAAATACTCGATATACTTGATAAGTCGAAACTATAGCTTTATGCTTTTACGTAACTGTCATTGTTGATAACGTTTAAGAAGATTTAGGATTTCGATTTCTGGGGGTTCGGCATCTAAGGCCATTTAACCCTTCACGATTTGAGGGATGACGTCCCTCGGCGAGCACACAATCTGGGGAAAGGGAAGGAACAAGGGACAGGGGAGGGAAGGAAACGGCCTGGGACCTATAAGTTAGGTACCACCCGGACATTTGCCTGGTATGAATGAGGAAAACACAGTAAAACCTCATTCAGGGTGGATGACCTGAAAAAGTGTTTTACACTTTTTCGACCGAGTGCCCCCACTGGGAATCGAACCCGGGATCGCTCGCACCGAAGGCGAGAGCGTTAGCGACTACGCTACACGGGTTACACTGTTGCTAATGTGTACTGGAACTGTTTTAATTATGTCCAGACATAAAAGCCCCTCCCTCTCCAAAACAATACATCTACAGTATCTTATTTTAGTTAAGAAACTTTCACAACTTCGAGTTCCAGCGGTTGAATGAATGATATTTCAAGTTATAGAGGCTATATAGTCACTTTTAATGAGGAACGCGGAACCTACGTATGAGGATTTTTGTTCTAGCTATCTTTATAACTCGAACCTTGATTACTTGAAAAATTCGGTAACTCGAAATTTTGTATATTCCCTTCAAGCTTAGAGTTATCGAGGTCGTACTGTATTACTCAATTTTGATTTATAAAATTGAAACTATAGAATTTAATTTTCTCAAAGCAAAGGATATTTAAAAGACATTTGAAGCAAAAAAAAAAAAAAAAGTAAAATTAAACCATTAGAAACCCAATTAATTTCAAATTAAAGAGGAGAATACGTTTCCATATCAATCAATGCGTTAAAGAAACTGCAGGTGCTAAATTCCAATAAATATTAAATTTTACCTAGTTTTCAATCTGCATCAAGGATTTTCGTTACGGAATATGTTTAAGTTGTAAATTCATTTGACATATCTTCTTTTTGTAAAACACTTGATTTTTTTTCGATTTTTCCTTTTCTTTCTTTCTTCAGAAACTGTTCGACAGTTTCTTTACTTCAAGAAATTTAACACTAATGTCGACTTTATTTTATTCTCTTTTTTTTTAAAGCTGTCCTAACATAAATTTTCATGCACATTGAAAGTTAGGTGGAATTTACAATAATTGAGGAACCTCAGGTAAGTCACGATCTTACAGTTAATAAGTTTTAATAAACTAACAGATATACACATGCAAAATATATATATTTCACACTACACTATTATTTGCCATATGGAAAGTTCTAAATATGCTTTGATCGCCATGTCAACATATACTTGTATAGACTTACTTGCATATTAGTATATAGCAAAGTATACTTATACAGAGTGTTTCAAAACAACACCGACAACGTTCGGGAGGGGATTCCTGACACTAAGATAAAACAAAAAATTAGACGCCCTCGGTGCAAAATGCTTCCTTTCGGAGTTATAGGCTACCGAAAACATGAAAAAATTAACTTTGAAGGTCCATAGCTCCAAAACTGTGGGACCTACCGTAGTCGGGTCAAGACTTCATTTTGGAACTAATATGTGCGCTATCCAAAAATCCATGTTTCAGAATCCTACGGTACTTACGCAACAATTTTTATAGAGGGAGTTTGGCTACGGGCACATAATTTGAAGTACCATCAACTACCTTTATAAAAATTGTTGCGGAAGTACCGCAGAAATGTGAAACTTGGATATTTGGATAGGGCACATACTAGTTCCTAAGTGAAGTCTTGACCCAACTACGGTAGGTCCCATAGTATTGTTGTTATGGACTTTTAAAGTTCATTTTTTCATGTTTTCAGCAGCCTATAACTCCGAAAAATGTCTTATCTCGGTGTCAGGAATCACCTCCCAAACGTTGTCAGTGTTTTTTGGAACACCCTGTATAGATTCTAAAAGGTTACGAACAATTAAAGAGTTAATTATCTTTCCTACAGGTACTAAAATACACCCTCTAGTATTACCAACATCAGTTCGAAATACTGAAGATTTTAAGATTAAAAATGCACGTTCAACTCTTTACAATAAAATCAGAAAGGTATAAAGTTATTAATTTGCACTTAGAAATAATTTTAAACCTTCCACATGGCAGCAATACTTTCTTTGACGAGGTTTATAGTTAATTAAATACGAATGATAAAACAATTCCTTTAATAATTGAAAATGAGCTACGTTGATTACGATTATTACACTTTTCTGAAATAAAAATGTTTTAATAGGGTAGCATTACTCTGCAGCGCTTTTCGTAAGAATTTATCTGTCATTCATCAAACATGTAAGTTCAAATTCTCAATTACATAATGATGAATAAAAAACCTATAGTCGAAAAAAGTGCTTTAAATGTGAAATAAAACATGCAAGTGTGTGCTAAACAAAAACCTTTTCGAAAACTAATAAGTAAATAAATAAATAAAATAAAAACTGTAATTGTGATTAAAGTGCAGAGAAAATCAACAAAAATCACGGAAGATGATCTGTTGGATTTCCACATGATATATATAGTATACAAGTGACAATGGAGCTAGTGAGAAAAGCATACACAGACAATACTTCTATCTACTTATTTCTTTGACAGCCTTCTTCGATAAGCACATACTTTACCACGATGAGGTGAGAATAGTTGCACTTAAGGAGTCTAGTTGGGTAGGTTCCATTCCTGTGTTTGCCTAGTGTAATGACTAGGAATCAAAGAAAAACAAATCTTGATTGGCCTAGAAGACTGAAGAATGAAGACCATACAACAGCACGAGTGTGGGGGCGAGAAATATTGGCTTAAGAAACAGCAATGACATTATTAGAGAAACCGGAATTAGAAGTATCTTGCTGAGAATTAAAAGAAGGTTCTGCCTCTTAGCATTGCCTTTTCCTTACATTAATTACTATATACTTCTTTACTTAATTACTCGGCATAACCCGATCTCCAAACTAACACGGTCTACGGAACGGCGCAATCAAAAGATAGGCAGTTAACAGTTTACTTATTCGTGAATCATGTGAGCTACTACAAATGAGCTAGATATGATAATCTTACTTGTTATTATAATATCATAAATAATTTTTGATGGTAAAACAAGTAACTTTCGTTGATTTCAATATATCTGAAGAAACATATGCTATTTTTACATAATCTATGTACAAAACATTGTCCTTAGTACCGTAGTTGAGTTGAGCTGATTTTGAGTTTAAAGTCCCGTTCAGCAGCGAGGCTATATGAGATGTGGACCTACTGATTAACGCGGAATTCGAACCATATGAGCTCCCAGGGAACACCGTAGTCTAGTGGTTAGAGCATTGGACTCATGTCCACGTGGTCCCAGGTTCGATTCCTGGCCAGTGCTTCCGAATTTTCGGAGTCCATCCAACGTCGTGAGGCAAATTGAGAGTCACGTGAAAACAAGACGTGACGGCTACTAGGTCTAGCTGGACGCTAGGCTGGACGTAATTCCACCAATCGCTAACAGATGGCGCTGGAGCAGGCTTAGGCTCCACAGATGGACTGTTACGCCCAGTGGTTTGATTTTTATGGTTTATGTACAAAACATACTTCATGTCTACAATTGAAAATGATATCGTGCAACTTAATTTGAATTTTCTTTTTAAATTAATGCACAATAAATATTTCCCAAATATTAATTACATTAAGAGGCAAAAAATAAGAAATTTCATGACGAAAGAATATAATAAAGCTATATAGTTTAATATTTACGTTAATACAAGATTTTTTTAAATTGTTATTGTTAAAAATTCTTAGTATCAAAGTATAACAATGAATTATTAAAGGTTCGATTAATGATTCGAACAATAGGTATAAAAAATATTTTCAACAGCTTAATGGTTGTACGATTAACACGTGAAAAATCCAACCCTTACCTTTAATCAATATAAATAAGCAGCTTTAAAAAGTTATTTCTTCTTTAGATTACACATATGATTCGTTTCAAAGCAAAAGCAAAGCGATTTTTCTAGCCGATTTTAAAGAACTGCCAGTTATCTGAATACGAACGCACTCCCACAAAAATAAATTCCCACAGGTCATATAAGAGGGAAAGAAAATATGATAGTGATGAAGATTGTATGGCAATAATAATAATAATAATAATAATAATAATAATAATAATAATAATAATAATAATAATAATAATAATAATAATAATAAGGAATAAAGGTCAAGAGCTAGTCATAACTTTGGCTTATATCTTATAACCATCCTTAGTACTGTCGTCTTGCTGGTGTTAGAATGAAACAATGATAAGGTAATTAATATAAAAGTTATTTTAATACGTGGGCGAAATTGTCATAGCATCAATTTTTGAGTTTTCAAAACAAAAAGTAGTTTATTTGCACTTTCTCGTAAACTGCGCATGAGGATATACACTAACTAGGGTTGTCACTGGCTGGTATTTCACGGCCTGGTCGGAAATATTGCTGTTAATTTGACTAAAGTTGGTAACCGATACAAACTTAATACCAGCCCCTTTAATGACCGCTATTTTGAAATCTGTTATGTAATTCCAGAATAAAATATCGAACATTGAAACTCTTCAACAGTGCTTTTACAAATACAAATTTCCGTTGTATTATACATTATTAAGGTGACGAAAATCGACTGGAAGCCTTCGAAATGTGGGTGTGGAGAAAAATTAGTTGGGTAGAGCGGAAAACAAATGAGAGTGTGTTAGAAATGGTGGGTGAGAAAAGAACACTTTTAGATATTATTAGGAAGAGGAAGAGAAACTGGTTGGGACATTGCCTAAGAGAAGATTGTATCATGAGGAACGTCCTAGAGGGTATGGTGGCGGGAAAGAGAGGGAGGGTGCGAAGGAGACTACAATTAATGGATGATATTAAAACAGAAAGATCATAGCGCGAAGACGAAAAGGTTAGCGGAGGACCGTGGAGCATGGAAGCTTCTCAGCTGCGGCAAGTGACCTGCCAGTAAAGGCAGAATACCTATGATGATGATGATGATACATTAAGCGATATACTATATTTTTTCATTTATTTAACAAGATATTTGATAACAATTAGATTTTATTTTGAAACATTGTTTTCAACAATAGAGATTGAAGTGTATAATTTGTCATAATTGTCCGGCATAAATAGAGCGATAAACTTAAATTGTCCATTGATTCATGACAAATAATTCTTAGGCATTTCGTTATTACAACGTTTGTTGAATTGTTTAGTTTTACGTCAGTAGCTGCTATGTATGACAACTTGCCTTAAAACGTCCAACTTCCTTCCTTAGGACTTCTGTTGAAGTACAAGTTTATAAAGCAAATTTCATTTTGTAACTCCAAAATTGTTACGTAAGGATGAATGATACTTTTGTTCATCTGTTTCGATACTTTTAAAGAAGTGGCAATTACTGGTAAATACAATAAAATGATCAATACCGACTTCAGTTACTCATTTTGACCATAATGTATCTAGTAAGTTTATTAGTGAATGTACTACGGTTATGCGGAATACAGGTGCTAATGCACTTTTATTCTAGATAAGTACATTTCCTTCCCATGGATGAGTCTGAAAAGAGATACTTTACACTTAGGCCTATATCGTAGGGAATTTTATTTTCCAGAGTTGGCAACCTTAACACTAATCCATATGATTTTGTTCAGGTCAATGAGATCTGCTGATTGGTACATGTCTTGTCTTTGAATATTTCTTCCCACTATTCGCTAATAATACAGAGTGGCCCAAAAGTAGGTATACAGATCTACATATATAAAACATACAGGACTGTATACCTACTTTTGGGCCACTCTGTATTGCCAAATTATTAAAATTTTATGCTCACATACGTGATTAAAAGATTAAAGCAAGATTTTAGATGTATCGGTCTAAGTTCAAATCCTCTTTGAAGGTCCATTTTTTCGTTTCCTCTTTTCTCGTTTAAGTTACACGCCTAAGTTGATTAGGATTTAGTATTAGTTTCTTATCTTCATAATCTAGAAACTGCATAAATCAAAACAAACTGAGTCTCACTTTTTTTTTTTTTTTTTTTTTTTGACAAGCTGTAAAAAGTTACTTTTGTGTTTACTTAGCGTTCATATTAAAATAACTGGCTTTTATTATAGATTCAATTTCGAAAGGGATAAACATTTTTTTTCTATGACAAGATACAAGAAAAATTTTGAAAAATAAGAAATTAAAAAAAAAAAAAAGAGTGGCAAGAAAAATAATTTTCAGTTCAGTGCAGTATAAATAAAAAATAAAATAAACTAATAGAGTGCCTAAGCAGCCTGCTACTGACACCCTACATAGGAGCAAAAGACAAATACACACACACATATTTTACACATTATATATATATATATATATATATATAGGGTACTGCAAAATTTCATTTACAACGCTTGGGAGAAGAATCTACACATGAAAACAAACAAAAAAAGTTTATGTGACATTTTCTAAAATCCGGCGTCATTTCCGACTCACAAGCTCTCGCAAATGGCGGCAAAACGACATGTAACACTTCAATGACAAAACAAAGGTTCAACACCTAGCGGTCCGAAACAGTTTTGAGAAACTAACGCCTGAATGACACAATGGTGGCAGAAGCATGGCAGTAGGGGCGTGGCGCAAGGAATTTTGTCTTCCGCATGTTAGTCTATCCACATCAGTACCCCCACCCCTTTGAGAAACTCTTTGCGCCGCGTCCCTAATTTCCTGCTTCTGACACCATTCTGTCATTCAGGCATTACTCTCTTTAAACTGTTTGGGACCACTTGCTGCTGCACCTTTCCTTTGTCCGCAATGAGGTGTCACACGTCATTTTGCGGGCATTTGCTACAGCTTGTAACTCGGAAATGTAGCCGCATTTAACAAAATGTCACATAAACTATTGTGTTTGTTTTCATGTGTAGATTCTTTTCCCAAGCAATATAAACGGAATTTTGCACCATCCTACATATCATATCATATTATATATATATATATATATATATATATATATATATATATATTAAAAAATAGTTATTCATTGAAGCGTATTCGTAGAACTTGGAAAGCAATTGTATCAAAGCACATTACAAATATTCCTTTACCAGCAGCAAAAAGCATGATGTGTAAAATATTGTTTGTTTAAGCTTCTAAAAATTTATATAATAAACTTTCTTTCATTTATTTCTTTAAAAAAAAAAATCACTACATCTGTTTAAGTTTATAAAATGGCTCCTAAAAAAAGAAACGGACAAAGTTTCACTTTTTTTTCTTTTTTATGTGCAAGAGAAAACAGAAAAAAAAAACTGAAACAGAGCTGCACAAAATTAAGCGAAAAAAATGATCTAGAGAAAAACCTTGTGTACACTTCTGGTTAATTTTTCTTTTTTATTACTACTCACAAAACAACATGCACACAAAAGCACTCACTCTCACATAACTTTAGCATTCGAACTATAAAGAGGACTTTTACACAGTAGAAACCCGCTTGTCCACCCTCGGCTGGTCCGCAATTCCGAGTGATCCGACCGTGCTCAGGCCGAACTTCTCCCGATTCGTCAGTGACTCACGAAGCCCATTGACTCACGAAGCCCATTGACTCACGAAGCCCATTGACTCACGAAGCCCATTGACTCACGAAGCCCATTGACTCACGAAGCCCATTGACTCACGAAGCCCATTGACTCACGAAGCCCATTGACTCACGAAGTCCGTCACGGCATTGTTGTTTACTTGCCGTTACAGCTTATCCGCTGTAGTGCTCCGTCATCTCTTGTATTGTTTCTTTCGTTGTGCACGTTTTCTGTACTGTACTGTGCAGTTTTTAGTGCTTACTGTTTGTTGGTTTTACGACAGTGTTCTTCTGTGTTCTGTAAATACGTAGTATTTTCTAATAATCCGACCTTTTTTGCTTTCCGATCATACCCCCCGTCTCGAAGGTGACGGATTAGAGGGACTGTATCTTTGTATGTCGAATTTAAGTTTACAATTTAGACAAATGGGTAATATTTCATTTGAAATTAAATACTGAATTTGGTCTAACAAAGTGTTTTTTTTTTTTTTTTTTTTTTTTTTTTTTTTTTTTTTTTAAGGTTTACAAAATTCTACTGAAAATTAATAGATAATTGTAAAACTTCCCTTATTACCCATAAATCTATGAGTCTATGACTTGCAGTTTATAACGTCATAAATATCGGGTGCTGGAATGTGTATGGAAAGTTTCAAAATATACGAGTATTATAGTCGTCCCTTCGGCTACCAGAGACGATAGATTAACAAAAGTGAATGTATATGAAAAAACTAATGGAATGAAAACGAGGGAAAAACTCGATAAAACTCACAAACACGACACATTGTATATCACTATTTCATGCGGCCTGAGACCTACTACCAGGGACCTCTTACATCAGAGGTAAGCGCTCTACTGCTGCGCCACTGGATCCTTTAAAACAATCTACTTTCCCAATGTCTCATAGTAGGAATTATTATTAAATTACTTACAAAAGTTCAAAAAATGACCAGATGGATGCGAGTGAGAATAAAGAAAAACCTTAGCCAAGAAATGGTATGGCTTCCATTTGGGACAGATCATCGGCGGTGTGAAATTAAGGCTCCACATTCCCATGTTCTCGGCGTTTAGAGAACGTGATGTGGTTAGCAGCACACTTCGGCAGTCTTAAACCAACAAGTTTTCCACATACACATTTCTCATCGGCGGTATGAAATCAAGGATCCGTATTTTAATGTTCTAGGCATTTAGAGAACATGATGTGACCAGTATCACACTTTGACAGCCTTAACCTAACAGGTTTTCTACATTCCCATTTGACATCGGCAGTGTGAAATTAAGGCTCTACATCTTCATGTTCCGCGCAATTAGAGAATGTGATGAGGTCAGCACCACACTTCGGTCGCCTTAACCCAATAAGTTTTCCACATACCCATTTGACAGAAGCTGGAGAACTTTCTGAGGTGTCCAAATTAAAAGATCATAAAGTGGGAGAATATATCCCACTCCCATTCCCTCCAATCTAACTTGGGACTAAACCTCGGTATTACAAATATATATAAACTCAACTATTTTGCAACTCGTCTATTTTGGCGGCCAGAAGCAACGTCTCCAAACGACGAAAACAAGTGCAAGTTTACTTAGTATATAAATTTTCTACGTATTTTGATGCTTTTTCTCATCACTACGATTCTTTTCCTCACTTAAAGGCTTGCGAACTGGGTTAATGTGTTTCATTTATAGTAAACGGAAATGAGGATAAGTTCGTATATTTAAAATAGCAATTTAAGGGAAAACTTCTGTTAGAAAATTCGAAGTTTTTTGTTTAAAAAAGTAATGGAAAATCAAAAGATATCACAAAGTGTAAATTGGGGTGTCTATAGCAAGCTAGTTCTTTGAAACTACTATGAAACATGGTGCGTTGTGGCGTACAACCTGGAGAAGCTAACTTTTCTTCCATTATTGCAGTAACAGAATTTTAAGAATACATACTGTATGTAAGTCTGCATGGGCGGTTAGTGAATAGTCTTAAGGACACATTTCCAGATAAAATCCTTACAATATACAGGGTGGAAATTAAATTTCAGAAGTAAGGGAACGATCATTAATAGATACAGTCTAATCGGGCTACGTCACAGGAACACAAGCCTCGAAGAAGGAGCACGGGAGGGGGGGGGGAGCAACTTTCGTGGGTATTTTTTTCTGTATTCAAATTTTCGTATGATTCTAATTGTTTTTTAATTTTTTTATTTCTTCTTTCTTTCTTGAACTTTTACTAAGGGACCCCAAATTCCTTTCTCTATTTCCACCCGTGACAATAGATTCTTTCTATAGCTTTATTCTACCTCCTATTCAAAATTTAGACTTAACAGTAGTAACATTAAGTATATCAAAGTCTACTAATCATGTGAATTCAAATATTGGAAATGTGTGTTGCTAATGAATGTCCATGAAATATTGAGTATACACACACACACACACACACACACACACACACACACGCCACATGTAAGCTAAGATTGTACACAAACTTAACACATACGAACATACACGCACACAAACGCACGCACCTTCACACTTACTAACACACTACGGTTGATCGCAGCTCTACTTTTACATATGACTGTCACATTCACAAAATACAAAAAAAGACAGAAAAAATCTAATTGCTAATGTTTAGTCTGTCTCTAAAACATGAAAAAAAACTTACATTTTAAATCTCTTAGTTCCAAGATTTCGCATGTAAATCAAAATATAACTCATGTTTTCTTTCCTCAAAAACAAAATTCACTTTTTTCTTTTTTTTTTCTTTTTCAAAAAAACGTTTTATATCAATAATACAATCTATACGTAAAAAACTACCTATATATTTGAAAAATAACTAATCTACAACCATCATTCTACTATTTCTCTACCTGAAAATGTTTCGTAAAATATATTTAAAAAAAATAAATCATGTAAATAAAATTTTGAAGAGTTTTCAAACACTGGAATGATTTTTTTATTACATCAATGTACTCTTTACTATTTTAAAAAAATAAAACTTTTGATATTGTCCGTTTTACTAAATTCATCGAAAGTGCAGACAGTCAAGGAAATATGTTTCGATTAAAAAAACAAACAAAAGGTATTGCTGAGAACAGTAAACTGGCAGATTTCTAAATTTACCAGGTAAATTTGTAAAGTGCTTGTAAGTTTAAAAGGAATTTAATCAATAAATATAAATTACAATACCAACGATACTCGGCCATCTTGTGGTAATGCAAGTTTTGTGGGGATAAAAATCATATACTATGTACCTTGTTCTTAAAAAAAAAAAAAAAAAAAAAAAAAAAAAAAAAAAAAAAATCCGTATATTATACATCTTATAATGACTTCTGTTATAAATTAAAGATCCAATAACAGTAAAAAAAAGAAAGAAAAATCTCAAAATAGTTATATATTTGTCTGCACTTTCGACTTATTTTGTAGTAGTATTTATGACTTTCTCTCGGTTGTAATATTTTTTAGTAGAATATTATATTTTTGAAAAAAAAAATTATGAAACCTTAAGTTCACATAATCAATCTAAAAATCTTAGATATTCTTGTAACCCAAGTTTATTTCACGTACAGAGACAGCATGATTCAAAAAGGTATAGTTTTAATATATAAAACGTTGTCTTAAATTTGCATACAAAAGTAATTTTCAAAGTCAATTTACAATTAAGAATAGTTCTCCTATCGTATCATTTAGTACAGATGTCAGTATTTCAAAGAGAGGAGCGGTGAAACCAAGTTTTGATCAGAGGGTGCCAAAAATTAAGTATTTTTCTTTCTGACGAAATTCTGTTGTCAGTGTATGTACACATGACAAAATAGTGAAGAGAAGCTACTGCATTCTCCCTCGACTGCAACGTTACAGTTCAAAACTCTGAATTCGAATAATACAAGAAGGCTATGTGAATTATACATATATATGCACACAAAGAGTTTCATTACGAAGTTATCCTTAAAGAAAGTTATTTGAAGAAACCGAATTTTGAACGTGAATGTAATCAGAGAATCTTTATTTACCACACGTTTGATTTTAGAGCTTTCGAAATGTGGGTGTGGAGAAGAATGGAGAGAATTAGCTGGGACGAACGGAAAACGAATGAAAGGGTCTTAGAAATGATGGGAAAGAAAAGAACAATTTTAGATATTATTAAGAAGAGAAAGAGAAAATGGTTGGGACATTGGTTACGAAGGAACCGTTGAGTTGATTTGAGTTTAACGTCCTTCTCAGCAGCGAGACTATATGAGACGGGACCTACTGATTAACGTGGAACCCGAACTACATGAGCTCCAGCCGGGAATCGAACCCTGGTCTCCCATGCCAAAAGAGCGTATGCTAACCGCTTAGCCACGAAGAAGCTCTACGAAGGAACTGTATCATGAGGGACGTGCTACAGGGTATGGTGGTAGGAAAGAGAGGGAGAGTGCGAAGACGACTACAATTAATGGACGATATCAAAACAGAAAAGCCATACGCGAAAACGAAGAGGTTAGCGGAAGACCGTGGAGCATGGAAGCTTCTCAGTTGAGGCAAGTGACCTGCCAATACTGATATAATGCCTATGATGATGATGAGGAGGAGGATTTTAAAATTGTACGTATTATCAGAACTTCTGGTCACCGTTTAAAATTAAAATATTCGCACTTCGATTTCTTTATATAATGATTATATTTTGAATAACAGTAACGAACTTGGGTTACAATACTTCAATAGCTTTTCTTTCAATTTAAATAAAATCAATTTTTTCCATAATATTATAAGCATAAAATTTCTCAATATAGATTCGTATAAAATAGATTCCACCAACAACAATTACACAGTACAAAATAAAACGCTGTGTTTTCTGGTACATAATAATCACGAAATAACATTAATTCCCATTGGTATGTTATTCCTTTAAATTTTGATTAATTGTTGCTTTGAATATAACAGTAATTATAAGGTAAACAACAAAAACTAGAAATTATAACCATATGTTAGAAGTAAGGAAAGTTATTATTTATAAATGGAATCTTGGTCACTTCTGCTACTGTAAATATATTCTTACCGATGACAACACTACATAAACCACAGCAGAAAATAATTATGCTATGTAATCGATAACTACTTATTGACCATATGGATCACATTATAATACCTGAAGTTACTCACCAAGTATATTCCTCGTCAATCTTTCCTCCAGCATTTTCCAGTGAGACACTCGTATACTCATCTTCAAGGACACACAATGGCTTCTTCACAACACGACTTTCACTTTTTTTTTTTTTTTTTTTTTTTTGATCTTTCAGCAGTGGTAATTTATGAATATTGTGTGTAAGAATTTATCGATACATCTAGTTGCCTACCTTTCCCAACAGTTATAGATTGCTCTTATTATTTTACTATACAGGGCAAGTCAAAATTACGGATTCGATTTCACAAATTTATTCTGTAAAATCTAATAAAAATATGTTATTGTGAGACATGTTTACGTATGTAAAACTGAAATAAAGACGGCATTTCAGTAGGAGTTAGAATGATTGGGTGTATAAGGATTGCAGATGATATGGCGCTTGTTGCAGAATCTAAAGAAAAAAATCAGTAAGGTGTTAGAAAACTTGAGGAAGGGCTGTGAGGAATAAGGGATGAAAATAAATGTTAGAAAGACTAAAGACTAAAGGATTGGAATGAAGGGTCGCTGCAGGGCCGTGAAGTGGAAAATCAGCGCCCGGGGCGAGAGTATACGACGGCGCCCCCATACATATATTCCAAGCAATTTTTCCTATCTTTTTTTCCTTTTTTCTCCCGAATTTTTCGCCCCCCTTACTTCGGCGCCCGGGGCCGTCTCCCCGCTCGCCATTCCCTTACGGCACGGCCTTGGGTCGGTATTCAAATATAGAAGTAGGAGGATAAAAAACAGAACGGATGACTAGTTTTCGATACCTGGGTGGTATTATTAGTGATGATATGAAGTGTGAACGTGAAATAAAAGCAAGGACAGAAATAGTAAAAGAAGCCTTTAGGGGGAGGAAAATACTATTTTGTGGGACCTTGAATAAAGAATTGAGAAAAACACTCATAAATGCTTCGTGTGAAGTATCGTACTGTATGGGGCAGAAACATGGGCATTACACAAAAAATATGAAAAAGCCTGGAAATTTTCGAAATGTAAGTGTGGAAAAGAATGGAGGAAATTAGCTGAGTCAAGTGGAAAACGAATGAGAAGGTGTTAGAAATGATGGGAGAGAAAAGAACAATTTAAGATATTATTAAGAGGAACAGAAAC
This sequence comes from Thermobia domestica, assembly GCF_964235325.1. Lineage (NCBI taxonomy): Eukaryota > Metazoa > Arthropoda > Insecta > Zygentoma > Lepismatidae > Thermobia > Thermobia domestica. The sequence continues at coordinate 226,877,931 of NC_137460.1, read as the reverse complement.
TGATTGGGGCATTGGCTAAAAAGGAACTATATCATAAGGGACGTTCCAGAGGGTAGCAGGAAAGAGTGGGAGGAGGAAGGACACTACAATTAATGAATGATATCAAAACAGAGAAATCGCACGTGAAGACGAAGAGGTTAGCGGAAGACCGTGCAGCATGGAAGCTTCTCAGTTGACAGATGACCTGCCAGTAATGACAGAATACTTTTGATGATAATGATGATTGTGAGACATGTGCTAACAAAGGTAAACTGTCGCAGTTCTCATCTCACATATCACAAGTGTGCTTTACGTGGGCACCTCATGTAACACGGCACACATCAACCTGACACTCTTGTCTCCTGCCAAACTTTTTGTAATATGTTGCAGTCAATATCAGCAAATGGTTGCTGTTCTGCGAGTACGCAGGTCATCCAATGTTGTTAGAAGTGGTGGTACGTAAACATGATCCTTTACAAAACTCCACGTGAGACAGAAATGCTGTTCCACACTAACACTGTTTGTTTATGTGATAATTAAGCATACAGAAAGATCTCTGTTCCCCAGTCAACGGCATTTTCCTTAACTGTCAGCTGCTGACTCTTAGCGGTAGAAACTAAACTTGGAAGATTAATCTTTCGAAACATATGTCTCACAATAAGATATGTTTATTAGATTTTACGAAATAAATTTCTGAAATCGGGTCCATCATTTTGATTTGCTCTGTATAACAATATTGCTATGTAATCCTAACGTTAATCTACAAACTCAATTTACTAATAACAATAATTTCTTTATTGGAGTTTTCCTTTTTTTTTTTTTTTTTTTTTTTTTTTTTGTAAGAACCAATTTTAGAGAACATTCATAAATTACCACTGTTGAAGCACAAACAAATAATGTGATAATGTTGTGAAGAACTTAAACCATTGTGTACCCTGAATGTAAGCGGTTGAGTGTCTCACTTGAAATATTGGAAGAAAGATTGACAAGAACATTACTACCTAAGTAGCTTGAGGTACGTACCAATAAACAGAAATATGTACATGATACTGGTAACAGCAACAAAAATTACTCTGAAATAAGGTAGATTCTATTTTAGGAAAGTGAATACTAAAATTTGAAAATGAACCTCAAACTCTATGAAGACTTATTTTCAATTTAGTTAGTTAGTTATTGATTACTAGTTAGTTTTTAATTTGTAACTAAATACTCGAAACACTGCACCGAATTGACCCAATGGTAAGATGATAAATAATAACTAATTTTAGGATATATACAGGGTGTTACAAAGATGTGTCACTGGAACAGATTACTCACATTATAGTAAAAAAAAAAAAAAAAAACATACGGACCTGTGCTTAAAAGTAGACAGTTTTGGAGTTATAGGGTGCCGAAAACGTGAAACAAGTGAACTTCAAAAGTGAACTATGAACAAACGTTCATAGCTCCACTACTATGAGACCTACAGTAGTCGGATCAAGACATGACTAAAGAACTGGTATTGTGAACTATCCAAATATTCATGTTTAAGAATGCTCCAGTACTTGCACACCAATTTTTAGAGAGGTAGATGGAGAGTGATCAAGTACTCCCAAACAGTCTCTCTAAAAAATGACTGTGCAAGTGCCGGAGGTTCTGAAAGATGGATATTTGAATAGTTTACATAGTAGTTCCTCAATGATGTCTTGACCCGACTACGATTGTTCCTATAGTAGCGGAACTATGTACCTTTAAAGTTTATTTTTTCACGTTTTTAGCATCCTATAATTACGAAACTATGCATTTCCGACCACAGGTTCATATGATTTTTTTTTTCTTATTTGGATGTGAGGAATATATTCCCAAAATATTGTGACAATTTTTTGTAACCCAAAATATTGTGACAAATTTTTGTAACCCAAAATAATGTGACAAATTTTTGTAACCCAAAATATTGAGACAAATTTTTGTAACCCAAAATATTGTGACAAATTTTTGTAACCCAAAATATTGTGACAAATTTTTGTAACCCAAAATATTGTGACAAATTTTTGTAACCCAAAATATTGTGACAAATTTTTGTAACCCAAAATATTGTGACAAATTTTTGTAACCCAAAATATTGTGACAAATTTTTGTAACCCAAAATATTGTGACAAATTTTTGTAACCCAAAATATTGTGACAAATTTTTGTAACCCAAAATAATGTGACAAATTTTTGAAGCACCCTGTATAATTAAAATTAAATTTAATCTTATATATCATGGATTCAATTTTACACAATACATATCATTTTAGCAAAAATTAACTCTATTCGTATAATGCTCATGCGTGGAAATGTCTGAAACATTTTCCTTCAGAATTGGATACTATATTAATAATCTTGGAGTATTGATACAAACGGTTGAATGCTAAATATTGGCTTATTACTCCGGCTTTTCGTCTGAAAACTATTCTGAATCGAATAAACTAAAAGTATAGTATACCAGCAGTGTGTTCTAAGGGTTTTCGGGTACCAATGAATATTCTAAATAGAATTGGTATACAAATAAATAAATTAAAAAAAAAAAAAAAACTTTAAATTTCTCTCAAGATGGATGCTTTGGATACTATAGCTGAGACTTAACGACAATTTGTGCAAATTTATAAGCTAAATAGGACTTCACTTATTTTTGTTCATTAACGGTAGCTTATCATTATCACATTGCCCATTATTATTATTATTATTATTATTATTATTATTATTATTATTATTATTATTATTGTAAACCGTTACAGCGTGTAGAACTGCGACCGCGTTTTATTTCTGGGAAATGCATTGAATCTTCCGGTGTGGATTCAGCTTTGTGAAGAAACTACAAAAATACTTGGATGAAGAGGTTGCGAACCCCAGTGTAGAAAGTCCCGCTTTTTTTCAAATTGATGCACTGAAAACTCATTTTTCAGTTGAATGTGCCATCTGATTGGTCATAGCCTTTTATAGGCTGAATCACAAGAAGTATGAGTAAATACAGTAACAAGAATTTTAGGAATGATCCCCCCTTCCAAAAAAAAAATGGATCAAAAGATTGTGATCTTGGCCAATAACTAGTTTTTAGATCAAAGGCCACAAAATTTTTGAACGGCTTCGAGGGTTTTTTTTAAAATTTTTTTTTTAATAAGCATATCATACTGAGTTAACTGATAGTTTGAGTTGGCTACACTATATGTAGTTCTCCAGATATAAGTCCTACAAGAAAATTTTTGATTGAAACATATTGGATCTTTTGATCAAAAATCATTTTAAAGGTAGACAATTAGTGCGTATTACCCATACTATTTTGTATTCAATGGTAATTCACATTTGTTATTTTCCTCACTAGAATGTTTATAGAACCGTAATGCTGTCTTTCATAGTAGTATAGGGGAATTTAATACAAATCTAATCTAATTATAAAGTATCCAATGGGAAACAGACCTCCCCCCCCAAAAAAAAAAATCTTGTAGGTAAAAGAAAAGTCCGTTTAATTTCTGATCCTCTTACTATAATACTATGTATTCTTTTACATTCCAGATACTTCTTACAGACTGAGCTGCACTAATTTCACAACCAACACGACATTGTAGCCACTTGGTTTTGTACTTTCAGCCATGAATTTCCGTATCGTAGGATGTAAAACTAACTTTTATGTCGAACTTAATTCCAATACTGTTCACTGGGGTACGAAATTGTTTACCTTATCATCTTCATGGTATTGTACATTTTTGACAGCATACGAAAAACTGAAGTAATCTTTTTAATTCTTTCTTTGAATTTCCAAGAGCTGTGACTGCATAAATATTAATGTTAGCGAGGTCAAATGGGAGTTAAGTTTAGAGTTGCCCCTCCGTCATTTATAAAAATTAGGAAAATTTACAGGAGAAATAAGGTAAGAAATAATGATTTGGAGTTCTTATGTGATGTTTAGATGTGAAAGTTTGGCAGTAAAGTTAGGTTTAATACGAGTAAAGATATGTAGGAGTGGGTCCTATTTGCAAGATGCGAAAGGTTTCGATGATTCAGTAGCATGGTAGTCGTATAGGATGGCGAATCGGTGCGTTGAATGTGATATTTCCCCATTGAGTTTTACAGAATGATACAAGAATGATGAAGAGAATCTATTAAATTTTTATGAGAACCACGGGTTACTGAATTAAAGTGATAATTGAAGCTTCTATGAGAACCGGTTCCAGTCACTGTTCTCGTCTAACTGAAGTCTTACTGGGTAACCTTACCTAGCCAAAACTAACCAAACCTAAACTAAACTAACCTAAGAACTCTAACCTAACCATATTTAATGTTTTGACTTCTCTTTTATAGGTTTGGAACTGGAGGGGCAGCTCTAAACTTAAGTCTCAAATGGTGCCATCTCCCATTCACTACGAAACTGTACTTCCTTTTTATGGGTCTTAATATCTTTTCTTATTTGATTAAAGTAACTTGAATGCTACTTTTTAAATAATTACATTTAACTACACAGTTGCAGTACTTAACATGTCTACGTTCTTTTAAAATACGGGCTAATTCAAATGCTTGATACCTAGGTATATAACATTTATGAGCCCAAGGAAAGGAAAGCTATCATAATTCAAGTGAACACATCAGAATATACGTATTATTACATTTTACAAAGTATAAACGTGTACCCTACTGGTACAAGAAAATTAACTTTAAAATGTACATATATTCTTCATATCGGATGGTAACAGCGAACCTAAAATGTCTTTTTTGTCTATAAGTATATAACGAAAACCCCAATAATGGGCAAGGTGATTTTAAAAAGCGTTTTGTTCATAATATATTCGCGTGTAAGGAATATAATTGTGTTCTCTCTCAATTAAACACCGGGAATAACTAAAGTTAGCCTACTTTAAAATTTCCAAGTATTCATGACCAGGAAAACATTTTACCAGAAATTACACGATTAAATTCTTAAGCTATCCTATGTCTCTTATATTTTTAAAATCATCAGCTTCTTCGAGGGGATAAAATATTGAAAATATACACAGCTAAAGAAACGAACACACAAAGTTAATAAAATTAGCATACATTGTTACAGACTAAGTAGTCCCGTCCTTTTACATCGACGTAATTTTCTTAAAACACGTACAGGTTTGAAATGTATACGAAACAGCACTTTGAAAAAAATTGAAGAGTGAGTTGTTAAGAATCAAATGTAAAATTTAGGTTAGTAAGCAGTATTTATATTCATTGCGGAAAAATAACAATACGATATATCTACAATTCTTTGTTCATTGCATACATATAGAATTAATAAGAGGTTTCATAAAATGATTCCAAATCCCTAATACTTTTAGCCTACTCCTACCACCACTGCATTATCCTACAGCATAGTGTATTAATGATATTTATTAATTTTATAAGAAACTCGCATTAAAGACACCAATACCTGTTTCGCCTGTCGTAGCTATGGCTGGGGTGCTAGGAGGTCCTCTACCAATATTGTTGACTGCTATCACAAAGAATTCATACTCCGTGTATGGACTAAGTGCTCGGACTGTGTAATACTGAGTGATTATCCCACTTATCTCCGAGTACGCTTGGTTGGCATACTTCGGCTTGTACTGGATCACGTAGTACAGCAAATCATCGCCGCCATTGTTGTAGGTCCACGTAATGCGTACTGTCGTTGCTGTAATATCTGATATCATCACATTCGTAGGGGCACCTGGGAGTGCTACGCAAACAGAAAAGAAAATGGTTAAATATATATGTATTTTTCTTAGTTTGATACAAATAATTTTGAAGCCAAAACAATACTTACGCATTAAAAAACAGAATAGAAAGCTATACATTAGATAAAGGGAAATTATAGGTAATTACACGATTAATTATCAAATACACTATGTTTCAATACTTAGTGAATCACGAAATTGTGTTCTATGTATGAAGTGGCGCAAAATTTACCTACCAAGTTTGAACAAACGTATCTCTGCAATGGCGTGGAGAAACGCTACGAATTTCATATGACACATTCTGTGTAGTTGGTGGTTCGTAACGCATATATTTTTTTCATGACTGCATATTTCAGGGTTAGGATTAGGAAGTAAATTTCTGGGTTTTCCACATCTATGACATCTATGTTAGCCCATTACATATGAGAGATGACGTCCCTCGGTGAACATACTGTCCAGGCAATTGGGGAGGAAGAACAGAGTGGAAAAGGAAGGAAGCGGCATGGGGCCATTATGTGAGGTATCATACCGGCATTTGCCTGGTATGAATGAGAAAAATCTAGGAAAACCTCATTCAGAATGGCTCGTCTGAAAAAGTTTACATTTTTTTTTCGACCGAGTGTCCACAAAAGGAATCGAATCCGAGACCGCTCGCACCAAAGGCGAGAGCGTTAGCGACTACGCTACAAGTGCCACATTTTGCAGACTATTAATATGGAAATCTACGCCACTGAAGAGCACATATCTAACATTGAGGAATACAATACAGCAGTAGAAAGCTCAACAGAGTCAGAAGAGCCTTTCAGGTGAAGTTTCGTATTAAATATGGACAAGAGAGATACACAATAGTGAAATTCATAAGAAAAAAGAAATCCGAACCACAGAGTCAGTCTTGGATAGCCATGCGCATTCTTGCAAGGCTTCCATACTACTCACGTGACTGGCTACATTTAAAAGAAAACCTGGGATCATCTCCATCGCATGGACGCCACTTTGCGCCTTTTCGCATGAATATTCGGCTACAACGTCAATGTACTGAACATTTCCAAGCAGGAGCGGATTCGACTGGCCTCCATACTGACCGGGTGTGAATCCTCTCAGATTTCTTTTTATAGAACCATATCGAAGAAGAACCCCAAATCATTGGACGAGCTGGAGACCAACTATCGAACATTTAATTTTTGTCATTGTACCAGATGTTCTTCCTGTAGTACTGTCCAATCTTTAGCTAGGATTGCGTAAAATTGTTGCCGTTGAAGGCAAACATAGGAACATGTACTATAAAGAGCACGTTCTGTAGCTGTAATTACACGTGACATTGTCACTCCATATCTTTTCGTTTCTTACAATTAACAGTGAAAGTTGGTAGGTAAGTTTTGCGACACCTTGCCCCTGAAATGTTAAAAACAAAAAAGTATGATCATGTGCGAATACACTGATCACAAACGTTTCTTTGACAACGTTTCAACTTATAGATAAATAAATGGATAGAAAAATATGTTATCCCTAATTAAAGCAGTAAATATTATTCACGAGACTGTAAACATAATGTGGATAATCGAGAAGTTTCTTTTTTATAACGTTTGTCAACAATAATTCGGAGAGCAACGACAGCTATATCAATTTAAAGAAAATACGCAATAAATTAAAATATTAAAAAAAAAAAAAAAACTATTCTTCAATCTGGAATTTGATGTGTCCTCTATTCTTGTCAAGGTATTTAACACCTTAAGGGAATGATAATTAACTATAATTATGCAACAATAATCCCTAAAATTCTGTTGGCAATCATTGTGCAATGCAATAACTGTGACACTAAACTACTACAAATGTTAAAAATAAATAAATAAATAAATAAATAAAGTTACAATTTTTCATGCCCAACTTATTTCCGCTTTCATACCAATAAAAAGAACAAACGTTCAGTACAACAAGCTTGTCATTATGATTAAGTTTCATCTTAAATGTACTGGTTATGTTTGAGGAATACATGATTGTATTTTCTTTCCCCTAGAAGTCTCCAAGCATAACATATTACACACATACACAAGTTTGAAAAATACTGCACCTTACCTCGCGACTCCACAGCTGACTAAAACCTGCAGGAATTACAAAATGTTTTTTTTGAAAATTCAACTCATTCTAATACAAGTAACGCATCACTGAGGGTTAAATAATACTATACGCTTCCAGAAGCTGATCACTCATTTCAGGATCATATTATATAGATAATATACTTCTCTACTTAACTATCCTAGTATTCTAATATATCTTTCTATGTACATACATGAAAGTGAACAGTATAGATTCAATTGCTTAGAATTTTAAATGCGAAAAATGTGCCACTAAACAATTTAAATATTGTTTATCTACTCTCCCTTTTATCTTGCCGCTTTTAGTTCTAATACGCATAATTGGAACATTCCTAATACGCATAATTGGAACATTCAGGAGTAAAGATTTATGTTGAAAGAAAGCGCTGAAGACAAATGGAAAAGATGCTTTCATAATTTAGTTTTAGATTAGGACCAATTATTTGAACTTTTCTATACAACAGATTAAAAAAAAATGCACTATAGTTCTTTAGCCCTATATCAACGATCAGAACGGGTTCTCTAGTTAGAAGCTATAGTTCATCTAACTAAAGCTTGGGAGGTCATATCCAATCATTGTATTTATTTCCAAGGTTAATTTAGTTTTTTATTTGGATTAGATATACAGATACTCACTGTCCGCAGATTACACAACGAAGTAATGAGAAAAGTATGCCACGAATTACTAGCAACGATGGAAAAGAATGAAATGGACCAAAAAGATGACACTAATGATGTATACTATCATGAACATAGTAATAGCAATGTAGGACATACTACAAGAAGAAATAATGATCGGTAGATTAAGTATGCAGATGATACGGTTATAATAGCTAGAACTGAAATAGGACTACAGGAAATGATTGACTCTGGGAAACTATATGGAATGGAAATCAACATCGAAAAGTCGAAAGTCACGAGAATATTCCGAGGAAACGCGCCCTTACAGGCCAGAGTAGAACAAAGATAACTTGAAGAGGTCGATGATTCTAAGTATCTAGGGAGTATTTTGACGAGAGACGCTTAGTGCACCACAAGAGATCAGCCAAAGAAGCATTCAACAAAAAACGATCATTCTTAACTAGCAGGCTCAATATTAGACTTACAAAGAAACTGGTCAAGTGCTATATATGGAGCGTTGGACTGAATGGTTTAGAGACTTGGACATTAAGGAAGTTAGAGAAGAAATACTTAGAGAGCGTTGAAACGTCGTGTTGGAGGAAAATTGAGAAGATAAAATGGACAAAGAGAGCAACGAACGAATATTTTTTTAAACGGATAAGAGAGAAGAGGACACTTTTAGCCAGAATCCTTCGTAGGAAGGACAACTGGATTGGACACATCTTGCAAAGAAATTGTCTTCTTCATACTGTCATAGAAGAAAAGATGGAAAGAAAGCAATGAATAGGATGAAGAAGAACACAATTGATCGACGATTGAAAAATAGAAGAAAATACTGGAAGTTAAAAGAGGAAGCTGAAGATCGAGAAAGGTGAAAGAAACATCTCCAGGCTCAAATCTGAAATTATATTATATAAATAGCTTCATTAGTCCCAGGGCCTACTGGAAGGCAGAATACTTAAAATAATAGATCAAGAGAATCATTGACTGGATAACAAAACAAAAGAAATAATCCAGGAAATATCCTAATGCATGATGATAGGAAATCAAGAAACACTGTGGAGTAACATGGAAAGTAATTGCCCACGGATAGGTAGTAGTGAAGAAGATTCAGAGACACACTCATCCACAAGTGAATTGATAATGACTGATTATAATATATATATTGAAAGACTTCTTGTAAGGCCAGACTATGATGACGAATTACCAAATATTTTCTTAAAAAAAAAAAAAAAAAAAGAAGTTATTTCTATTTAAGATTAAGATTTATATAGGGGACTCATATGTTTTCATTGAGGAAAAATTACTTTCTATATTATATTCAGTCTTGCGATTAAAAAAAAAAAAAAAAAGTGCAACAGTTAAAGCTCAGCTACGAATGAGTTTTTCCCTCATGTTCTGATCAATAAAACATTTAAAACAAAGCAGTAGCTAAATAAATCTTTAAATACGATTAGCCAGTGTTAGAAATTGTAACGACAACTTACGTCCTCCATATTTACAACTTACATTGCACTTTGACAAGGGTAGTTTCTTCAATTACACCTAAAACACTAGCTGCCACACAGGTGTAGTTCGCAGACTCTTGGATGTTCTCCAGCGTCAATACATTTTTACCAATGGGCACACTATTCTCTGGTGTGAGGTCAGTTGCTTCCCCTTTTCTCCACTTGACGTAAGGCATCGGAGAACCAACAGCGACGCACGTGATGTTAAGGTCTGATCCCAGCATCACCTCGTACTGTTTCTTCGGTGGGATGGAAAAATTCGGTGGGACTCTACGCACTGAAAATTAGAGAGAGAAATTATATAGTTAACAAATCTGACTAACAATATGCAGTACAATTATACCATTAATACACCACCATACAGTACCTTAATTTATTGATAATAGTAAGTAGTAAGCTTAATGTTCACAACATTGAAAACTGTTTACAGGGGATAATCATAGATGGATCGTCCCTTGTAAACAGTTTTCAATGTTGCCAGTCGGATTTTAAAGTTTTAAAGCAATAATAATATCGTCATATTTTGTCACCTTTGGGGGAAGTTGGGACTAACATGGGTGATTATCCAAGTCGCTTATCGAGACTGTTGTGGATTAGACACGAATGTTTCGCACACGTCAAAAAATAACAAGAGATCTTTCCCGTTCCGGCCAGGTGCATGTTGTTGCCACAGATCACAACCATACTGCGGTGATTGTAAGTGAGTCTACATTAACACATGCATCTCCATAGACGTCGTTCGCCCGATGACTGCTTGCAGATCCGACATGGATGAACTTGAAATGGTGAACGCCATGGTTCAGGTCTTATTTCTGCAAACCATCTCCACAGACGTCGTTCATCCGATGACTGGTCGCTAATCCGATATGGGCGAATTTGAAATGGTAAATGCCACGGTACAGGCCTTACTCTCCAAAGCATCTCTGCTCCACAAACGAGGTTTTTCCTACGACTACTTGCTGATCCGACATGGACAAACTTGGAATGGTGAACGCTATTGTTCAGACCTTATTCCTCCAAAGACAGGAAACGTTTCACAATGATTACTACACTAATGCCACACGTGTGCATACTACAAGAACAATACAATGCTATGCCTTCAGCTGTTCCTACCAAGAGTGCCGAACGGATTTAATTTGATCACTCCTTATATTTCAGAAAAATGTCATTTTAAGTGTAACTTTATACAAGCAGTACCTCCCTTTGATGCAATCAAATCACAGCTAAAATGAATTGCACGAGATATGGAAAGCAATGTACACAAACGATTAGAAGAAATCATAACGCAAAGAAAGAACAAAATTATAATTTTGTTGTGAGAATTCATGAGCTGGTGGTAGTGGTGATGATGATGATGATGATACGAAAATGGAAAAATAACACAGAGAGTTATTTGATACTCCTTCACAACATTTTGAGTGAAATATGAAGTTACGTGATCTCATTTTTTTTTTTTTTTTTTTTTTTGTAGTGTTTCCCAACGACATTCAACAAGATTATTTGCTCGTGGGCTTTTAGTACAATTCTAGACAAACACTCCACCGTGTTATTTCTCCGCGAAGGAAACCCGTCCCACGCGTTATTGACACTAACCAAACCTCGTCTCCGTACTACTTTCTTCGTGTTTACTCACCGCTCACAGGATTGCAAACTGTTCGCTACAAAATATTGCTAGCATAAACACTTTTAGTGATTTTTTCCCTCTTTCTCTCTTCTCACGAGCATAAAAAAAAAAAATCTGTAGATGTTTTATATGTTTACAAAATTCAATTGTTAATTTTAAACAAATCACAGCAGCAAAACTAGAAACTATTAAGTTTTTCTTTCATTAGAGATAGAGATAGATAGATAGATAGATAGAGATAGATAGATAGATAGATAGATATCTTGAACAGGTTTCTTGGTCCCCATTTTGGGACGTATCGACCTCTTGCAATTTTCTCCAGAAAGCACAAGCGGTCACTTTGTCCCCGTAAGGTCTCTTCGTCCCCAATAAAAAGGTCTCTTCCTCCCCAAATGAATATCCAAACAGGTCGTTTTGAAGCTTCGAGGTCTCTTCATCCCAATCAGGCTTACCAACTAACTTTTGTATGGAAATTGTTGACTTAAGATTTTTAACCACAGAATTCACTGTTCAATACTTTATAGATGTATATACTGTTCTACACATCAGCAATAACATATTGATTAATATTTTCAAATTATATCCTATTTTCGAGATAAGGATTTTATTTTGGGTATATCAATAACAAAGAAAGGAGAAAGAGAAAAGAAAATATATGAGAATATTCATTTCAACTGTTAATATTTCAAATTTGAAACATGTGCAATGATCTCGCACTATTAAGGCAGTTATTTAAACTAATTCTATCTTTAAAGTAAAAATTTAAAAAATAAAATCTTTCAGTTTAACGTCCCACGTTTATGATCGTAGAATAAGGCAGTCGATGATTTAGACAAGTTAATGATAATGGAGGAATTAATTGAATGAGAATGTTAGATGAAACGAGAGTACCCCGAGAAAATCCATGAAAATAATGTCCACCACAAACTTACGTGGCCGGGGATCGAGTCAGGGACTAGATGCTTCAGAGGTAAGCACCTTACTACTGAGACACCGTCTCCCTATCTTTAAAATTTTCGTTGCATGAGTATTACATGAACAATACTCTAATGGTTTTCAATAATATGCTAGTAACACAAGTAATTGAGTGACTAACATGGTAACAAAAATGTTTACGTACATATCATTGAAATATAAAATTCGACTATACGTAGGAGTTCTAATACCACTACCTCTGGTGTAGTCGGAAATATTATATGAGGGATAGCCTATGCTATAAATCTAATAACACTAATAATCTATTTTATAAGATATAGTTAGATTCTTTTTGACACATTATCCCTCTCCTCATTCATGTTTAGACCCCAAGTACAATATCATGGTATTCCGAATTCCTATCATTCGATTCTAGTTTATATTCTTTGTGTAACAACAATAAAATATCTTCCTGAGCTCCTCCGTGGCTAAGCGGTTAGCGTACGCGCCTTTGGCGTGAGAGGCCCGGGTTCGATTCCCATGTGTTTCGGATTTCACATTACAGGTTCACGTCTCATATAGCCTCGCTGCTGAACGGGACGTTAAACTCAAAATAAAGTCATCTCAAAATATTTTCCCCGCCACCACACACACACTAAACAGGTCTTCAAAGGAGTTTGAGACAAAAGAACCTCCCTCTGGGCAATCCGCGAAATGTATGTATTAAATCCAAGATCTCACCCGTGTCTTCCGAATATATAAATCAATTATAGTGCAGTGCATCAAGAATCATTTATATATTTTTTCAAGCTGAACATGGAAACGACATACGACATACAAAGGACATACGACTATCTTCAATATTAAGTACCAAATCTTTTAGTCCCCTTGCCTTCCGTAAATAGGCATATACTCAAGCCCAGTGTGTTGCAAACTGTAGTCCGCGAATCAAAAGTGATATTCGAGATCTACCCTTCTGGTGCTCTTAGAAATAACATTGGTCTAAAAAAGAGAGAGAAGATAAAATTGAAACAAATCAGATATGAAAATCAGACACTACAGCTAAGAATCTCAAACATAACTTGAAAATTACATACGCAACCATAATTTACTTTCTCCTTCAGGACTGACATTTTATAAACTTTGTGACTCTAGTGTATAAGATATTCTTCTTCGTTTTCAATTACAAAAGTGACAAACCCGCACACAGGACACCATTGTTGTCTGAATGATTGAATATAATAGAAAATTTAAAATATTTATGGCTAGCAAAGTAGCTTTAATAACACGTTAATAACATCTTTAATTAAGAATTTCTTGATAATTACTCGAATTTAAGACGTGCTCGAATCCAAGACGCACCCCAATTTCGCTGGGTTAAATTAAGAAAATAGTATTATGTTCCATTTTTACTATTAATAAAGAGTTCTTTGATATTGGTCATTTTCGGTTATTTTTATATAACCCTCTCCCCTTCCCATGTTGGGGGGAATGGCATGATAAAAATTATCCCAGTCCCGAATGTCATGTATGTTGAAAATTTGACCGAGATCGGTCGGGTGGTCGGTTCAAAAGTTACTAAGTCTTATTTATTTTTCTATATCTCTCCCCTCCTCTCCTCCTACCCTAAGTTCTATCGTAAAAGGGATATGATGAAAACCACCTCAGGTCCGAACCTCATCTATGTTGATAATTTGATTAAGATCGGTTCGGTGGTTTAAGCGTGATGAAGTCACAAAACCACTTACTTTATATTTCTTCTATTCTATTTTATTTTTTTCTTACGTATATGTCTCCCTTAACCTCCTCTACATTGTGTCGTCAAAGTAAAATGATGAAAACATTCCAGGTACGGACCTTATCTATGTTAAAAGTTTGATCGAGATCGGCAGGGTGATTCAAGAGTTATTAAGTTTAATTCATTTTCATATATTTGCCCCCCTCCCCTCCCCTAAGTTCTACCATCAAAATGAAATAATAAAAATACGTCCCAGGTTCGAACTTCATCCATACTGAAAATTTGATTGAGATCGATCGGCTGGTTCAAGAGTTATTAACTCACAAACCTGAGCACTTTTTTTTTAATGTTTATTGATTTTTGTATATCTCTCCCTCCTCCCCATTGGCAACTTTGTTCCATCAAAGTGAAATGGTAAAATCCATCCCAGGCACGAACGTTATCTATGCTGAAAATTTGATCGAGATTGGTCGTTCGATTCAAGTATTATTAAGTTTTATTTATTTTTGTATAATTCCTCCTCCTCCCCCTCGCCTAAGCTCTAACGTCAAAGTGAATAGTTAAAAACACTCCTAAGCCAGAACTGCATCTACGTCAAAATTTGATCGAGATCATTCGGGTGGTTTAAGAAATTAAGAGTCACAATCATAGCCACTTTCAATTTGGAACTAAAGTTTTTTGTTCACAGACACCGCTATTAATATATAGATGAAATGAAATATTTAATTTTTACGTCCTACGATTATACCGGCTAGACTAAAGGAAATTCTTATGATGAGAAATAAATGAAATGGTGGCATAAAGAATGTGGTAGGAAAGGGGAGAACCCCGAGAAAACCTATGCACACGGTTGAATTATTAAATGAAAGGAATATGTATTTATTTATACAAAAACAAAATAAGGGAACCTTAATTGATATTCGAAAATTATTATTATTATTATTATTATTATTATTATTATTATTATTGTAAAAATGAACGTACTGTATATTGTTATTAATGTATGCAGATATGGTAAAATGCCGATGATAAATTAGTTTTTCAAAGTGTAAAGAGTATTGTGGTCCACAAAACATTCTAAATAGTAAAAATAGTCCTGATTTTAAAAATGTTTGGGAAATGCCGTTCTAGTCTATTTTGAGGTGATGTGATGTAAGTATAAATTAATCTTTCCCGACACACAAGGAGATAGTTCCAGTTCCAACGTATAAAATTTAATAATAATAATAATAATAATAATAATAATAATAATAATAATAATAATAATAATAATAATAATAATAATAATAATAATAATAATAATAATAATAATAATAATAATAATAAAAGAATAACAAGTGAGTTTCGTTTCAGTGTGAAACACTAGGATAGACTTCCAAACTGAGAATTCAGTACTCAACCTTGAAGTATGCATCTCTAACCACTGGTTGCAACAGAGGAATAAGATCAAAGATTGATTCTGTTCCTCGGACACTGAATAAATTACAAAGAGTCATTACTCGATATTTCTCATTGTTTTTGTTTTACGAAGATTAATATTGAAACTGTAATTGCTAATTGATATCAGTTCTGAAAAAGAGGAATAAAATCAGAGGTGAAACATATTGTTCAGGATTGTATCCCATATATATGAAAAAAAAGGTTATCGTTATCTATTTCCATTTTATCAATTATGTGATCAGTGTTGTAACCAAAAAATCGTAGATTTTTACCATTTCCAGGTTGAACAAGTAGATGAAAGTCGAAATAAAACAGCATTTTTAATCAACGAAACCAAGTTTTGAAACCAGAAGTACTAGTAAATTTCAACCACTTACGGTTTTGGTAAAATTGCTGAGTATGGTGATGGTATATTCTATTGGGACGCTGAATCGATTGACAGAAACCACTTGTCGCTATCTATTACCATTTTTGTTCTATGGCTATGAACGTAGCTTTCTATGGCGGAAATGGTTGACTTCTACCCCTTCCGATTTGAATAGAGGGTTAAAGAAAGAAATGGAGTCTATTCGTCGAACAATGAGTAGACCGAAAAACAAATTCTTGAGTCATCATTTTTGTGTTATGAAAATCAATGCTGAAACCTGAAACACTAGTAAATTTCAACCATTTCTGGTATTAGTAGACTGATGCAGGTAGTGATGATGTATTCTCTTGAGACATTGAATCAATTTCAGAAACATGTTTGTTGTTTGTGTACACATGGTACTAATGTTGAAACTGGAAATGGTTTATCTGAGAAGCTTCCGTTGTGAATAGAGAGTTAACAGAGGAGATAGAATCCATTCTTGCGACGCTAAATTGACTGAAAAATAATCGCTTGTGTATCTTAAAGTTTTCGCTCTGGTATATGTTGACAGACGGACGGACGGACACGAACGTTCACACTTTTCCGTACTTATGGACAGCACAGTTTGGAAATCTAAAAAAAAAAAAATAGTCCTGGGGGGTCATGGGCGTCCCAAGTTTGCTTGGGATCCCCAGAATCTAAGTGTACGTGTTTGGATATATGACAATTTAACACACACACATTACCAAGACCAAAAAATTTAATAAATATCAGCACCACTGGTGCAGGGATATGTCGCCAACTACATTACTGGTTAGTTAGTTGCACGTTCGCAACTAGAAGAATCAGGTGCCCTCCAAAAAATCTCGGACCTTTGAACCTATGAAATATTATTATTGCATTTTATTAAAAAAAAAAAAAAAAAAAAAAAAAAAAAAAAAGATTCTTGTTATTTAATTTGACAGGAGAAAACTAATGAAAACATAGGTATTCATAGTATATTATCTTGTGTGAAGAGAAATGACCGGATATCCTATATTTGCACTGTTTTAGTTACTGGTACCTTACTACATCCCCCCCCATTAACTATTAGCATTTTCTTAAATGTGTCTGTGCTTAAGTGGTGTAGCACTTACGGTCCAACATTTCTAAACTGATACTAGAAATAAATTTAAATCATTCTGTTGACAGATAAAAATATTTCAAGAGGGAATATTATAGGTAGTACGAAATGCTTTAAAGTTAAAAAAATGAAACTGCATTGTTATATCTAACTCACTTTTTTCATATACAACACTTTAGTTATATATGTAACTTCTTTCTATTTTTTTTTTTTTTTTTTTTTTTTTTTTTTTTTTTTTTAAATACAGGAAACTACCATTATGCACAACCTCTGAATCCCTTTATATAGCGAAGAAACATCGATGAAGTTGTAGTTGGTCAGTATTCACGACATATACTCGAAGTGAACTAATGGCGATCTACGATAGTTAATTTAATTTCAGTGATGCTGAAATAGTAGATCAAAATTAAGAGGCCCTGGAAGCAACTGCAATTGTAGAGAAAATAATTACTATTACATTTTTCCGGAGTCAAAATATACATTTTGTGAAGGTTAGGCAGAACAGAAGTTCTGTTCTGGTTAATGATAAAATAAGATACAAAATGTGCCACAAAGTGCTGGAGAGTCATTAGGTAGAGCACGAAGATACCGATGAGAATGTAAGAAATGCAATTTTACTCTCATTTCGAAGGAGAGAAGATATCATAGCCGGCAATGGGTTTGTACTTAAATGTATATACAATGTATTCTTGTAAAAGGCTGCTGCACCGGGCAACCCGTGATTTCCTTGATATATGTATACAAAAAGAATATATATATATATATATATATATTCGAATGCCTTGCAATTAAAAAAGATCATACCTTCCCATCCTCCTTGCAGATCTGCTGCGAGTTCGCTAGATGAACAATTTCGATTTGTCTCTCGACAAACAATATGGATTTGGATGAAATAAATAATAATATTTTTGTAGGCTGTAACGACACGTCGATATGAAATTTCATTAGAGACCTTTAACACGAAAGTATGAAAATATAATAAACTATTAAAAGAAAACACTGTAACATGAAATAATGTCTATAGGGAATAAGAAAATTAATGTTACCATGCAGAGCAGAAGAAAAAAAATTCGAAAGAAATTTCGAAGAAAGAATTTCGAAATGAAAGAAATTTCGTTCACTATACCCATTTAATGACTCTACAAAATCTCTCTTGTTCTAAATTAAGGCAGTAGAAAAAACGTTACTTTCAAAGGTTCGGATAGTCCTTGAAAATAGAGTTGTGGTTATCTTTGACCTTTACAGGGGTTAACTTCCATATTACGTCCCCGTTCATCTTTAATAGTAATGAAGTAAAAGCTTTTGTGTATCAACTACGTGTCACAACATATTGAACTTCTTTATTTTATTTATTTATATATTTATTTATTTTACATAGGGTCTACTGACAAATTATATTTAACATAAATAATTCCTAAGTATATTTGTAAAATTTTGTGCACATTCCAATTCCAAGCAGGGCCGGATCCAGGATTTTCTGATGGGGGTGCATTAATAACTACCAGTACATTTGAATTAAATTTGATTTTTTAAAATGTCTTTAGGCACCTGTGGTGTGAATTAAGAATTGCCCTGGAAGTGCTAAGTGTCTGCTCTCGGTGAATCCTTTTCATTCAACCTTCAAAAAATTGACTTAAACTACTGATTTTTGCAAAACTTCACTTTCTTTTAAACCCAAATGGAAACATGACAGCAGAAGTTTTCAGAAAGTGTTACTACTTTCACTGCTACACTGTAAAAAATCGTGTTATTTCAACAACATACGTATGTGTTAACACGATTGTGTTAAAATATAACACAAACAAGTGGTTAGAACAACTCACTCTCCATTTGGAGTTGTGTGTCAAATGTCGGTCGCTATAGCCCCCGTTGACGCTCAGATATACACTGGATAAAACGGCAAAATATGGTTTAGCCTCTCCATTGATCATATCCTGGATCCGCCCCTGTATATATATTTTCGCTTGTTAAAAGTGTTCGTTGGTGTGTGTGTTTGGAGATGGAAGTGAAGAGGGATGGGTCATTCTGTTGCTGATATGCTGCCTTTTGTTCATTGCGACAAGAGACGTTAGGTGACAATTTCGTGAGTTTTTCTCTTATCGTTGCAAGTACATTAAAAAAAAACTTTGCACTCAATGAGGGAGCTCGAGCCGGGTGCACCTCCCCCTAAATACGCCACTGAACAGATTTACATATTTTAGGGCTCTTATATGTTGAAAAGGCTATGTCAGTTCATGTTTTTCATGTCAGTTCGTCACGATGTATGTGTGCACACTTAGAGACTATACGGTCAACGTATCGGACCAAAGTTTAATCATAAGGTTGTGTATAAGTTTCTCTAGAGTAAGGGGCATCGAATTTAATCCTTACTCCCGTATAAAAGTAATTTTCTTATAGCTGAAAACTTGAAATCGCTGTTTCTTCGAAAATGACTCTAACAATTATGATTGTGTCATAAACAAGTATTTCATCAACAACTTCATGTAGTGTTTCTCTGGGGAAATCCCTGTCGATTTACTGAGTTTCTCTTGAAGTAAGTTTGTTCGGATAATTTTCTCAAAAACGGCTCAAGCAATTATTTTTCCACATTTTGTAAGATAACTCAGTTTAGTTTAACGTTCCATGAATATGAATCCAAGGTTAACGGTAATGATGTGAAAATAGTGATGATGAGATGAATGATAATGGTGGAATGAAGAAAATGGGAGGAAACGGAAGAACCATGAGACTACCCACGCAGTGTTTGATCGCCACAAAGTCCACTTGCCACGAATGAGATCGATCCGGTGACCTCATACACCAGAGGAGCGTCCAATCATTGATGCGTAGAGTTCCTGCCTCGATCCCAGCTCGCGCTAAGTGGACTTTGTGGCAGACAAAAATCGTGTGCGTGTGTTTCCTCGGGGGTTCTCCTATATAACCCTACAATATAGAAAATAGAATACCTTTTTTCTTAGGAAAGCCTGAAGAGATCACGTCACGATGTATATGAAGAGATAGTTTACAGGTAGGATGTGCTTTCGACTTTGGAACAATAGTACTAGTAAAGAGTCTTGTGGTTATAATTCAAAACAAAAGTTTCGTCTAATTTACGCGTTTCATGTCGTATACATGACTTAAAACTGGCTTTCTGATTCGGTATGTCTGTCCTCCCCTTTACAGACCTAGGAGTCACACTGTCCAATGTATCAAGACAAAATTCTGGAAACCTGTTTTAATAAAATCTCTTTAGGAAGGATTTCGAATGTCCCTCGCGCAGCATAAAGGTAAAATAGCAAACATTCTTTTCAATCATTAGAAAGTAGCTACCTTTTGAAGAAATTGGAAAATCTCGTCAAAATACTTAATGTTTCACAAAATAAAGTGTGCAACAATGCGTTTTGGTAGGGAAAAATTTACTATTAATACTAGTAATTTACACATTTACTCGTAATATGTAAATTGGTTGCAGTGGAGTACAGAAAGGCGGGAATTCCTGGTTTTAACTCCCCATTTAACAAGATACTATGAAAAAATAAACAATTACTATATTAAGACATGTGTTCAAAAATGTGTTTGAAACAATGAGATTTTGGGTGATTGAACTTATTCCCTCATGAAATTTTGTGTACGTCATTAGTTGGTTGATTGATTTGATGGGAGTTTAGAGTGGAACCCGAATCACTGTAGTTCATTTAAATTTCTGAATCGCAGGTGCTCGCTCTAGGTACTAATTAGCGTGGAAGGCATAGTAGTATTTAGTTCCATGAGCTAGATTTCATTTTTTAGAGATTTAGAGATATATAGAGGGTAGAGGGTAGAAGTGACACGAGAAAACGTAGAAGGATCTTACTAAGGGACATTTTCAGCAATACTTTAGGATAATGATGTAGTTCTACCTTAAACTGAAAAAAAAAATGTTCTTATCAATATCTTATCAATATACGTATAAAAAACCTCCTACTATTGATAGTCTATATAGCCTCTTTGGATTCAACAATAAAATCATATTATAATAGCAATACTTCGTGATCAACGTTAATTTCTATTAGTTAACAATTGCCGCTCCATGGAAAAACGTCCAAAATAGACATTCATCAATCAATAGGTGTCATTGAGCTGAATGACTTGTGCGAATCTTAATACTTATAAGCGATCCTCATGCGATAAAAATCGATAAAACTAATTTTTTATGGTACAAACATGTCATTCGTACATAACATTAACAGGGTCAATAATTAAAATGAAACTTTTTCCAAAATATACACTATTCAGCCTTTCATTACTACACTAGCATGAGGACAGTCCACCCTATCCTTAATAAAATATAACAACCTAAATGTCCTAAAATTATGATTACCTTTTAAATTTTAAACACATTTCAATTAACCTTTTCAGAGTTACACGCATTTCTATACGAACACTATAGAGTTGCAACACTTTGCACCTTTTAGATCAAAATACCATATTATTATAATTATTATTATTATTATTATTATTATTATTATTATTATTATTATTATTATTATTATTATTGAAAATGTCAAACTTTAAGTGAAATATTCAAATAAATATTTAGTCAATTTTCAACATTGTGGTTGTAATAAGCTATCCTCATGAAGCGAGATCGTTTGAAACTTACCGCCTCGGGGAGTACTCTGATGTGAACTATGACATATTTATCAGGGTGGTCCCGTGGGAAAATTTCACTTGTGAATAATCCGTGCCAAACTGATGTGGCCATTCGTCTGAAAAGATTTCTAGCGGACAAGAAAACTTTTTAGATAATGCCAATAAGAAAGAAAATGTTTGTTAATAAAATATCAAATAAAAGCAGCAACTGTATTGTCTAAACTTCAAGGTTCTGAGTGGTTTCGACTGGTCGCTGATGAATAATCACTTTGCTTGATCGTTTAGTTTAAATTATGTCGTCTCTTTTCAGCACCGAGACTATATGGCAGATGCAGATGCACTTTCATTTTAACTTGGGACTCGAACGAAATGAGCTTTCAATGAGAATCGAACAAGACTATAGTACGAAGAAACTGCGTAAGCTAACCCCTAACTATTCTGTTTAATTATTATAGTATCATCGGAAATGGAAATATTAACTTCTTTGCTTGTAAAATTTAGCGTCATTTTCAAAACTGAGTCTATATGAGACGTTGACCTACAGTTTTAAATGTGGAATCCAAACCATCGTAATGCATTTAATGCTCTCCAACAAAGAATAGAACCCGCGACCACGTACTCCAAAGGTGCGATTACTAGCCGCGATTACTAAACCAGCGGGGAGGGCAATAAATATTAAGTGTAGTGTGATGGAAATGATTCAGTATTATCTCGTACTTTCTCATTTCGTCTGTCATTGACAGCTAATCGCTGCACCACTAATTTTAGAGTTTTTCTGTAATATCTTCAAACCAAATAAAAATATTCGAAAAGCAGAAACTTAGTGAACTAGACAATATGATTTTGCATGTGATACCGTTATCACAACTCATCTATCTGCCTTCGATTTGCAACTGTAGATAGATTTAGCATTTTTTGCGGGTTCTGCAAATAGCGGCATACTAAAAGCAGATACGTGAATTGTGATAAAGGTATCACATGCAAAATCATATTGTCTAGTTCACTACGTTCCTAATTTTCCTTTTTTTTTTTTTTTTTTTTTTAGATGTTACGGAAAAACTAAAACTATAGGTAGTTTAATTTCGCTGTAGTGAAGACCCTTAACACCCGTTAAGTATTATCCTGTATGGGTCTAGGAAAATTCGGTGTAAGAAAATTCGGTGTAGGAAAATTCGGTGTAAGAAAACTCGGTGTAGGAACATTCGGTGTACGGAAAACTCGGTGTGGGGAAAGTTTGGTGTAAGATAGATTCGGTGTAATACATATTGAATATTACCACTTACGATAATTTATGACACTTCATATTGTGAAAACGAAAACCATATAATGTAGCGAATAAAATGTTATTACCTATTTCAAGAAAAGCAAATTTATTTTTTTTTGCCTTGAGTCCAATACCCCTTGCATGTCTTTTGCGGGGTATTACTATAAACTACTTTTCATCACACAACGAAGCTGGCACTTTTTGTCAGAAATAAATCAATTACAACTATAAGTTCAAAGGATAGTTATAGGATCAACTAAAAACACCTTTCCTATATAGTACATCATAGAACATATACAAGGTGATTCTTTTAAAACTCACGGATTTCATTTGAGTCTAGAATTTCTAACTGAAGTCCGATTTTCATGCAGTTTGTGGCAAATGATCAAGGAACGTTGCTAGATTTATGGAACTATGCTTACTGGTTTAAATTCATTTGGGGTAATATCCGCCACGCCTCTGCAAAAGCAGCAAATATTCGCCACTGTACCGAATTGGAATTAGGTGAGGTGCGGTGTAGAGATTTGAGTTTCTTCGTTAGATGGCAACCTCGGGACGGTCAATAAGAAACAGGAAACTGGGCCGTTGTATTGAGCATTATGCTGTGCTACTGTACCAATATGATCAGAACCAGTTACAATAATGTACTCTTTGGAGCAACGTTATTTTATCGTTAAAAAGATTTTGGAGATCGGGATCTGTTGTTGCTACGCAAACGGCAGTTACACGTAACTTTGCCTCACGTTCTGCCCCAAACAGGAACATAATATGGTCGCTAGGGAATAAATTGCAGGAAACAATTGCAGGAAACAGGATCACTTCTGAATAAGGCAGGGAAGTATCGGACCCCGATAGTGGATGTTGTGGAAGATGTCAGTTACCGACTCTTTAAGTCACCCAAGAAATCTCTCTGTCATTTGTAGCGAGAAACCGGTTATTCAACATGTGATTTATGTGTGTTAACACTTAATTTTGGGGGGCGTGGTGGCTCAATGGTAGAGCGTTCACTTTCGGTGCTTGGGGTCCTGGTTTGATCCCAGATCGCGCCGTGTGGACATTGTGGTAGACAAACACCGTGCTCGTGGGTTTTCTCGGGGTTCTCCCGTTTCCTCCCACTTTCTTCATTCCATCATTTCAGTCAATTCTCATCACCACCGTCTCCTTTAGCCTAACCGGCATAACCATGGAACGTAAAACTTAAAGATTTCATTTCATTTCATTAACACTTAATTTGTATTCTTCAATTTCGCTTCAAATATCCAATATCTCATTCGAACTGCAACGTACAATGGCGAAAATTTGCTGTTTTTCTTGCGGCATGCTCGATATTACTCCGGATGAATTTAAAACAGTAAACATAGTCTCATAAATCTCCCATCCTCCCTTGATGATTTGCAACAAACCGCATGAAAACCGGACTTCAGTTAGAAATTCTAGAGCCAAATGAATCCATGAGTTTTGAAAGAATCACTCTGCATATACGAGTACATATGTAAGATGCAAAAATATATTGATCAAAAAAGTCTTAGTGGAAAGGGCAATATAAAGCAGGATGGTTTTATCAAATAATAGTTGACTTCTCCTCCAATCAGACACTTTAGTTTGTTTACCTTAAGTTAAGGTAAACAAGAACTGCAACCCTATTGACTCCTTATTGACTTCTCCTCCAATCAAGCGTAGATACTGTAGTTGAGGCATTTATTTTTACACCTTTGAGTAACATAAATGAACTATGTCGTTTTTGAAGCATTTAGATTTAAATATTTATTTATAAAATAGAGATAAACTCGTCAGAACATTTTTTTTTAAATCTACAATTTTCAACTTTACCCCGTCCAGTAACCTACATTGTTTTAAAGTAGAAAATTCTAGGAGACATCCTGCAAAACAGCATAAAAACTTGAGTTTTAAATTAAATATCGATTGGTAGCGATGGTCGCTTCGCTAAATCACACGAACGGACATCAAAAAACAAATTTCTCGTCATGTAAGGGCCATGAAATGTTAAAATCCGTCGAAACCTAGAATTCAAATTATTTCACGATCACATTTTTTTTTTTTTTAATTTGGTATAGTAGACAGTAAAAGTACGTTCTACACAAAGTTTGAACTTAAAACTAATACGCTCATTTATCCTCAAAGTTGAGTTTTTAATAAATCCTACGGTCTACTACAACGAATCTTTCTTTACACCGATCATTCCCCACACCGAGTTTTCCGTACACCGAATTTTCTGTACACCGAATTTTCCTACACCGAGTTTTCTTACACCGAATTTTCCTACACCGAAATTTCCTACACCGAATTTTCCTGCTCCCATCCTGTATCCTACGCGCAACATGTCTATGATTCGGCGTAAACTGGTTACGCATTCTCATGTTCAACTAAATGCCGACATTTTCTTCGTAGTAAACTTACTTATAGTTGCCAAATGCTCTAATACAACCATTTAAAAAAACATAGTTTGTAATAACCTGTAAGGTTACAAAATTTACAGTGCATACTTGAATATCATAACTTCATACATTCCAAATAAATGACTATAAATAATATTTTAGGCTATTGAGTAGTAAATCTTTAAATAAATGTCGAGTATGCTTACTTTATTTAAATTATCGTATAAATTTTTGATTTTATTTAAGTATCCCTTTCAGCTGTAAGGCTATGTGAAACGTGAATCTACAGCTTAACGTGGAATCCAAACCGCATGAGCGCCATCGGGAGTCAAACTTGGGTCTCCCGTGCCTATTGATTGATTAAGGATGCTATTCAGTTATTCTTTGTGATTGGGAGACAGTTCTTTGACCTTGTCTTGAATTTAAAAAATGGGTAAAATTGATTCAGATTAACTTAAATCAACAAATGAGGAAGAACATTAGAAACTGAGAAGTGAATATTCTTTCTAGAATTGGAACAAAAGAATAAGCAATTATAATATAAAATAAAAGCATACGACATAGTTGAATTGTATGGTCGGCTTAGAAGTAATATGTGCGTAAGAGGGAGTGTCACCATCCAAAAAGACAAACAACAAATGGGACTACAGTCTGCTAGTTAACAGTGCATTTTACTACACATACATTTTTAAATTAAAAAACAACTAATTTCAGTAAAATTAAGAATGGCAGTTATTATTATTGACAACGAATGACAATTTATAGGACCATTCTGCTCAGTGCATTGTACACAGCTAGGGATGCGCACGAGTCGAGTCGAGTCGAGATTTAAGCCTGTCTCGACTCGACTCGAAAATATGTTTCTGTCTCGACTCGACAGTTTCTGTCTCGACTCGACTCGAATTCGAGTCGAGACGTCTCGGAATTCAAGTCGAGACAAAATATACGAATTAAAATATACGTACACATCAGCCAGAACATTATGACTACCTACCTAATTGTCAGTATGTCTACCTTTGGCACTGATAACAACGGCGAATGCTCTTGACATGGACGTAATGATCGTTTGTAGGTCGCTGGAGAGAGTTGGCACCACATGTGCACACACAGGTCACCTAATTCCCGTAAATTCCGGGGAGGGGGACGATGCAATCTGACGTCACGTTCACTCACATCTCAGATGTGTTCGATTGGGTTCAGATCCGGCGAGTTGGGGGCCAACACATCACTGGGAACTCGCCCCTATGTTCCTCGAACCACTCTATCACACTCCTGGCCTTGTGGCATGTTGCATTATCTTGTCGAAAAATGCCACTACCGTTGAGAAACATGGTCGTCATGAAGGCGTGTACGTAGTCTGCAGGCAGTGTGCGATACGCCTCGGCCGTCATGGTGCTTTAATCGAGCTCCACTAGACACATGGATACATAAGCATAACCTTGACCCATATGGTTCGGGAGGGGGGGGGGAAAGCACAAACACACACACACACACACACACACACACACACACATATATATATATATATATATATATATATATATATATATATATATATATATATATATATATAATTCTCAACCTTTGCCGACCCCACTTCTCGATGAAGGTTCCTCCAATACTTTTTCACACGTATCTATTTTCGGCAGTTCGTTTCCACGCTACTCCACACTGTTTCCTAATTTCGCCACACCACATTGTATTACAATGTTTTCTGGATCCTTTTCGTTCCCTTAGGATCCCTCAAGAATTGCTTTTGTCCACCTATCGTCAGCTCTTCTTGCAATATGACCAGCTCACTGACACTTCAGTCCTTTTATTTTCACGATGATATCGGTCACTCCTGTCATCTTCCTTATCCATGTATTTCTTTTTCTATCTCTCCGAGTTATTCCAAGCATACATCTATCCGTGCTTCTTTTGTTGTATATGCTCTCTCCCCTTGGAAGTTTAAGAAAGAGCATTATACATTAACAACTGATCACAGAAAGTTATGAATTCAACCAAGCGTAGATTTTAATTCCTACTTTAGATTGGAAGCAGCAACATATTTCAAATTATTGCCTTTGGTATAAAAAGCAATTATAAAGTTGGAATTTGCGGTGGCAGCTACATGGCATGAGTGTGGACTGCGACTCTTCTTTTCTTTCATTATTAAGAGAGTTTTATTTATTGACTTTAAGATTCACAAGCTGTAATTAGACGTATATAATATACATTACTCACTTGGTTAAACTTTTCTTTGTTTCGACAAAAATATATTCACAAATTTTTCTTGGGCAGGTAGTCTTCGACCTTAAATTGTCACTTTTTGAAACCAACCATACATTTGCTTCTAATGTTTTAACCAAATATTTAGTACCGTAGTTTCGAAAATCCCTCCTGATTTTGGATCACCATTGTGTAGTTCGAGTGTGTGAATAATATAAATACTACTCAGGCAGATATCCAGCCTACTTTACGTCAGTTTTTGAGGATGAGACCTAAAATTAAGCCTTTGCCTCTGTGCTCAAAATTTTTTTAGTCAATAGCCGAAACGCTTTTCCCTAGAATAATTTCGTGGAACACAATGACGCAGAACAAAAAGTTCTACATTAGTTCTTTATCGTGCTTTAATAGGGTATTAATCTGCTTAAAATATGACAATAATAAACTGAAAAGATACAAATTTGGAGCGAGACAAGTACAGCACAGGAACTGAATTCGGACACCACACTGACTTACTGGAGCGCAGGAATGGTGCGTTCTGGCCCATTTTAAGCCCTGCTTAGCCAATCTTTCCCTGATCTTTGCCCAATCCCTCATATTGATCTGAGCCTTAAATGTTCTTAAGGAATTACCTGAAACAACCTATCAGCACAACATCCACATATTCATTTAGGCCTACCGCAGCTCATTAATAGTGTTTCTTTCAGAAAAAAATATCCAAAAAGGGTATCTTAAAAGTAAAGAGGCGATTATAGTTAAACATGTTTCTTGATATCCTGATTTTCTCTGAAAATTTGCCTGAAGAGTATTTTGCACTTGACTGTGTGTGTATAAAGGGAGAAGCCCCGACTCGCCCTCTGAAAGAAATACTGCTGATCAATAATACAAGGAAATCACAATATTAGGAAATCCAAATATTAGCCAGTAAATATCACATTTATAATTTTTGATTTAATAAGTTAATATTTCACTTACCACTAAATGTAATGATATGGAAATTGGACTTGAACTGTGAATGGAGCTGCAGCCGCCTTCCTCGAAATGTTGCTTCTGAACCAAATTTGTCGATAATCTGAGAAACGCTAATGTCGTAAGACCTTTCTATGCACAACACAGCTAAACTACGAAATTTTTTCTTGAACAATAGTACTACGAACGTATGTTTTTAACCGTCTCAGACACGAAAAGGAGCGTTCACTGGTTGCGGAACTGATATGCACGGTTAGAAAAGTCTTATAAACTTGGTTCAAGTTTGGGAAGCATTCATAAAGGCTCAATTTTTAAAACAAATTTAGAAGCGATGAAAATCATTTTCAATCTATCTCTTTGCACACAAGTTGGAGAAAACTGTTAACTCTAATGTCAGCTCAACTTTGGGGATTTTGTAGGTGTTGCTGACAAATTGTGATACTTACTGCTGATGGCTTGTGTTGATTCAACACGTTGTGGAGGGAATGAAGAACCTGTATATCATTTTCTTTGGACTTTTATTGCTAATATCTGCCACAAGGATGTCAATAACGGAATAATACACTTCGCGTCTGTAATATTCAGCTTGCTGTCTCACACTTGAAGAAGTAATCACCACCATCCAATGTTCGTGGGATTTGTCTTCGCGGAACGTTCGGTGCACTGCATCCTATGGTTTCTGCAATTGCTTCTGTTCCTGCCCACAGCGTTTTGAAAATTTTCTCATTCCGTAAGGACTGAAGGCTGCAGATATTGGCTTGCGACAAATTTTTCACAGTAGAAAAATTGGTACATGTATTTTGTAAGTGCATGGACAGTTGATTCGTGTATTCAAGAACACGTCTCATCAGTTTAAGACGAAACAAAAATAAAAAAAATCATGAACATTTCTTAACAGGAATACGCATCTGGACCGTAAATTTGATAGTACTATTTCCTCTAAAGTTCAACTACAGGTTCAAAATTTTCTAAAACTGCACGAATAGCTTCCGATTTACAGTTCCATCTAGTGTCGCTCAAAGATTGTAATGTTACCAAATGCTTTTTTTCCTTGACGTTGACTATTTTAAAAAATAGCGTGCTTTTTTGAGGGCTCTTCTATGAAGGAATGCAACTGCTCAGAACACCAAACATGTTTCGAATCGTAGACAGTTTTCCGCACACATCAACAATGCATAAGTTCAAAATGTGAGCGTAACAATGAATATAAATGGCTAAATAGTTCACGTTCCTGATCCTCTTTGCCAACGCCAGAGTACTGACCACGCATAGCGGCCGCACCATCGTAACATTGTCCTCGGATGTTATCTACATTCAGGCCCAGTGATATTAACACATTTGTTAGCAGTTTGGACAAACTTTCGCCGTGATTTTTCTGTATTGTAAAACCCGATAAAACTTTCGTGAACGTTTAATGTTTCATCGTAGTATCGCAAAACAACTGATACTTGTTCATGTCGCTTCAAACCTTGAGTTTCATCCATGATGACACCATATATACCTGCAGTCTTCACACGATCGATTATTTTTCTCACCACATACTCGCACATTAAATCTTGAAATCGATTTTGGTATTTGGGCACTAACGTATCTAATGTTTTCTCTTTGTTAACATAATACCGAAAAATCACGTCATTGTCTTTGGATCTTAGCGATAAGAGTTCTAGTAAATTACCTTTATTTTCACTTTCGTTATTTTCCTTATGGTCTCTAAGAGGAACACATTGGCGAGCACAATACAAAATACTATTTAGAAGTGCTTCCAAACATATTGGCGAGCACAATATAAAATACTATTTAGAAGTGCTTCCAAATATATTCTATTGCCATTAACTATTTGGTTCGTCTGCAAATCTAATTTACGCGCAACTGGTCCGTGCAATAGTGCGTTTCGGAATTCCGCAGTCTTAGAAATACAAGTCTTATGAGCGTTACTTGCCTCATGAGTACCGAATTTATCTACGACCTTCTTCCAGTTACGGAAACCCTCTTTAGTAAAACTGTCTTCAGATTTCGGAATATTTTCGGAGAATGCGCGACAATAAAAGCAAAAAACACTATATTGAGAAATGTTATATTCTAACCAACTAAATTGTTTATACCGGTGGTCGAAATGAGACGGTATATGGTGGTATGCCATACTGCCTCTGGTTTTTCAGTAATGAGGACATACCGTCTGTGGTTTTTCAGTGATCAAGACAATATTTAAATAGCCGGTATGTTGAGTCAAAATCATAATAAAACATACCGCCTCTGCTTTTTTTCACTTCGAACACTGGCCTATACCACTCAGATCGGAACTGGCGGCCATTTTTATTGGGGTTCGTTTTCAATTGCGGTTGGAAGGGACCTAGACCTACTGCCAGAAATGTCTTTGCTTTTTCACAACCTTTGACTGGATCACGATCTTTTGAAATTTCATCTTGTGACCCTGTTTCTACAGTAATACCGGCATTTGAATTCTTATCTTCTGAGACTTCATCTTCTGAGACTTCATCTTCTGACACTGTTTTCACACTAGCACTTGAATTCTTATCTTCCGAAACGCAAGAAGTAGATTGTTTAGTCACTATTTCATTATCTCCGCTGACTGTCAATATTGCTAAGTTTCGGCTTCTTACTAAAATATTCCAACAAAGTCTTTTTTTTAGCACTGCATATTAGTCACAACTTCCTGTGAAACTCTTGAGAAATCTTCAAATACCCTAGATAAAATATAAAAAATGAAACCACTATACACCGATACACGTGAAGGCTATATATACAGAAAAAAAACCTTCAAACGATCTGCTCACTGCCAAGGGCGTCGATTTCTCTGTACTGGGGGGGGGGCAATCAGACGTGGGTTTGTATATTCATAAAAATGCATATAACAATACAAAATGCATATAAATATACATATTCAAAAAATACATGGGGGCCCATATGAGCTTTGGGGGGATCTTGCTCACTGCAAACACAAACTTCAGAATAATTCAAGTGTATTATTTTTGGTTTGGGTGCCAGGGTGGCTATTAGTAAAATACTCGTTGTTTAACCTTACAATTCTCCCTTGCCACTTTACAACAATATATGTTGCTATTTTTGTGACACAGGGAAAGGATTAAAATATCTTTTGCATTTAGGACCACAAGATTTCCGACAAAGAGCCGAGTTCTGATGTCTCTTCTTATCCTTATAAAACTCACCCTGTATCCCAGACCACAGACCGACCTGTTCTTCCTTTGACCATCAACGTACACCGCATTCCCTTTCTCCAGCACGCTCAAAGTTCACTAACCTTTATTAAGATAGATGTGGCAAAACATTTATTGCAAGACATTACCAGATATGATTAAAATCAGAGTTTCATTCCCGTTGTTATTCTAGAACATTTTTCAGACTTAAAGACAGTTTACAGTCGAACATTTTATAATAATATCAGCATAGATACCGTAAGACAAAATTTTAATAACTGTCCATTGCCTAGGAAACAGCCAGAATCAGTAAGAGAGAAGGTATATGAACATCTCTGAACATGAGAAATTTCTTTAAAATATATATTCAATCACAATTTTACCCTGCCTCTGTGATCCTCCCCCCCCCAAAAAAAAAGGTTCCGAATAAGTCCTATTCAAATTACAAGCATTTATGATATAACAGAAAAATAAAAAAAATCTTGACAATACAGTTTATAAATTATTATTACCGTCGTAAAGGAACATGTAATGTCTAAAAACGAAAAAAGCAATAAAGTGAGGTGTGAATCAATTCAGAACACATGCATCGAAAGTGAGTGACAATTACCAAGCTAGTAGTAGAGAGGCAGTGTCAAGGCTTAAAGTGAGCCGGAACGCTCGGCACAAAATTCTGGCAAATCTGCCTGTTGTCAGAATTTAGTTCGTGTGCAACAACAGTCACTGTATAAACTGCATTAATTTTTAACTAATATTTTGGTTCCGTCTATGAAACGAGTAGTAATATGATCTATCAAACCAGATCTGGAACATGGATCATGGCTTATTTACTTTCATTGTTGACTGCGTTCTCGCAAATAACTGTGGATAAGCATTCTGGTGAGGTGGCTATTCACTGAAACCACTTTAAGCCGTGGGCAGTGTGTATGCCTAACGAGCAGCATTTTAAAGGTGGAGCATTGCCACGAACTCTGTTCCGACCGGCCATCCTGACTGAGTGACTGAAGTTCTACCTGGTACCTTTTGTCAGGCCAGAGTGGCTATCTTTTCACTTCCTTGCCCCTCCGTTCTCTTGGCCTGGTTAGTCGCCTCAAGACCTTAATACTGTGAAACAAAAACATAAAATTAAGCAAAATGGTGTTGTATTCGCTTCAGCTCAGTTCATAGATAACATTGGATTACTATCCTATTAAACTTCAGAAATGCGGGGGCAGTTGCCCCTTGCCCCCCTAAGTTACGTCTATGCATGGGTGCTCACTTGAATTAGTTTCAAGACTGTTTCTGAGTAAGTACTTTCTTCAAAATGAAATGAAATGAAATCTTTGAGTTTTACGTCCCACGGTTATGCCGATTAGGCTAAAGGAGACGGTGATTATGAGAGATGAGTGAAATGGTGGAATGAAGAAAGTGGGAGGAAACGGGAGAACCCCGAGAAAACCCACGAGCACGGTGTTTGTCCACCACAAAGTTCACTTGGCGGGGGCTGGGATCGAACCCGGGACCCCAAGCACCAGAGGTGAACGCTCTACCACTGAGCCACCGCGCCCATTACTTTCTTCAAAATAATATTAAAAATTATAGAAAGATTTTCGATACATTCGAGTCGAGTCGAGATTTTTACGAACAGTCTCGACTCGAAAATTCGAGTCGAGAAATACGTCTGTCTCGACTCGTCTCGAATTTTACAGAGTGTGTCTCAACTCGAATCTCGACTCGAATTCGAGTCGAGTCAAGTCGAGACTCGAGACTTGTCTCGATTCGTGCGCATCCCTATAGACAGCAGTGAACACTGGTGAATTTCTACGTAGGTATATGTTTTACTTTCAAGGCCTCCATTTTCCTTCCTTTTCCATTTGTTTCTGTTTACTTATCTAAGAGGAGTGTATACATGTATATTTTTAAGTGAAAAAAAACTTCAAGTAGAGGTAATAATTGTAATAATAGTAACAGGACTTACAACCTGGCTTTCCAGATACAGGCTGTGAGTTTTTAGAGGTGCTAACTACTGGAAAAATATATTTTTGAATCAGCTGTACTATATGAATTATTACCTAAAAATGACTGTAACTACTGCACGTGATGATCACGACCAAATGGCAAAACCAAATGAAATGAATATAGTTAGGCCCCAGTCTCAACTGAAATGTTATATCAATTTCATTATAATACATATACAAAGGAGGAAGTGGGGGTCCGAATTTTTGCAAAAAAAAATTGTGTATCTCACAAGTTGTTCAACTGACGGAGCTGAAATTCAGGATATTAACTTTTTATTAAAAATAAACAGAACGTGTTGTAACGTTTTTTTAAAATCTCTTTCTATATATGGGAAACTGGTAATGGGTTGATTTTAAAAGTAAGCGAAAATGATTGATATTAGTTGAAAAATAAATTGAGAAATAATTTTTAATTGAGAAACAAGAAATACAGTGCTTCGTATTATATATCCACTGCTTTCTACTATAATAATTGCTGAATCGTATGTTTATTATATGGAGCGTTCAGAGCACAAGGCAATTAAGCCATAAAATTGTGAGAAAAAAATAGACAAAGTTTATATTGTAAGCTTAGTTAATGGAAATTGAAGTTTGTACGGTATGCTTAATTATATGGAAAACTACATTATTTTTACTCCTTTACGTTGGTCTACTACACCTTGATTGGAGACTCAAATTTCATTCAATTTTCCACTGAAAAGTATCTGTAATTCAACAAGAAAATACTTCTATATATGATGATTAAATTGAAGTTTATCGTAATTTGGCCCATGACAAACACTTTACCATTTTATATCGTAAAGGTCAGATCCACCGTTTTTGTAACAGAGCGGTACTTGCGCGATTCACCGCAGAAGTTCAAACGTCGATTACTGATAATTTCACAACCTTGTTTTATTACAAGTGTAAACTCTTTAGTCAGTAGAGAAGAAGGCGTGAATCATTGGGCAGAGTAGATGATGATGGGTTTTGGTGGGTCGGAGTGAGTTCCAGAGGTTCATGGTGGGTGGTGGCCCGGAGTAGTCATGGTGGGTAGTGGTTCAGAGTGGGTCACGGTGGGTCAGTGGTTCATGGATCACGATGGGTGGTGAGTCAGTGGGTCGTGGGTCAAGTTTTCATTGATCCACACCATCTCTGTACCATAGTACGTACTGTAATCTTGCTTGTGTCATAATGAAGAGGACATATTTCAGTATTACTTTCATCTCAATAAGTAGCATGATTGTTATATGAACTAATTCTTAAATTTCTTTCTTTTATTTTCTCGAAAATTATATGTGAGCTTTTACACTCCAGCATACCATTTTGTCCATCTCATTTAGATTTATCATTTGGTATCTCATCGTTGGAGAAGCTTTTTTCCTCATTGAAAACTAACAATATTGTAGAATTTTGAAGAACGACTCTATCGTATTATGTTTCCTTAACAGAGGCGAACACACACAAACTTGGGAGCTGCACACACTTGCAAGACTGTTGCATATACAAATAATAAACCTAAGAAAGAAAGTTTGAATTTAGCAAAGAAACTAAACAAACCGTTTGCTCACAGTTGCGGAATTTTCAATTTGTTTAAAATCGCGACTCTCAAATTTAATCAAATTAATACAGTATTTACACATTATTGCAATATAATATAAAGTAGTGGTACCCATGATACTATAAGCTTTTGCGCAATAGATAGTTGGATGTCAGCGTCTAGCCTAAAACTCATAGGAAACCATATGATACATAATTCTACATATTGAGATGAAATCTAAATTTTGTTCTAGATGCCATGCACCATTTAGCAATTCATCCCACGCCTTCTCGATATATGCATACGCCATTGTCATTATTATTTACCCTGTATTGTTACACACTACCACCGAATTACCCAGACTTAAACCTCCTCGATGATTTCCATACTCATTTTCATCACCCATTCATAACTCCATCTACTGCACAGTGATTCTCCTCTCACTAATATGGGCTCCCCCTGTCCACATCATAGCCTAGAGCCGCCCCTAGGCAAGAAGATGCTCTCATTTGTCTATTTAACATTTCCTATGTGTTGTGGCGTGTTTTGCACCTCATCTCATCTCTCACCTCCATCGTCATACAAATCGCTACTTTTTTGGTATAGTGTATACAT
Organism: Thermobia domestica; assembly: GCF_964235325.1. NCBI lineage: Eukaryota > Metazoa > Arthropoda > Insecta > Zygentoma > Lepismatidae > Thermobia > Thermobia domestica. Next base: position 226,842,091 of record NC_137460.1, on the reverse strand, counting down.
TATTTCCTTCTGCATCTGACTAATAATTCTCATTATCTCTAAACCATCGCTTCTTGATTTATCATCCTGTTTCTATGTGTTTTACATGTTTCTTCTTATACTACCTACATTATATGTTATGTATATTATATGTTAACTTTGTATTATTTTGTATGTCTACCAACCCAATGTTAAGGCTGCAAAAGCCTTAAGTCCTATGTTTATGTATAGATCACTAAATAAAGATAAGTTGATATCTACCTTCCCATAGACCATCCTTCATACATCCATTACCCATGCTCCATAAAATTCCCTTCCCTAAAAGAGGGCGTAACCCTCTAACAGGGTGCTAGCCGCTGGCTAGCTTAAAAAAAAATCTAAATTTTGTGAGATCTCACAACAGACCAAAATTTTTATCAGTTAACCACAATAACATCACAGTTAGTACATATTATTTAATTGTTTTTTTTTTATCTTATGCGTCATTTCTTCTTAGATAATATAGTGTACTTTTTTTTTAAAGTAAATAACTACGAGTCTCACATTTATAAATGAGAATATTAGTTGAGTTGAATTGGGTTTTAGCGTTGTGTTCAGCAGCAAGGTTATATGAGACGTGGGTCTACAGATTAACATGCATCCGAACAAGACGAAATCCTACCATTAATCGAACCCGGTTATCCCGTGCCAAAGACGCGTATGTTAACCATACAGCCATGAGGGAGCTCATATATGAGAATATGACAGACTATGGTTCTGCTTATGTTCAGGAGAATCTCAAAAGAAATGGCATTCTAGGCCACGGTAGCTCAGTGGTAGATCGCTCGCCTCTGAACAGTGAAATCTCGCTTTCCATTAGAGTTCCCACCAAGTGGGTTTTGTGGTGGATAAATACCGTCTGCGTGGATCTTCTTCTCCCGTTTCCTCCTACTTTCAAGACAGCACCAATATCGTTCGTCTTGGGAGCAGGAAAATTTGGTGTAGGAAAACTTGGTGTAAGAAAATTCGGTGCACGGAAAATATGGTGTACGGAAAATTCGGTGTGGGGAATGTTAGGTGGAAAGAAAGATTTGTTGTAGTAGACCGTAGAATCAATTAGAAAATTAAGTTTGAAGATAAAGGAACGTATTAGTTTTAAATTCAAACTGTGTGTAGAACATACTTTTACTGTCTACTATAAGAAATTTAAAAAATTGTGTTCCTGAAATAATTTGAATTCTACATTTCGACGAGTTTTTCTGACGAGTTTTCCCAAAAATGTTCTAATGATTTTATGTCTATTTTATAAATAAATATTTAAATCTAAAGTCTTCAAAAACGACATAGTTTATTTGTGTTACTGAAATGTGTAAAAATAAATGACTCAACTAAAGTATCTACGACTGATTGGAGGAGAAGTCAATAAGGAGTCAATAGGGTTGCAGTACTTGTTTGCCTTAACTTAAGGCAAACAAACTGAAGTGTCTGATTGGACGAGAAGTCAACTATTTGTAACTCTATTATCTGATAAATCCATCCTGCTTTATATTTCCCGTTCCACTAAGACTTTTTTTTTTTTTTGATCAATATATTTTTGCATCTTACATATGTGCGGTATATACAGAGTGATTCTTTTAATACTCGCGTATTTCATTTGGCTCTAGAATTTCTAACTGAAGTCCGATTTTCATTCGGTTTGGTACAAATGATCAAGGAAGGATGGGAGATTTATGGGACTATGTATACTGGTTTAAATTCATCCGGGGTAATATCGAGCAGCACGCAAGAAAAACAGCAAATATTCGCCAGTGTACCTTATAGTTCGAATGAGATATTGAATCTTTGAAGCGAAATTGAAGAATACAAATTAAGTGTTAGAATACAAATTAAGTGCTAGAATACAAATTAAGTGTTAGTGGTAATAAGTCGGTAACTGACATCTTCCACAACACCCACCAGGGGGGTCCGATGCTTCCCTGTCTCACTCAGAAGCGGTCCTGTTTCTTGCAATTTATTAACTAACGACCATATTATGTTCCTGTCTGAGGCAGAACGTGAGGCAAAAGTGCTTGTAAATGCCCTTTGCGTAGCAACAACAGATTCCGTTCTCCAAAAACTTTTTAACTATAAAATCACGTTATCGAACATTATTGTAACTGTGTCTTGATCACATTGATACAGTAGCACAGCATAATTCTCAATACAACGGCCAGTTTCCTGTTTCTTATTGACCTCGGCTAGGTTGCCATCTAACGAAGAAACTCAAATCTCCACACTGCATCTCACCTAATTCCAATTATAAGGTACACTGGCGAATATTTGCTGTTTTTCTAGAGGCGTGGCCGATATTACCCCAAATTAATTTAAACCAGTAAACACAATTCCATAAATCTCCCATCCTTCCTTGATCATTTGCCAAAAACCGCATGAAAATTGGACTTCAGTTAGAAATTCTAGACCCAAATGAAATTCGTGAGTTTAAAAAAAAATCACCCCGTATATGGTCTATGATGTACTATATGAAAGCTGTCTTTAGTTGTTTCTATAACTATTCTCTGAACTTATAGCTGTAATTGTTTTAATTGTGACAAAAAGTGCCAGCTTTATTGTGTGATGAAAAGTAATTTATAGTAACGCCCCGCAAAAGACATGCAAGAGGTATTGGGGATCAAGGCAAAAAAAAAAAAATAATAATAATAATAATAATAATAAATAAAATAAAAAATAAATAAATAATAAATAAATAAATAAATTTGCTTTTCTTGAAATAGGTAACATTTTATTCGTTAAATTTTATGGTTTTCGTTTTCACAATATGAAGTGTCGTAAGTTATCGTAAGTGGTAATAGTAATATTTAATATGTTTTACACCGAATCTACTTTACACCTAAATTACCCCACATCGAATTTTCTGTACATCGAATTTTTCTACACCGAGTTTTCTTACACCGAATTTTCCTAGACCCGTTCGTCTTATCATCACCGTCTCCCATAGCCTCGATGCATAATCGTGGGTCGTTAAACTAGAAAGAAAACAAAAGTTTTTTTTTCCTTTACCCCATTTTGAATTGGAACGTATATATTTGTTCGCATCATATGTTAAATGTGGCTTTCGTGTTGCGTAAAGCTTAAGATTTAAGAGGAAAAAAAAACTCTAACTGATCAACTCAGCTTTGCATTTTTTCGTAGCTCTACCTTACTCGCATAATATAAATAGAGGGTGTCCAATATACAATGCAACCTGGAGTTTGGAATAGTAGAACTTTTGAATCTGAAGCGATACACAAATAATGGTTATACCATAAAGAAGCCTTGTTCATGCATATATTTTTAAACTAGGAAGCAACGATTGAAGTACACTAGGAACCACGCAGTGTCGCTAGATGTAACCAAAGTTTTTTTTTTTTTTTTTTTTTTTTTTTTACAAAACAGGTAAATTGACAAATAATTCATACGTATGGATGTTCTATCATTAATTTTCAGTTTGTTTAGTTGGAGTAGCTTGGAAACCATGGAGCAGAAAAAAGAATTTTTTATTTACACTTATAACTAATCGGATGAGGTCTCTGTAAGGGGTTACTAAGGAAAACGTGGTTCTCATAAATTAACATTCTGAATTATCAACTCTTCTGATGTTTCAGTGTATTAAAAGGTGTGTTTAAGGGTCTGTCTACATCATGCACTTCCTGAAAAGAATGGAAAAGAAACTAGTATATCTTTTTTTTCAAAGGGGAAGTGTCAATTATTAAATGAAAATGACAAAATGGAAAAACGCAGGATATGGAAAATCATTGTATTTTAATTTACTTTAGTATAAAATCTATCACGTATAGTGTGGAGAACATTTGTATTTCATTATTCACTGGGATAATGAACATTTGGTGTGTTATCACTAGAAAATTTGAATTATATTTTCAGAAGTAAGACAAAGTATCATGCCTTCAATATAGGCGATAGCTATTGTGACTTGATTTTAAATTTCGGCCTCGATGGTAACCCGTAACTATTGACTACAATAATCTTCTAAACAATCTTCTACGACAAATTCAGTTTTTATTTAAATAAATTAATTTTAAATTTTATTCCTCTGTTAGGTAGAAATTCCTAAGTTTAGACTTATTTAAATCATTTATGCACATAGAACACAGTCAATGCATTTGTTTAAACAAAACACCAGAAACGCCTGTAGGCCTGTAATAAATCAAATATACAGGAAGCTAGTTACAATTCAATAAATAGAACAATTCCCCTACTGTTCTGAATTATACATCATATATGAGTTATATAGTAATTAAGACGTTATAAATTCGTACAATAATAATAATATTGTTCTTTGGTGAGTGTGGCCATGGTTAGAAATGAATCACGTAGCCTCCGGCGGAAAATAGACAAAAATCCAGGCCTCCAGGCCTTCAAACTTCCTCAGAGGGACGGAATGAGAATATATGAAAGCAACTTTACCAGGAAAAAAAAAATACCTTCACGTAGACCACATTTTTCCTTTCTAAACTTAAGAATGCCTAGTTCAATTTCAGTACAATTTCCAGAAGCAAGGTATCTACTTCATGAATTATTTTATACTAACTGAAATACCCGTTCTTTGCATGGAGAAGATAAGATTTATACAATATACCATATTTAAAGGTAAAGAAATCAATGAAATAAATAAATAAAGCAACATATAAGCATAATATAAGTGCAATATAGAAATGCCGAAGAGCAACGCCGACCAGCTACCATGTTCGTTCTTGCCTAAACTTGGATTTGAGTGCCATTAGGACTGTCACCGGACGCCTGTGGCGTGGAAGACACGGCTTCGACTGCCGGCGGGAACTCATGTGGTTCGGATTCCACATTAAGTCGTAGAACCACGTTTCATATAGCTTCGCTGCTGAAAGGGGCGCTAAACTAAGAATCCAATTCAATTTTAATCCTATTTCTCAACCAGTTTCTCTACTCCAGCATATAAATGCCAGTTTGTAATTTTCCATTTGGAACCACAGGGGAATGAAATTGACCACCTACTACTACCTAACTAGTTTAGAATAATAAGTGGCCTAAACTCTGCCTTCGACACCAGCAAATTTTGCTAAATGGGGGCAAGATTATTCACTCACATAAAAATTTATTTTTTTTATTAGTATATTATTATACAATTGATTAATATGTATTTCTCAAACTCAGAGGAACAATTGCTCTCCTGTTTTCCTCAAACGATGACCCTACTTCAGATAGATAACTCAGACATACTGACTAACAACTATACTCGTATTACGTACTGGAATCTAGGAAAAAATAGTAGTAGCAAAGAAAACCCAATAGGCCTATCAAAGTCAGTGTATAATGTTGCTTCCAGAAGATTTTGGGAGGACGATTCCCATCATGCATCCAATCTGCTGACTTCAGCTGAAATTTAATTGATCTTTAAATCCGTACGTACCACACAAAATAAATGCACAAGATTGAGCCTTATACCTTATCCATAACTTTGTGTTTAACCAGTGTATCCTGAAGAAAATTTTCTAAACCAAACTAAAAATCACGCATAACATCTTTTCTTTTTTTATCGTTGTGAATTTCCAAATTTCATTTTAATTATTGCAAAAAGTCGATTTCTTCCGCCTATACCCATCACAGTCACGACGTCAGAGTGGTCGAACACTTTCCTGATGGCCACGCGTCTCCCCCCTCCCCTCTGACATTTAACCACCATTTCACTACAATATAATATAAAACTATATTTTAAAGCATGCAAAAAGAATCTAGTGCTACCAAACAAAATTTCCTGCTCTTTGCTTGGGCCCCTTACAAGAAGTTATATTTATATATATAAACAGAAATTCTGTTAAAACTGGACTATGACATTTGGCTCAAAAATCCGAAGTGGTAATAATAATAAATAAGTAAGCTATTTCAAGTATTTTTAAGATACCACTACAATGTTAGAGTTGTACCATGCAGGAAAAGGATGAATTGGGACTCAGTTCAGATGTTCAAGCGTTAATCAAGATCTTTGTCTGCTCATAGTAGCTCTATATTCCTTCTTTCATGTTCATTTGTTTCCAAATGTTAAAAAAAAAGTCATTACCGTATCAATTAATGCTTCACGTGCCTTTCTGCGTGGTGGCACTGTTCCTCCTTTCACATATAGTTTGACAACACTCGCGTATGGTATGAACATAAGGGGCCCTATGAAGAGTCGTTTTGACGTATGATTAGCGTCATACTAAAGGTCTGAGTACTGCAGGAAACATATTAGTCGAACTCCTTAGTATGGCACTAATCACGAGTCACAACGACTCTGCATAAGGCCCAAGATATTTTACAAACTACTGACCGGACCCATTTTTAAAAATGAGCAACTATGAGCAAACAGTTTCTATAGTTTTGAGCTCTATACTCTCGTGTAACTGATCAATCAAAATCGATCCTATCACAAATTTGTTTAAAATGATATATGCCATTGCTAAAATCGGTTTGGAAATATTAGTTATTACAAATATTATTTTCTTTTATTCTAGTCGTATGCTATGTTCTTACTCTTACAAAACCTCACTGTGTTTCGTGTTTATGCTCTTCAGTTTCCTCCAATAACTTTTTCTTTTTAACTTAGATTCACGGGTTTAGTTACCTCTAACAAGAGAGTATGATGATATTTTCGATATATATATATATATATATATATATATATATATATATATATATATATATATATATATATATATATATATATATATATATATATATATACAGTGGAGGGCCAAACTTACGTGTCCTGTTTGATGGGAAAATGATCCCAATAAAGTCCTTCAAATTGGAAGCATTTCATATGTTAATGGGCCAAAAGCAAATACTGGTAGTGATCAGTCTTTGAAAAAGACGAAATTCGTTGGGTTAAGTTCTGATCCCTTAAGCCCCTATTCTACAACTGCTTCAGGTTAAAAAATGTTATTATTTCCCTTCTTTACCTTCACTTTTAACATTCCCTCGTAAATAGCAGGTTGTGTGTTTCTTCACCCGCCTTATTTTTCATACTTTCATTCTGACTGCCGTGATTAATCCGATTGGGTAGAAAAGTGTGATTAACAAACCAAACTCATCATCATTAAAACGCCTAACACGTATTTGAGACTTTCACCGTTTCCAATTTTGAAAACGCTCCTGCATACACTATAAATCATTACTCGGCAGCTTGTATATCACATAATCATTAAGGCTGTTGCTACCTATTTGTCAAGTCAAGTTTTCCCCTATCTAATAACATTGGAACTTTTTTCGAATTTTTCTCAGTAAGCAATGAACAAATCCCTACAAAAATTTGCATGGAGTCAGGTCAATAATAAAGGATTCCTTATATGAGCTTATAATTTTACTAAAACCCTCCAATTAAGTTATTCATTCCCCCCTTTTTTATCATGTGAATATTCGCAACAACGCATTGACGACACTCGGTTCTCTCTTCTAGCAGGTTGCGGAGGGTTACTTTGAGGTTGAACATTGTCCACAGCTGCGAGGGGACCCTTTCCAAGAATGACATATTTATGGCATTTCAGTGAGGAGGCGTTGGAGTACGTTTTCTTTGCTGAAAGCAGAAAAAAAGAAATAAAAACAATGAGAACAAATCCATTCTTCTTTCACATTAGCTTTTCCCCCGTTCATGTATAGACAGTTGTAAGCAATTAGAAGCGAACTGTCTCCATTGAATAAAGATACTTTTAGTGTATACGAAAGCGAATATCACTTTATTATTATTATTAATATTATTATTATTATTACTTTTTTGAATAAAGTGGCATACAAAACATAAAAATAATACAAAGGCCATAATATGCGTGGCTTTGAAAAATGTGTAGAATTTGTGAAGTTCCCACATGAAAGTCGGAAAAATACATAAACCTTCCATTATTTCCATTTCCTCCCTTTTCTCTGTAACATCAAAACAAGAAACCCCTTTGCCATTTTCGTCTTCAGCACCCTTATCCAATAATGTCTGCTTATGTCTCCGTTACACAATACCTACTAAAACTTGGAGAATAGTGTAATTTTTAGATTCACCCGTTTCTCAGCGACAATTCAAAACAAAAACTAATCTCGCTTTTTCAGTGCTATTTTCGTGTTTAGCACTCTAAAATTGTCCAAAAATGGTTATTCATAACTCCATTAGAAAATCTATATTGAACAACGTTGTTTGCTAAAGCGTTTCTAGGAGCAGATTTTTATGTATAATCACTATATCTGTATCCGGTAACTGTTCTTTGTCTTTCCTTTCCACCTGAAACAAATTTCAAATGCATTATCATCATATTTCATGCATAATATAAATTACTGCATATGTATAAATAACTGCCTTTGCAGTTATAGTCACAACTTCGTATACTATTTTAAAAGAATTAAATTGTTCCGCACTTTTATACTAATTAAAAAACTTAATTGAAACTACCACAGATTTCATATTACAGAAATAAAACTGTTAATTTGCTCACATCTCTAAGTACGTTGGGTAAGGTTACCATACATTAGCATTTTTACAGACATGTCCGCATTTTGAGAGTTAAAATTTCCATCCACATACATTTCCTCACCAAATTGTTTCGTTGTCTTGAACATGGCTAAATCTAGTCACATCGGGACTCTGCTTCTTACTATTGTGTTTAGTATAAGCTTTCCGCATATTACCCAGGTAAGGAGGGGAGTACACGTAGAAGTATGCTGACATTTTGACATTTCAGAATATGATAACCCTAAAATTGACCATTTGCCCAACTTGAACTTAGTTTTGTAGAAGTTTCATTTTCTCATTGATCAAGACATGTATTACATGCTACCGTGTAAATTGATTATCTATCTATCTTGGAATTCGGCCGCATTGAAGCAGTCTCATTTTCGGGTGTTCCTTACCTTTGGGCTCCTATTTACGTTTATATTGGGCACACGGTATAATATTTTCTTCATCTCTTAAAAACCCTGTACGAGAAGAACATCTATTACTGTTGTTTTCAAAGGTCAATAAATCAAAGGTAGAAAGAGGGGAAAGCTGCTCATTAAAACTAATTCTCCCAAAAATACGAGAGACGCTAGTAGTGTTCCTTGGTTTCTATGTCAACTGTAAGTGATTTTTGAACATAACGTTACCAATATTATACGACATTGCAAATAATTTTGTATTCCAGTTGAAATGGATTTATTGAGCTTTAGATAACCTATTATTTTCTTATTGGAAGACAATTCCGTCTGGAAAACTCAGGAAATTTATAACAAATAAGGGCCAGTTCATATTGCAAAACGAAATAAAAAAATTAACAGCATAGCTCCTTGTTGGTTCCCTATCAAAAGTTTAAATATTTCACAGTAGGGATCGCTGCTTTGCTATTTAGATTGTGTTTCGAATTTTCCTTGAACCAGAGATCTTATTTGCATGTAGCGTTATACGCGGAAGAAATGAAACTTTGAAAAAAGGATGTACCATAGATGTGATTTCTGGGTACCGTAATAACATGTTATATACTTGCCACGTTCAAATCATCCCCAACGGGCTTCCTTGTACTTAAGCAGAAAGTTTACCCTAACTGTATTCATAAATAACACTCGAAACAAGCTATAAACGGCACTAGCTAGGGATGCGCACGAGTCGAGACATGTCTCGAATCTCGACTCGAATTCGAGTCGAGACACACTTTGTAAAAATTTTTGGTTCGAGACACTAGTCGAGTCGAGACTGTTCGTAAAAATCTCGACTCGACTCTAATGTCTAGAAAATCTTTCTATAATTTGTAATATTATTTTGAAGAAAGTATTCACTCAGAAACAGTTTTGAAACTAATTTCTGAGAGCATCCATGTGTCTAGTGGAGCTCGAGCAAGGCACCACAACGGCCCGGGCGTCACACTGTTTGCAGACTACGTACACTCCTTCATGACGACCATGTTTCCAAACGGTAGTGGCATTTTTCGACAAGATAATGCACCATGCCACAAGGCCGGGAGTGAGATAGAGTGGTTTGAAGATCACAGGGGCGAGTTCCAAGTGATGTGCTAGCCGCCCAACTCGCCGGATCTGAACCCAATCGAACACATCTGGGATGTGATTGAACGTGATTTCAGAGCGCATCGCCCCTTCCCCGGAATTTACGGGAATCAGGTGACCTGTGTGCATATGTGGTACCAACTCTCTCCAGCGATCTACCAAGGATCATTGCGTCCATACCAAGACGTGTCGCCGTTGTTATCCGTGCCAAAGGTGGACATACTGACAATTAGGTAGATAGTCATAATGTTCTCTCGCTGATGTGTGTGTATATTTTAACTTGTATATTTTTTGTCTCGACTCGAATTTCATTAATGTGGTAGCTTGATGAAACAGTATTCCATCACATAGCCTATTTTTATACTCATGCGAAAATGTTTTAGTTGAATAACTATGACATTGACAAACGGGTGTACTTCAATAAAAAGTAAGGCCTCTATTTTAAAATGAAGCATCAAAAGATAATGTATAAAATTAAAATTATTCTGTTAATAATATATGTTGTACTATTTGTATAATACTGTATGTGTTGTAGCCATATATGAAATTTCACTTCCACAGTTTGGAAATAAATATTCCATGTGTAGAATGCGTAAGTTTCAAGGTTATTATTATCAGGTTACACTATATTCTGTAACCAAGAAATAAATCCCTATTCATATTTCGAAAAGTTATAATAACAGAAAATGATATTTGTATCTACATTAAAAGTACCTATTTCATTATGTATAGATGTCTTTCTTGTGTAATAAAAGAATCCCTGATAATACAGTTCACTTTCTCCTACAAATGCGCTCTGTAAGAAGGATAATGTTCCTCAATTTCCCAATTGATTCGCGATACTGAATCAATACCGAAAAATTTGTCATCACTAGGAATAGAATTCGACAGTATTCACGCTAAGAACAAATTTGTGTAACAAAAGAAGGTTTATTTCTAAATTTTCTTCGCATGTGGTAAAAAAAATTGATTACTATTTAGCATAAAAATTCTATAATAGTATTGAGCTCATCCGTGGCTAAGCGGTTAGCATACGCGCCTTTGGAGTGGGAGACCCGGGTTCGATTCCCGGCAGGAGCCCACGTGGTTCGGATTCCACGTTAATCAGTAGGTCCACGTCTCATATAGCCTCGCTGCTGAAACGGACGTTAAACTCAAAATCAATTAATCTATAATAGTATTCAAAGTTGTTATAGCGATGCATATCCTAATTATAATTATTAGTCCAAAATGCTACCTTAACTGGTTTACCTGTTTCCGTGCTAGCGTATTCAATGTGAAAACCCAGCTGGTGTCGGCACGGAAACAATGAATTGATTTTAACGTCCCTTTCAGCAGCGAGGCTATATGAAACGAGACTACTGATTAACGTGGATTCCGAACCACATGAGCTCCCGCCGGGAATCGAATAAGGATCTCCCACGCTAAAGGCGGCAGGGAAACGAGCATTACCGGCAGGGGAGAACCGATGTGGTGACCTCACATTTTAACTAGGTTACTAGTGTCAAAGCCGCACCGAGATTCCCTGCTCCTTACATTTTCTTGTTCCACGGATTCCCTATAATAATAATAATAATAATAATAATAATAATAATAATAATAATAATAATAATAATAATAATAATAATATATTATTATTATTATTATTATTATTATTATTATTATTATTATTATTATTATTATTATTATTATTATTATTATTTCACACAGAAGATTGATCTGGTATCACAGCCGTCTGTTAATTTATATTTATATAACCAATCACTAAATCTAAGACTTTGAAATACACGAGATGCAAGAGGCACCTTGCTTTGCTAGGTTTGAAAGTAACCACAAAAAGTTCCAATAAGACTGGACGAATATACTAAAAGCAATAGGTTCAGCAAAGAAAATAAAGAGCGCCCACTCTTCCTGAGTGCCATAAATCTGTCCTCGAAAAACGCGACAGGGCTAGAAACATTCATTCCGCAGATGCATTATGGACAGAGTTTTAAAACCTGTTTTAAATGGCTAGCCCGCATTTCTCGCACGCTGCTAACACAAACAGGAAGAAAGAGAGATCGCACTGTTGCAAATCTTCACATGAAAAAAAAGGGGGGAATGAATAACTTAATTGGAGGCTTTTAGTAAAATTATAAGCTCATATAAGGAATCCTTTATTATTGACCTGACTCCATGCAAATTTTTGTAGGGATTTGTTCATTGCTTACTGGAAAAAATTCGAAAAAAGTTCCAATGTTATTAGATAGGGGAAAACTCGACTTGACAAAGAGGTAGCAACAGCCTTAAGGAATCATACTTAGGTACAGGGCCGTGCCGCGGAAAATCAGCGCCCGGGGCGGGAGTATACGACGGCGCTCCCATACATATATTCCAAACAATTTTTCGTATCTTTTTTCCTTTTTTCTCCCGAATTTTTCGCCCCCCTTACTTCGGCGCCCGGGGCCGTCGCCCCACTCGCATCCCCTACGGTACGGCCTTCTTAGGTATATAATGACTTTCTTAACTATTACTGACAAATAATAAGTGAAAACCTGTTCTGACCCTATTAAGAAGTTTGGATTGCGAGCGGAGCTTAGAAGAAAACTTTTAACAAATCTATTTCTTTGCAAACTGACAACAGTATGGCTTTAACAGACCGCTAATACTGTTTTGGGAATGTTTAGTCATTTCCAACACTTTTTCCTTCTTGCTCGTTAGACGCCTCTTGCAATCAGCGCCCGAGGCGACGTTTCCACTAGCCCCTCCCCTTTCTGCAAATACCCATTGGGATCTCAATTGTGCTTAACAATGTGACTAAGTGTTAAGCAGAATCAATTTCGAAAATGTACCATTTAACATAGTTCTTATTCATGTTGTGTGAGTGTCATAACAGAAAAGCTCCTTTCACAACCAGCTGAGATCACAGGCAGCCCAATAGCAATTTTTTTTTCCTCTTCTATACTTTCGAGTTTCATGATTTGCTTCAAGGCTATGACGGAGGTGACAATGATAATGAACGAAGTGGAATGAAGAACGTAGAAGAAAACGGGAAAACCCACGCACAAAGCTTTACCCACCACAAATTCTATTTGGTAGAACTTAGGTCGAACCATAGACCCTTCGCACCAGAAGTGAGCGCTTTGCAGCTGAGCTACCGCGGCTTGCCTTATATAGAGCATACGGGCAGTGTTGCACTTACGATTAGATAAGTCTGTTGAGCTTCTTCTAAATGGTAGCCCTGACTTTTTTTTTTAAATAATGTTGCTACTTTCCATGTTGGAGTGTTGTTCCATGTTTGAAGCCGAACAAAGCTTTCTTCTCTTAGCTTATTGTTGAAGGTGGAAATTATTGAACAAAAGAAGGCAGAAAGGTAAAAAGAAGGTTGATTATTTTATGTTGTTTTCCAAAAGGGTAGTTGCTAATCTGTATAAAATTTAGTTTCACAAATCTTTTTCTTCTTTTTTTTGGTTATGACTAGCAGAATGCCCGTTCTTCGCATAGGGAGAATGCGTTTCAATTCGGATCTCCTTCGGATGCGCCCTTGGCGTGGGAGACCCCGGTGGGAGCTCATGAGGTTCGGATTCCACGTCAATCAGTAGGTCCACGTCTCATATAGCCTCGCTGCTGAACGGGCCGTAAAACTCAAAATCAACTCAACGTTTCAATTCGGATATAAAGGGCAATAAAACTGTCACCAATCAACTTAGGGATCCCAAAAGCTAGGAATTCGACACTAATATCTGTCAATTTCAATTATTTTTACATGTTACCGTCTCCCCTTAGGAGTACTAATGGGGGATGCTTTTGGATTTAAATGGCATTGGAAGTGTCACTGTTCATCTCCGCGACCCCGAAAACTATGGATTGGACATTAATGTCGGTAATTTACGATCATATATATATATATATATATATATATATATATATATATATATATATATATATATATATATATAGTGATGCTATTCAGCCGATTCGCCAGAACAGGTTGTTAAAATATTTCGAGTTCGCAGAACCGTTTGTTAGAACCAAACATGAAGTAATTTTCACCCAGTTATATCCAGGAACAGAAAATTTTAGTTTAAGCATCTTTGTTTCTAGAAATTCTTACATCTACAGGGTTAAACATATGATCTCTCAAAACAAGGTATAACCGTTTATTTCTTAATCTCAAAAGCTCAGGTGTCAAGAATGAGAACTGGGATCACATGAGTGTAGTGGTAAGGGTAATTTATATATGAAACGCATGGGTATCATTATCAATAATAAATAGTTGGTCCATTGCTCGATTAAGATCTTCCCAACATTTTTTGAGAACCATCTATCTTGGCTAATCCGTCTCCAAGATATTCGCAGTGCTACCTAGCCTAATTTCGTCACACTACATTGTATTAGGATGCTGTGTAGGTCTGTACATGTCACTTGCGGTATCCAATAAATATTTTCGTTTTGTCTACCTTGTATAGTTTGTTTGCTAAGAGAGCTATATATATATCCTTATACTATATATATATATGAGGGAGAGAGAGAGAAAAAAAAACCGGTTGTTAAGAAATTAGAATAGCACCACTACATTCATATATATATATATATATATATATATATATATATATATATATATATATATATATATATATACCCATCCCCTGCTCCAAGTTGCACCTTCAAAGTGAAAAGATCCCAGGCTCAACCTTATTTATGATGAAAATTAATTGAGTTTGGTCGGGTGGTTCAAAAGTTATTAAGTTACGAAAATTGTCACTTTCAATTTTATAGGTCTATATATAGACAAAACAGTGTTTAAGAAGTAACTATTTGGTTTGAATAGTTGGTATTAAGTAGATATTTCAGTAAAGCAAAAGTGAAATGTGCTAATGTAGATACTTTAATTGGTAAAAGTGCAATTTTTGATATTATAATTTCATTGATATTTACATTTGTTGAAAAGAAATACAGATTTGAAGTTAATATGCGTTTTATGCGTTTGTAAAATTTTAGTTACACGTCTTGTAATAATGAAATTTAAATTTTTACCGATGTGACTTCCCTCAGAAGCCGCTACTGCTCCCAATTTGTTACTCTTATTTGACTAACTGAATGCACTCACTAGCGAATTTATTACTGAATTTTCCTCTAATATTTCCTCGTTCTTAGTATTTATGTTAATGCAAGTCAAATAAGTGGACTACAATGAACAATTTTTGTTTCCTTATAAACTTGCATATCTACAGTCTATTTTTTTTTTACATAGTCTCAGGACCCATATTTTAATAAAGTAGAGAATAAATAATAAATATGAAACAAACTTGGTTTGCTTTTAGTGTAAAATGTTCACCCCTTCTAAAAGAAGTCCTGCTCCCATAAGAAAAAAAAAAAAAATTGCTGGCTATACTGGTGCCTATGTTACAGAGCAGAAAATAAACAGAAATATACCTTTAGTAACAAATGCTTGTATTATCCTTTAAAAATGCGCTTTTAATGAAAAATAACCAACACATTGAAACAACTTCCAAGAAAGGTGTTTACAAAGAAAACTATTTTGTACTCAATGAAGCGCGAACGGTTGAATTGATTCATTTCACTGACAACATGGTTCTCTTTCTCTCTCACACACACACACACTCACTCACTCCCTCCCTCTCTCTCTCACGCACGCGAACATTATGTATGCTAGACAACCCCTCCCCTGCATGGAGCTACCGTAAGATTCGATTCCCACTTTGCTTCTTCATTGTCTTTGCACAATTGCGCCCTCTACTTCTATGACCTTGAACTGTATCGTCTCTCCTCATGCAAAATCAGTATCCCGCCAAGGATTTTCATTCGCTAGTGTTTCAAGAATATATTCTTAAAATGTTGGTAGCTCTGAGAGTAGTTACTATTTTTAAACACAATTTCAAAATTGCCATATAGAAATTTAGAAGTTGTTAAACACTCTTTCGTCGCACAACCAAATAGAATTATTTGATTGGTTGAGAACATGTGGGGTAATATCCAGCAATTGGAAACACTTCAAAGTCGAGAGGCGACCGGTTTCAAAAATAAGAAAACATCATTTTTAATTAATTAATTTTCGATGTAGATAATAAAACAAACTTTAGTGATATTAAAAGCAAGTTCAGATAGCCAACATATTCAAACCTAGATGCACTAAAGACAACAGTTTTAAAAATATAAGCTTTTTTCTCATTTTAGGGGACTCAGCGACCTTGATTTTTTGAAAAGTATATATATTTTTAAAATTATCTTATGTTATTATTAACGGAATGGAGCGCAATTTTTTTCTAAGATTCTTTGTGTCAAACCCTAGCATATTCTTCAAATTCGGTTAAAAAATAACAAATAGTTTGCCCGCAGTAAATTTTTAAAGTTGATTTTTATCATTTTTGACTTAGTGCGAGAAGCCCATGTAAGGTGTACAAACCAACATAGACTTCACTTCTGGAAAAAAGTCAACTTTTTTATTTGTGAATAGATACTATAGTAGATAATTCTTAGTACAATAATAACACCCTAAAATGAACTTTCCGCAACAAAACATTCAAATTAATTAACTAATTCATTACTATTTTGCGGAAAAAAGGTCAATGGAAGATTGAGGTACATGTCACCAACAAACTCACGGTTTTCCATACATGTTACAGAAACATTTTCTTTGACTTCAATGAAAACAATTTGTTAAGCTAGGACATGAGAAAAGTTGACGAAAATATATTTCTTTTTTATCTACTACTCGGGGACGAAGCGACCGGTTGAAGCTATAGATAGATAGATAGATAGATAGATAGATAGATAGATAGATAGATAGATAGATAGATAGATAGATAGAGAGAGAGAGAGAGAGAGAAACTCAATCGTTTTTATGGATGAAGTAATTATTTCAGTAGTAATAATATGTTTTCATAAATCAAACAGAAAAAATTCACCATATCATAATCATCATCATAGGTATTCTGCCATTATTGGCAGGTCACTTGCTGCAACTGAGAAGCTTCCATGCTCCACGGTCTTCCCTAACCTCAAAGAACATGTACAATTTTTCTGTTTTGATATCATCCATTAACTGTAGTGTCCTTCGGCCCCAGCCTCTCTTTCCTGTGACCATACCCTCTAATACGTCCTTCATGATACCGTTCCTTCTCATCCAATGTCCCAACCAAGGGCGCCGATCCTAGGGGGCCGACGGGGCCCGGGCCCCCCAAAGCTCATGTGGGCCCCCGTACTGTATTTATGAATATACAATATTTTGCATAATTTGAATGCAATTTGTCTTAAAATCCTCATATTATATATATTGTATTTATGAATATACAATATTTTGCATAATTTGAATGCAATTTGTCTTAAAATCCTCATATTATATAATACACCTTCTGCATCTGAATGCCCCCGCCCCCCAAATTTACAGAGAAATCGGCGTCCTTGGCCCAAACCATTCTCTTCCTTCTCTTAATAATATCTAAAATCGTTCTTTTCTCTCCTGACCATTTCTAACACCCTCTCATTAATTTTTCGCTCGACCCAGCTAATTCGCTCCATTCTTCGCCACACCCACATTTCGAAAACTTCCAGTCGTTTATTATCATTTTTGCACAATGCCCATGTTTCTGACTCGTTTAGTACAATACTCCTCCACACAATGCATTTTATAAATTTTTTCTCAGCTCTTCATTCAGACTCTGACAAAATAGTACTTACTTCCTCCTAACGGCTTCTTTCGCCATTCCTATCCTTGCTTCATTTCACGTTTACATTTCATAGTATTACTAATAATACTACCGAGGTATCGAAAACTAGTCACCTGCTCAATTTCCCCCCTCTTACTTCTATATTTGACACCGAGCCCTTCGTTCCAATCACCATGGCTTTTGTCTTTCTAACATTTATTTCATTCCATATTCTTCACAGCCTTTTCTCTAGTTTTCCACACACACACACACACAAAAAAAAAAAAAAAAAAAAAAAGAGTAAAATAATCCTGGAAGTTCTAGAACACCTGTAACTTCGTCCTTAGTGACAAGTAATTGTATGTAATGTACATACATTCATCTAAGATGGCCAAAGTTTGTGCGCTCACCTGCTCACGACAATCCCTTCTTCCACTAGCGGTTGTGCTCGATGCGGTGGCCACGAGCCTGGACTATCGCTTTGCAACGCAATTTCTACTGAAGCAGTACGCGTCGAAGGTGTGTAAGGGGAATTGTAGACCACACCGCTTGACAAGTTTTCCAGAGCCCCGCTATGGTGGTGAGACGCCTTCGCGTGAGGCCTTGTTTCAGAAGGCCCAAGACGCAGAAAGGCATCGGTGACGCATCTGATGACTTTACAGGTATGGACGAGAAGGGTATAACAAACACACCAGTCTCCGTGGCCATACATCGTTAATAACTAACTAACTAACTCTATGGTCTATGGAACCCGGAGATTCAGTGCCGCGTTCACAAAAGCTCTCCACTGACTTCTATCCTTAGCTAATTGCATCCAGTTTCTACTTTGTATTCCTATCTCTGCGAGATCCATCTTAATATTGTCCTCCCATCTGCACCTAGGTCTTCCTAATGGTCGTTTTCCTATGGGTCTACCAGTCAAGACTTTGAAAGCGTTTCTACTTTCTTCCATTCTAGCTACATGACCTGCCCACCTAAGCCTCTTAGACTTGACGACCCTAACAACGTTGGGTAAACCGTATAAACTATGTAGTTCCTCGTTATGAAGCTTCCGCCATTCCCCATTCTCGTTCCTCTTGGGTCCGAATATTCTTCTCAGGATCCTGTTCTCAAATACTTTCAGTCTATGTTCTTCCCTCAGAGTAAGGGACCATGTTTCACAACCATACAGAACAACAGGCATGATTATCGTTTTATATATTTTAAGCTTCAAATTCCTCGACAGAATTCGCGACGACAAGAGATTTTGAACAGAATAGTAACACGAATTCCCTGCTTTTAGTCGACATACATCGTTAATACGTGACAGAACTGCGAGCAATGTGACTGGATGCTTTGTCCATGTGGATCCACACGTTCCGGATGTCCCTGCCCTACAACCAGGGTGCGAATTACCGGGGGGGATGAGGGGGATTTTGTTCGTCATCGTTTGTGAATTTGAATGTACTAATTACGTATAACAAAGCCACATATAGATTTATAAATGTTCTTAGCGGTTGGCCAAGAAGAATAAACAAATAGCTTCTTCTACCATACTTGGCGAAGTTCAAATATGTCATATTCATCCTCTATATTTGTATCGATTATCATCTTATTTTAATTTTTGTTATAACATGTTATTTCATTTTCCAGTGTACTCTTTGTTAGCACATGGTCTTCATTCCCTAGTAGGTTGTGTGTATGCAACTCAAAAGTTGCATTTAATTTGTGATAATTAGCATAGTAATCACTGCTTTTACAGTTTACGGAAATGAACTTTTGAAACTGTACTCAAAATCTGAGATATAGGTATTCTCTCGTAAGTATATGTTAACGTACACGCTGGAGGATACGCTCCTAGTGAGCAGACATGTTAATGAAGGTGATTTTTAGGTGAATAAGCGAATAATTTAAGATTTGTTTCAGCATTTGTTAATACGACTGGTTCTCCGTGTCCTTGTCCGTGTCTGTATAAGCATTTCAACTGGAGCGTGTTTTTTTAGAGTTAACCCTTCATTTTTCCATCTTTTCGCTGTACAGTTTGCTGTCCACGCAATTAATGTTGTCTGAAAAACTTCAGTGTAATGTTTTACTTTATTTGAATAACGTAGCCCATAGTGAATCAACTCATCTTCAACCTAACAGTAAAGTAATTTTTAAGTGTTGACTTTCCGTGCCCATCACGGAATCGATATTTGGAGAAAAAAAGTCGTGATGAGCACAGCTTTAGCGGGAAGTAGAAGCACAAGCTCGAAATTTGAATTGAGAGATTTTAAATATTTGGCATTCGATTTGACCTTGATGTGAGAAATCGGGACCAGCAACAATCCATTTCTTATTTGATAGGCTAATATCTAGATTTTCTTTAAAAAAAAAAAAAAAAGTCCGGTTTAACTGATAATTTTAGTGGTTTTCACAAGGCTGAAGTAGGTTTCTTTTCGCAACCTGTATGTATTAATGCAAAGTGGAAGCTTTCAATATGAGCGGAAAAATTAACATATGCTTGTGATCATGGCTATCGCTCGAGCCGAATTATTAACTAAATAAACCTTAGAGAGCTACGGGGACAAGAGTGAGTACAACATTAAAACACGTTCAGAAAGGTTTAGTGGGGTGTGTGTATGTTACACAATATATATGTGCATAGTTATTGTCGGTAGATTTATTAAATTAATAAATCTCTTATTTATTACACATGCCACACACACACACACACACACACACACACATATATATATATATATATATATATATATATATATATATATATATATATATATATATGGGGAGTAAGGCATTTATTGTCTCATTTTGAAATTTGAACCTTCAGACTATGTCCTTTGGCCTAATTTTATCCCCCCCAATATAGGTTATCTAATTCGCACACTGTATATATATATATATATATATATATATATATATATATATATATATATATATATATATATATATGTGTGTGTGTGTGTGTGTGTGTGTGTCTGTTCTCGGTGAATCCTTTTCTTTCAACGTTTAGAAAAGGACTTAAACTATCGATTTTGACTTAAACTATCGATTTTGCAAAACTTCTCTTTGTTTTAAGCAAAAACGGAAACATGACAGCAGAAATTTTCGGAAAGTGTTGCTATTTTCACTGCTTCCTTCTCACTTTAGGTAGTGTATATTTATAACGAAGCGGGGTGTGTGCACGTGCACCTTTGCACCTCTCCTAAATCCGGCCTTGTATATATATATATATATATATATATATATATATATATATTGAGAAAGGCTGTTGCAAACACTTTACTGATAGTTGAATATTGCGTTGTGAAGTTGTGTTTTCGTTACGAGTGTCTATACTTACTGCACCAGATGAGATTGTTGTGTTGGTACTTATTGTAAACTACTTTTTCTTAATAGTATGCATTGTAATGTACGTGCCATGATGCTTGATAGTAAATTCCCATACATAGTTTTCGACAAAATTGACGAAAACGATTTTTTTTAAACATGAAAATTGGTGATATACGAGAACCACACCTCCTATTTAAAGTGAACCTGATACTAAATTACTATATACCCCTATCACGTCTTCTATTACGACACTACCAAGAGAACAGTGTACACACTATGGATAGGGGCAAATGGTGATACACAAATGAAAATGTACGGATCCGAAATTAGATCCCTATGGGACACTAGTATAAACATAGTAGATAGAACTTTAAACCTAGAAATTATAAGAGGAGAATATTTGCTATTATTATTATTATTATTATTATTATTATTATTATTATTATTATTATTATTATTATTATTATTATTATTATTATTATTATTATTATTATTATTAATGTCAGTATTTAAATATGTATGAAAATAAAGTATGCATACGCTTAAATTTTGCAAGTAGTCTTTAAAAATAAGGACTATTTCAAGAAGAATAAGTAAAGATCGAAAAATGTTTTATATTAAAACTTAAAACAATGTTAACACGGGTACGTATAGTGAGTATATGTACGCAGATGTAGTTAATGCAACCAAATCATTAATAATAAATAAAAAATTTCAAGGTATGACTGGTGTAAAGGGGAACATGTCTTCCCTTCTGGGTACGTCTCTGTTCATGAATGTACCGTATATCAGGAAATAGTCTCTTTGTAAGAAAAAAGGAGAAAAAAAAACGAATTATAAAGAAGCATTTTTCTTAGCGATTGAACGCTGCCTGCTAATTCGCAAAGGCACCAATACTCACTTAGTTGCGCGTGGGAAAAATGTGTTCCCGTTTTCCGAATCTTTTGTCTTTTCTTCGTGACACTTCATTCACTTTCTTACGAAGGAAGGGAGTTATTCCCCCTCCCCCATCCATCAATCCTCACTGTTTTCCCTTTTCTTTATGACTTTTTGTTTTCCAAAAAAAAAAAAGTTTAAAAAAATCAACACATTATCTACGTACATTACAAGCTCTAAGACTCCCAGTGAAGGGAACTGCTCAAAACACAATGTGTATGTGTGTGGTAATTTTTTGTTTCCAAGAAAGGAAATTGTACACATTATTTACCTTTAAATTAGAAAATTTAAATTCGGTTATAGAATAATCTTTATCTATTAATCAATCGAATTGATTTGAACCTTCAGACTATGTCCTTTGGCCTAATTTTATCCCCCCCAATATAGGTTATCTAATTCGCACACTGCCTACAACTGTGGGCTATGCGTTGTGTATAAGGGTTCCATGATGTTCGTTTGAAAGTAGGCTGCATTTACTTTGGCGTTCACAAGATGCATTGGCAACTTCCCACGGCGCACAACCTACCTTTCGAAAACTTCTTGCAACATTCACGGATGAACTCGCCGCGGCCCTTCGAATCATGCGGTGAATAAAAAATGGCCCTGGGCTTTTGGTGTCATCGAGGTAGATCCAGGCTTCATCCAGAGTGACAACCCACTGCACTTTCTTTCGTGAATTTCTCTTGAATATGTTTTGGTGGTGTCCCGTCGCCTTATGATGTATTTTCAGTCCCAAATTGTCCTTTATGATACAACACACTATGCTCTGGGATATCCTGCATGAGGTAGCAAGGTTGCTTTGGGTAGGTGGGCTCTCCTTCACAACTGATGCCCTGATGTTTCTCACAACGCGTGGTGTTCTGGCTAGACATGACCTTTTCCTTTTCACTCTCACGACTTGATATTTAGGGCCAGTGCTTTTACAGCGCTGGCTTACCCTTGCTACTGTACGCCTGCTGATATTGTTGACCCTTGCCGCACACATTTTCACAATCACTGACGCACTGAATTGTGCATCGGAAAGTGCACGTATGTACCTTCCCAATAAGGTATCACTTTTAACAGGCATAATAGCTGTTCACCAGAACAACTTCCACACAGTATTGTACGTGATTCACTACTGAATTCACAGGCTACTAACTTCTGGTTCCTTCTCCTACGCTGTGCTCGTCATCAGCTCTGTAAAATTGGCCACCTTAGGTGAACTGATTCTCTATATGCAGTCAGAAACCCAATATCACGTATCTGATCCAAGGATGCTACAAAATTGTATTGAACTGAATTTATTCAATAGAGGAATGCTATATAAGTCATTCACTAGTTCTAAACAAGAGTCATTTCAATCTCAGAGCGTATACTAAAGATTTAATCAAACATAACTTTACAGAACTAGTCTCCATATTTGTACGCAGTGCCTTTTATTATTACTGTTGTTGTTATTGACTAGTACTGTATGTCCCGATTTTACTGAACATCCATAAAATCGGGACATGTCTACGTTAGATTGGGTTAGTCCCAGGACCTGGCAACAGCTAGAATATTTAATAATAATAATAATAATAATAATAATAATAATAATAATAATAATAATAATAATAATAATGGGAAAATAATACTTTATAACCATATATAGATAAAGTTTAAATAAAACGCATAACATAAAACCATTAAAAAGAGAGAACCAACCACAGGACTAAACGGACAAAACTTAAATGAACGTGTTCTCAATACAACACAATACCGATATGAATGTATGGAACACTTTTTGGATACTTAGAATGGCTTCTCATATAAGTAAATCTGTATTAAATAGTACTTGTTCAAACGAAAATGGAAGTACAGATTTCCACTAATGACTTTACGTTACGCACACGGTTCACTAGATATTTTCATTTAGTTTGGTCTCATATAACCTTAAAGTTCTTATAACATATACGTATAATAAACAGATCTGAGTGTCCATAACAGATCTGAGTGCATTCCTTTAATAAAAAGGAAATATTCTCAAGCAACTAAGTGACGCCAAGCTGTTCAAAAAGCATGTCGAACTTGCTGCAAAGTTTGAAATGCAAGTTTCAATGTCTTGGAGCAAGTTTGTAGCAAGTTTACTAGAAACTTCCTAGTTTCAACTTCGAGCAAATTACATGAAAGTTTGTAAAGCAAATCAGCTAAAAATCTGCAGGAAGTTTATAATACATAGTACGTTCCGCATTACAGAATAACATTGAGATCCCAGTATGCTTACTGCTTTTGTCCACATTCATTTCCATAGAACAAAGTATATCCAAGAGACAATGAAATTCCATGTTCAAGTCATTTAAATCCGCCCAAAATACAACTTAAAATTAATTTGCCTCCCATTTAATGACGAAAACTTGGTTTAATATACTTTTAATTACAAGAAAAGACAAAAGCGCTAACTTTTGTTTTATTCCTGAGTACTTTAAGTCCTATTTGAGTTAAATGAGGATAACACAATCCCTGTTGAACGAACGAAGACGTCTGGCAACCGCGTACGAGACCATCTTGTTTACCTTCCCCGACCATCTCCCCCATTAGCTCAGAGAGCAGTTATCACTTCGCTCAGAAGATGGAAGAAAAGCACTGAGTACACTATTGCAAGCAACGATGAAGATATCATCAACCCATCTTGCTCGAGGATTTCTTCTGCTCCAAACTTGCTTAAGAGAACAAACTGGAAACATTCTCTTCTCAAAACTTTGCGTTATGATTTTTCCTTCTTCTTTCTTTATGGCGCCTACAACGCAGAAAACGAAAAGGAAAACCAATGGAGAAAATTAACCAAGTGGAATGGATATGCAATAGAGAATTGTTGAGATAAGTAGAGAAAAAAAGTACAGTGCGTAATTCTACAGCTTATAAAATCGGAAAGTTCAACACCAAAGAAGCAAAGGCCCTCAGTGGATAGTGCACTGTAATGCAATTTCTTTGGGGATGTTTCTACCTTTATACCTTGTCTTATACAGGATTAGCAGAATACCCGTTCTTCGTACGGGAAGAATAAGTCTCATTTTGGGCATAAAGGGCTTAATTTGGATTTAAACTGCATCAGAAGTGTCACTGTTCGTATCAGCGACCCCGAAAAATACGGATCGACGCTAATATCAGTCATTTTTGATCATTTTAAATATATTCTCCTCCTCTAAGTTGTACCGTCAAAGTGATATGATAAAAACCATCCCAGGCCCTAACCTAATGTATGCTGAAAATTTGATCGAGATCGGTCATGTGATTCAAGAGTTATTAAATTACAAACGTAGTCACTTTCATTATATATATATATATATATATATATATATATATATATATATATATATATATATATATATATATATATATATATATATATAGGGTGGTCCATTTTAATCTTTCCACGGAAATATCTCGGAAACGCTTGAACATAAATGACTTAAACAAAAACTCAAATAGGAAATACAATGGGGCAAATCGAATTGTAATGTCGCGTCTCCCCCTCCCAGGGCCGCTCTTCATGGGGACCCAGGGACCAACTTTAAAATTTTAATTGGAAACATGGGGCGAGTGACACCACGTTCGATAGATCTTAAAAATTGAAAAGCGATGTGGCAAAAGTTTTTTCATATCGGTCACCGTATTCAAAATGGCCGGCAAGACATATTACCTGTATCAGATAAACGTCCAGTACCACTAATATGAAAACGGTTGAACATAAATGAAAAAAACAAAAACTCAAATAGGGAAGCTATGGGGCAAATTGAATGATGTTATCGCGGTGCCCCCCAGGGCTGCCTTTAATGAGGGCCCAGGCCCAACTTAGAAATTTTTAACGAAAATATGGATAAAGTGATACCTCGTTCGATAGATCTTCATACACTAAACAGCGTTGTGGCAAAAGATTGTTCATATGGGTCACCGTTTTCAAAGTGGCCGCCAAGACATATTACCTGTATCAGATAAAACGTCCAGTACCACTGATATGAAAACGGTTGAAGATAATAACGGATGAACATAATAAAATTCCTATAGGAAATCATAGAGGGTATTTATCATTTCACGGCTCGAAAATGATGCAACAGAGAAGATGATGATTAGAGTAAAAGTGCCATAATACAAAGGAGGAAATCTAATTCCTAGAAAAACAGCGTTCCAACGTCCTCCGTAAGTGGGTGAAGCGGGACGGGAAGGAACGGGGAAATTGCAAACGAGAACCTTAGCTTTTGAAAAATGTATCTACACAACAAAAGTATCTGAAATGTGTTTTTATAAGAGATAGGTGTCTGTAATGAAAAAAAGTAGGTAAAATTCTTGTTAAATGGTACCTTCCATTTTGATTTGTGCAAAAATGAATCAAATGAAATGCGAAAACAATTTGTTGAACAATGTAATTTTAGAACAATGTGTACAAACGTTGGTTTCTCTCAGAGCCGTGTATAGGGACGACTTCCCCATACATATATTCCAAGCAATTTTTCCTATATTTTTTCTCCCGAATTTTTCACCCCCCCCTTACTTCGGCGCCCGGGGCCGTTGCCCCGCTCATCCCCCCTTCCATCACGGCACGGCCCTGGTTTCGCTCAAAAGTCGTCTGCACAATATCGGTTCATTACAATATCAGTCACTTGTACACCCAAGTGTTTCAGACAAACCATACCTATTGCAAGTAAAAGTAGGGTTCTTATTTGAGATTTTACCATTCATTCCCGCTTCACCCACTTACGGAGGGAGATCGAAAAGATAATTTTCTAACAATACTTTAATATACTTTAATATTTTTTTTCTCCGTTGAATTATTCTCGAGGCGTGGAATAATAAATACTCTGTGATTTCCTGTACGAGTTTTATCCTGTTCATTTACCTCCAAACGTTTTCATATTAGTGGTACTGGACGTTTTATCTTATGAAGGTACCATGTCTTGGCGGATATTTTGAAAACGGTGAACCATATGAACAATCTTTTGTCACCACGCTGTTTAGTGTATGAAGACTTACCGAACCAAGTATCGCTTGATCCATATTTTTGTTTAAAATTTCCAAGTTGGGCCTGGACCCCATCAAAGGCGACCCTGGGGTATATTATGTCTGCATCCAGCCGTAGTACAGTGAAAGCTGTCTGACCACTAGTTCCATCTTGAGACCATTTTGTAGCATCTGAATATGTTTGCTGCAATAGAAAACCTTGCCAAGTGCGAGCTGTTATACGATTTCTTACGATAAAACAATACTCGGCAGCAGTTGTTCACCGGGAGCGTTTCTGCCGTGTAGACCAAGTGTGATGAGTGAGTTGTTCGTGAAAGGATTCGTTCATTTAAAAGTGGACGAACGAACATTCATGACGAAGAGAGGAGTGGCAGGCCATAGTAGTCACTGATGAACTTGTTCAAAAATTTTATGGAAAAGTTCGTGAAAATCGACGTTTCACAATCGCGGAGCTTTCCGATGAATTTCCACAAATTCCCAGGACTATGCTATATAAACAGCTGAAAGATGAGCTCACAGGCTGACTTAAGTCACAGATGGAAGATTTTTATGCTGATGGAATTTCTAAGCTATTGCAGACATATGATAAGTGCTTTAATGTTTATGGAAACTATGTTGAAAATAGAGCAAAGAAGAAGTTTTGAGATGTATATAATAAATTCTTTTTTTAGTTTGCTG
This sequence comes from Thermobia domestica, assembly GCF_964235325.1. Lineage (NCBI taxonomy): Eukaryota > Metazoa > Arthropoda > Insecta > Zygentoma > Lepismatidae > Thermobia > Thermobia domestica. Next base: position 226,814,558 of record NC_137460.1, on the reverse strand, counting down.
TTTCTTTTTCAACCAATCGGAATTTACTTTCCGAACGACCCTCGTATATATCTTTGCAAGACAATCCAATTATATATATATATATATAGATAGATAGATAGATAGATAGATAGATAGATAGATAGATAGATAGATAGATAGATAGATAGATATAGATATAGATAGATAGATAGATAGATAGATAGATAATGTATTGTTGTTGAATTGAATGATACAAGGATCTGAACATTTAGGGCCTTATGCAGAGTCGTTTTGATACGTGATTAGTGCCATATTAAAGAGTTCGACTAACGTATATTTCCTGCAGTAGTCAGGCGTTTAGTATGACGCTAATCTTACTTCAAAACGACTCTGCATAAGGCGGTTAGTGTTTAAAAATTCCTTCTCCCACAGGACTACAAATACTAAAGCCTATAGAGTCTATTATATATAATGAAGTGAAGATTTTTCTTAGATAAATAATCGTCACAACATCTTAATTGTTTCGAAGCTCATTAAATGTGCTTCTGTGGGGGCAGGTGCTGAACGACGAATATGCACTATCATTTTATTTATTTATTTATTTATTATTTTAGGGTATATAATTTACGAACTGAAGCAGATAATCGAATGATCTATCAGAATAAAAAGGTACGGCCTACAGGAAACAGATTCAGAAAGTTCGTAGTCTCAAGATTCTAGTCTATGGATCAAAAACTCGAAGAATTCTCCTTAATCTCATAATAAGACGGAAATAACTGAATATTTTATGCCAAGTTGCTTGTAAATACTACTCAGAAAGTGAGTGTTTAACTTAAAAAGTTTATTCTACTTGTTCCTTCACTATGAAAGAAACGAAAAGGTGAAGGGGAGAATAAAAAAGAAACATAAGCTTATTATAAAGTCTTGCGCGCAATGTTTACGATAACTTGTGAAGTTTGCTTTGAAGACAAACTATCAACAAAATTACTCACAAAGTTGGTAAAGTTTAGTCCTTTGTGTTACGCAAAAGCAGTATTCCATTCTTGGAAGACGAAACAGTATGAAGAAGAGTAAAGAATTTAACATTGTCAAAGCTACATTTACAAATAATGGGAACTACTAATAAGTGTCTACATTAACGATAAAAAAAAAAAAAAGCTCGTCTTTCACTGACTAGCAAGTCTTTTAAAGTACACATTATATTTAAATTAATGCTTAATTTTACAGCAATGTTTAACACGTTTGTTCTATTTTATGTATTTTTCCCTATATTTTGTTGTAAATAGCAATTACAGAAATATTTTTTGGAAAAATCTGACAATAAGCTCAAATTAGGGATGGATAAATTCGGTTACATACATATTATATATATATATAAAACAGAAACCAGTTTGTAGAACACACATTTCGGTTTCTCCAAAACCAGTTTTGTTTTTCAACGAAATCGGTTTTTGACAGGAAACTGAAACTGGTTTTTGATTGAAAACCGAACCGGTTTTACAAAAAAAAAAAAAAAAAAAAAAAAAATAGCTTTTTTCTAAAAACTGAAAAAAATATGGTCACCAACACCGAATTTGTTGTTTCATAACTTGGGAAACAAAGTTATTATTATTATTATTATTATTATTATTATTATTATTATTATTATTATTATTATTATTATTATTATTCGCGAGAAAATATGTCTCATGCGTACTATAGTACTCGCGCCGAGTCATGAAGCTTGGGCTCTAAACCAATCATAGAAGTATTTTGCGTGAGCTCCGACATATCGGAAAACTTCGGTACAATTCGTGGAGCCGCTTCCCGAGCGCACACTTGGTGAAACGTCAAACAGCTGAAATTCACCAACAATGTTACCAAACTTTGAAGACATAGTAAATGAGTATTTAAAAAAAAAATACCAATAACAACACTGCACAACAATAACCACTGTAACAATTATTCTAAAACAGTAACAAAATTACGGATACGGTGTAGTAACAACGAAAACATAACGCAAGAAAAAACAATTCACAAAACGGAACTTGGCGCCAATCCGACAACACTGTACTCTAGAGAGATGTCTTCCGTGTAGCAAGAGAAAAGACACTGACAAAATGTGATGGGTGGGGGTTGACGGCCGGAACACCCCCTCGCGTTCTATTGGGTGGTGAAATCGGTAGATCTAGGTCAAGCTTCACGACTCGGCGCGAATACTATAAGCACGTCAGTGTCTACCTACATATCAAGTGCAACTGGTTATGGGTCATTTGCTGAACTCATTTATGTAACAAATTTTATCCGGGTCATCCAAGTCTGTGTTTCGCTTCTCACACCCAGTCTGACCGGGACATAACCGGAGACTCAGAGATCCAGTAACCCGGGCACGCAGATATATTTGATGACCCGAACAGACCCGGAAAACAGCCAAAATATCATCTGTGGAACATTACTGCAGAATTCCGTAGTTGATTAATAACGTTCACTGCTCGTGCTCGAACGTTCATTTGTTTGATCCCTGGTGAGATTTCTTAATCATAACAAAACGTCTTAGAATACTTCAAGTATACAACTTCATGTTTATTCGTCTTCCCGTACTGAAAACTAATACAGTAATTTATGAACATAGACTACAAACAGATTTAACAAAAGACTGTTTTGAGCAAGGCGTCATCTTTTGTATTCCACAAGACAAGTTTTTAGATGTTTGCCCAATTAAACATTGATAATCCCTCATAAAGAAAACGAGTAGTTTATATTTTCTACAATTCTAACGCGTTTATATTCTGATAAGTCTTGTAGTTATCTTCCAGTGCAATGTTTTGATACACATACAGACGCAAATAATATTTTTTAATGAGAAGACACATACACACACACACACAGAAAATCGTATTTATAAGAATTACATTAGCAGCTCCACACATACTATTCATCTTTCGTAATCTCCGGGTTGTTCTGGATAACGGGTCTGTGCTAGGGTTGCCATCTTTCCAAAGCAAAATGTCGTAGCGTTTCATTCAGTTTGCCATCTTCCCAAAGCAAAATGTACGGACACTTAATGCAGCTATGTGATATGTGTGTGAATCGATGGAGGGGATGCTGCACCAGCGTTTCTTTTTCTGTAATATCAGTCTTTCTATAGCGAACAGCGAATCACATATATATCTAATTGATACAAGGAAAGTGAGGCAATTTAAATTATATAGGCCTAGACCCTATAAAATAAGTATCTATATATGCTTGTATGTTACGCACCTGAATGCAAGCAAAGTAGAAAAAAAAGTTAACTAGCCCTATCCTTTAATATAATTTTTGTTGTAGGAACAGTACAGTTTCTTATTATTGTTGCTTCAGCTGCTGCCATTCCCAAAACTGTAGCTGTAGCTCACATTTAAATGTGTATTTCTGGTTAAGTTATTGCTCCTTTGCGAAGTCAATCTTCACCAATTACAGAATGTGCTTAGGCTCTGTTGTCTGGCATAATGCTTTCTGTTTGTAGCTAATGTAAAGTTTCCTCTTATTTTGAAGGTTTTGTATAATAATGTAGAAACTAAGTCCGAATAATAATAATAATAATAATAGCTACAAATTTTATCAATAAATATGAAAGCCGGGACATTGTAAAAGTCTGAGCTACGTCGGGACGCAGAACATTTTCTTAAAAGTCAGGACTGTCCCAACAAAATCGGGACGGGTGACAAGCTGAGTCTGTCCGAGTCACTACAGTCATTACTGGTCATGGGTCTGATTGCCTTTGGGACTTCCATCACTGGAGCATTCTACCACTGTCTTTGGAGAACGACACACGAATGTGACACTGCGTCTGTAGTCGCCACTGAAGCTATACCGGAAAACCATACCAACGAATCACTAGGAAGCTCATGTACACTCATGTCCAAAATGATTGTCGCATATCTATAACTGTCTTCTTGTAAGAATATAGTTTGATAATTATTTTGCAGGACACTTTTAATACTGATACTATGCGTATAATTGGGAAATGTATATTTGTGGTAAATTTTACAGGAAAAGAATTATAAATACGAAAATTAGAATGAGTAAAACAAAATGTTGCTAATGGACAAAAAGTTTTATTTTCGTTTTATTGTTCTTACTTACTACTCTTTTGACATGAAATTTGCCACATATATGTTTTTGCCAATTACACACATAGTACGATTGTAAGAAATACCGGGCGAATTCGTTATCAAATTATATTCCTAGAACAACATATTTATAGACATGCGACAATAATTTTGGACATGAGTGTACCATGCTATAGAGTGATGCAACTTTCTCTGATCTTATTTGTTTTATATATTAGTTGGGGTAGTTGTTGGTTGATTTACTTTTTTTTTTTTCGTTTAGTTTAATGATCCGTTATATTCTTTCTATAACCAGCCATTACGGCTCACTATATCTGCCAATGTCAAAACTTTAGCTGTTAACTCTAAGTAAACATGTTAACACTTAATCGCGTCCTTTTGCACTTTTATGGTTTTAGATTACCTATAGACGGTCGAAAGACAGCATTATAATATTACGATGCCATTTATGTGTTCTATATCTTTAGAGAAACTATGTAAACACATTATAGGAGTAATAATACTCACAGTCTTTCTCTCTTCCTCTCTTTCTTTGTGTGTGTGCGTGCGTGTGAGTGTGTGTGTGTAGGGGGAGGGAGTTGTGCCTGCCTATGTGTTACTTTCAGTCGTTTTATTTTCACCATAACGCACAAAAGAACTTCAAGCAATTCAAATGTCTTTCAGTCCAAATGATTACGCACAATGTCAGTTTAACATAAAGCTACTTCTTTTTATAACCATATCATACCACTTGGAGTAACAGTCCTTTGTGGGTTGAGCCACTAGCGACTAAAACGTGATCAGTGTGCTGTGTCACCCTCATCCTAACAGGCGTATCAAGAGCTTTCTAGACCTAGTGATCGCCACTTCTTTTATTCACGTGATTCCCCAACTTGCCTCATGATGATGGTGGACGACAATATTTCTTTTTAACGTATATTACTAAATATTATATATATATATATATATATATATATATATATATATATATATATATATATATATATATATATACAGGGTGGTAGGTAACTCTACCGACAAATTTTGGGAGGCGATTCCTTATATGATATGAAAGGAAAAAAGTTCTAATAAACATGGAACAAAAAACGTCTCCTTTCAGAGTTATTAGCCGCTGAAAATTCACGTTTCGAATCGCTCTGCCTTAGAAACCGATCCCAAGCGGTTTAAGGAACTACAAAGGAACTAGTATGCGCTCTATCTAAATATCTATGTTCTGCCGTGATCCGTTATCGGCAAAACGAACTGTAAAAAGGAAGTTGAGGTATAGGGATATTCCTTTAAGTACTAATGGCGCGTTCATTTTGCCGATAACGGAGGGTGGTAAAACATGGATATTTAGATAGATCGCTTAATAGATTTTGTGTAATTTTTTAAACCGCTTGGAATAGGTCCTATAGTTTCTAAGGCAGGGCGTTTCGAAACATTCGAATTTTCGGCGGTTCATAACTCTGAAAGGAGACGTTTTTCGACCTATGTTTATCAGAACTTTTTTCTTGCATTTCACATAAAGAATCACCTCCCAAAGTTTGTCGGTGGAGTTACTTACCACCCTGTATATATATAACTTTTTCTCTCACATCTCAATAAGAGAAATTTACTTTGATTAACACTAGAAGTAACCCAATAGCTACAATTTGGTGTTATTTTCTTTTTATTATATTATTTGCGAGAAACCGTGGATTCCATGTTCACTACAGTCAAGGCTTAATTTTTGAATAATTTGGACCCATCTTTAAGTTCGAGTATGTTTGGGAATTCTTTATGTTACGTTGGGAATCGCTTGGAAAACCATTGCACATTCCTGAAATATGCATTTCTGAATGTGGTAGGTGCGATTTCCTTTACGATGATATGAACAACCATTTCACGGTTTCTCATATTCAAAAAACGCGTATTGCCATGTATTTTTTCAGGCTTTTTGGATGGCCCTTGCTCCGAAATAAGCACTTTCCTCCCAGCTGCATACAAACTTTTATTTCTTATCGGTTTAATTTCTTATCGGTCTTGCAGTTTATCGGTTTAATTTATTCATATATATATATATATATATATATATATATATATATATATATATATATATATATATATATATATATATATATATATATATATATATACTGGTGCTGAAATAACAATGACCACGGAGAGAACTTGGAGACTTTGACATAGGACGGAAAAGTAAACATAGGACGAAAAATGGGTCCTTCCTGAGTTACAAGTTGCCAAAAACAACGGAAAATAAAGTTTAAAAGCTCTATAGCTCGAAAACAATGCGAACTATCCTAATCGATTCATGGAATTACTTAGGAACTACTATACACTCTAAATATCCATGTTTCAGAATCATGCGGTAAAGATGCAACAATTTGCATAAAGGAATCTCGGGTACAGGAAAACATTTTTTAATTCTAATTACGCATAATTAGCAATATTCATGTAGGCACAATTCAAAAATCATTTAATTTCTCTGTTACCTTTGCCATGGGGGACCCGGGTTCAATTCCCGGCGGGAGCTGATGTGGTTTGGATTCCACGTTAATCAGTAGGTCCCGTCTCAAATAGCCTCGCTGCTGCAAGGACGTTAAACTCAAAATCAACTTATTTCTCTGTTAGTAATCGAACCTGATTAATATAACTTTTTCCTTTCGTGAACAAACAACATTATCTTCAATAGTTCTGCAACCACACACAACATACTTTATATTCAGTCAAAAATTTATGATAAAGTGGAATTAAATTTCGATAATAAAATATATTTATTTGGTAATGATTGATTTTTTTAAAAAAAATAAATTTGTGATTGATTTTAAAAAATAAATTTGTGATTGATTTTTTTAAAAAAATCAATGATGGACAAAAATGTGGTATTTACTTCTTATTCCTTATTTTGACTAACAACCCAGAAGGAATTTTAATGAGCATCAACTACTACTTGCTGTAGATCCATTTTACTACATCTTATACAGGGTGTTACAAAATTTGTCACAATATTTTAGGAATAGATTACTCACACTTTTCCCGCCCTTAGTATTGAAGATAGGAGATTGGTATTTGCCACAAGTAATTAGTACCATAAGTAATATTTTTTAAAGTGATTTCCAGATCTCTATGTTAACCCAGGGTCGCACCAGAGAGCCCCAAAACGGGAAAAAAGGGATTTTTTTTAGCAAAATCCCTATTTTACTCAATTTTCCCCTCCTTAGGAACGTCGGAGGGACATGAGGGTAATACTACCTGGAAGCCTGCTCTATTCTGAAGAGAATGGCGTATGAATCGTGATCCTACGATAATTAGGGACGTGTCAAGCAATTTTTGAAATTTATATAGGGTATTCTGAAACATTCTGGGAATATTCGCAGAAGAGAAAAATGTTTTTCCCGTCCTTAGTGTTGAAGATAGGAGATTGGTATTTGGCACAAGTAATTAGTACCATAAGTAATATTTTTTAAAGTGATTTCCAGATCTCTATGTTAACCCATGGCCGCGCCAGAGAGCCCCAAAACGGGAAAAAGGGATTTTTCAGCAAAAATCCCTATTTTACTCAATTTTCTCTTCTTAGGGACGTCGGAGGGACATAAGGGTAATACAATCTGGAGGCCTGCTCTATTCTGAAGAGAATGGCGTATGAATCGTGATCCTATGATAATTAGGGACATATCAAGAAATTTTTGAAATTTATATAGTATCTTTGGGAAATTCCGGAAATATTCTCAGAAGACAAAAATATTTTTCCCGTCCTTAGTATTGAAGATAGGAAACTGGTATTTGGAACAAGTAATTAGTGCACTACGTAGTATTTTTGAAACTGATTTCCAGATCTCTATGTTTGCCCAGAGCCGCACCACAGGGCCCCAAAACAGAAAAAAGGGATTTTTCAGCAAATCCATTTTTGCCTCTTTAAGGACGTCCGAGGGCCACGAGGGTAATTCAATCTGGAAGGCTACTCCATTCTGAACAAAACGACGTATGAACCATAATTTTACGATCATTAGGGACGTGTCAGATTTTTTTAAAAATTTGTAAGGTGCATTTTAGGGAATTTTTGGGCGTTTTTTTGATGCTCTCTCAACATGGGTAAAATATTTTCCCGCCCTTACTATTCAAGACAGGAAATTCGAATTTGTCACAAGTAATTAGTACACTACGTAGTATTTTCCCAAATTTTTTGGAGTTTTATGCGCAGACCCGGTAGAGCCTCAGGAGACCCCAAACTTTGAAGAAGTTTTGTTTTTGGTAAAAAAAAATCCCGATTTTCCCTCAAATAATTCCCTTCTGGTACATCATAGGGACATGTAAGTGATACCGTTTGAAAGGCTGTTCGATTCTGAGAAAAACGAGGTATGAACTATAATCCTAGGGTAAATAGGGATGACAATATCGCTGCTTATCTGAAAAGCCGAAAAAGGCCGAAAAAGACTCAAGAAAAACGCCGAAAAAGGCAAGAATTTAAAAGGGTTAAACATGGATATTTGGATAGTTCACATACCAGTTCCTCAGTGATGTATTGACCCGACTACGATAAGTCCCATAATATTGGAGCTATGGATTTATAAAGTTCACTTGTTTCACGTTTTCGGCACCTTATAACTCTGAAACTATCCACTTTTGAGCACAGATCCACATAAATTTTTATTTTGATGTAAGAAATTTGTGCCCAAAATATTGTGACACATTTTTGAAACATCCTGTATTATATTTCACCTACATATCATTAGTCTTCCTTGACCTATAAATCGTAATCATGGGTTGTTACAAATTGTACACAAATTTACATAATCACGTTCGACAGAACCTATGGACAACTTAAAGTTCGCCATCGTCTTTCACTGTACAAAGTTAGAAAAGAAAAGAAAAGAAAAGAAAAGAAAAAGAAAGAAAGAAAGAAAGAAAGAAAGAAAGAAAGAAAGAAAGAAAGAAAGAAAGAAAGAAAGAAAGAAAGAAAGAAAAAGAAAGAAAGAAAGAAAGAAAGAAAGAAAGAAAGAAAAAGAAAAAGAAAAAGAAAGAGAAAAAGAAAGAAGAAAGAAAGAAAGAGAAAAAGAAAGAAAGAAAGAAAGAAAGAAAAAGAAAAAAGAAAGAAAAAAAGAAAAAAAGAAAGAAAGAAAGAAGAAGAAGAAAGAAAGAAAGAAAGAAGAAGAAATAAATAAAGAAAGAAAGAAAGAAAGGAAGAAGAAGAAGAAGAAAGAAAGAAAGAAAGAAAGAAATTCTCCAAAAATAAATAAATAAATAAAAATAAAATAAAATAACCCTTTTTTTTTTACAGTAACTTTTCTTTTTTGATGGCAACGCTGTCAATACCTCTTCGACAGCAACAAAATAACGTGATACTACGAAAGTGGGTCTATTTTGTGTTAATGGTGTTTATGGTTCACGGGCACAGCGAATCGCTTAGTAACGCAACGCCAAACCATTTTATTTGAATATCGTAACTCAATGCTTTTATCGGATTTTGATTCAACGGTGTTTGTGTGTGGCTGTCATATTTTTATGCATCGAAATGTTATTGCCATAAAAAAAAAAAAAAAAATCTGAATCCTCCCATTTAAGATTGTTGCTAAATTCCTTATCGATCTTCACATAACATACTTTTCCTCTTCTCTACTTTTCGTGGTAACGTATTTTTTTATATATAAACACAAGTGACTTTGATACTGGAACTAGTTCCCACTTATTTTTATATGCATTGTGTCATGTGAACCGTACGATATCAGTGATTCTGTTTTTCTTCCCTTCTTACACTAATATATATATATATATATATATATATAAATATATTCTAGTATTTCTTTCCTAAAGAATAAACTGGAAAAAGCACACCCATCATTTTTAAATGTTATAATTATTATGCCTTTTGTACTGTACAGACGCGATAATAATATATATATGCAGGGTATCTCAAAGCAACACCGACAACATTTCGGAGGTGATTCCTGATATCGAGATAAACCATAGATCAATCCGGGTGTAGAAATGCCTAATTTCGGCGTTATGAACAGCCGAAAATTTGTCGGTAAAATACAAAAACAAAAGTTTTCGGAATGATAAAAAGAATGGATATAAAAAGATTGAGATATTTGGCTAAGAATTAATTTTTAGATCAGGGGCCTAAAAGTTTTTGAACAGCCCCTAAATCGAGTTTTCGTATTTTTAACGGAATAAGCACATCATATTGAGTTAAGTGACATTTTGGGTTTGCTATACTATATCAGGGGTATAAAAGCAAAACTTGCTAAATATTTTTTTTAAAATTTTGTTAGATGAAACAAAAGTGTCCCCTTTCTGTTTCAAATCTGTGGTCTCTAATGGCGGATCTAGAAGGTAAAATCTGGGGGGAGGGGAGCTACCAGAACCCAATTATGACAGGTACCATGAGTTTACTATAAACCTTCAAAAATATATGAATAATACCTTAAATCATTTTTGTGACTCAAAAAACTGCGGGGAGTCCTAGGCCCCACGGCCCTGAGCTAGATCCGGCATTGATGGTCGCTAAAAACAAACAAAAAACTGTTCAACAATTCTGAAACATAAGCAGGGGTGCCCACAAGGGGGGGCTATGACGCAAACTGCGTCATTGAAATATTTGGGGGGGTTAAAAATCTATATAAATATGTTTGAGAGGGTGTAAAAAATAATTGAATAGATTTTTTTTTCATGGAAGAACACCTACGGATAGGCAATTGAGGGGGGTGCGTCATGGACATGAGGGGGGGTGGGCACCACTGACATAAGGGAGTCACTTTTGTTTCGTCTCCTGACAAATTTTGAAAAATAGATTTAGCAGGTTTTGCTTCTATACCCCTGATATGTAGTTCTCCACATATAAAGCCTATAAGAAATTTTTTTATTGAAATATATTGGATCTTGGATCAGGAGCCACAAAATTTTTGAACGGCCCCTAAATCGAGTTTTGGTATTTGCTACGGAATAAGGACATCATACTAAGTTAAGTGATAGTTTGAATTTGGCTTGTGTAGTTCTCCAGATATAAGGCGTACAAGAACATTTTTGATTGAAATATATTGGATGTTCTGATCCAACAACCACAACTCGAGAACAAAATGTCGAAGTCAGGTAAAAGTGAATGTCCATTATTTTTAGTCATACATTCCATAAATGTATAAATGGAAGTGGTGCATGGGTGGTAGGTACAAGGGTGACTCCCAAAGAAACCTGAATTTCTAGAATATCTTCTTCAACAATTTTTACACTTCTTATCCACTTAAAAACTTCATTTCGCTCGAAAAATTCATATTATTCCTCAGATAGCAGCAATCAAATTCAATAAGTAAGACATAAAAGGTCAGTGGGTAGGAAAAAATTAAAATATGCTTGCTTACCAAGTTCCCACGCTGAGTCAATTTTCACAACAGAATATTATTAATAAGAAAATGAGTAATGGAATAAACATATTTCATCTTTAAGCTAGTGACACTAACTATATAAATAACAGTGGAGTCTACCAAAATAAGTTTATTACTAGCTGAACGTGCGCTCTCAACGCAGTGCATCATTTACATATGAACATGAATCTCCTTGTCATTCCTCACAACATATGTACATGTCCCTTTACAGACACACGTGAAGGACGTTTTGATGAAATCCACCAAGGGGTACCATAAAGGGAGATATTTTCGATTATTTTTTTCAATATTTCGCACCGATGACAAGATTTGAAACTACTTCTGGTTGGAGTTTCTATGATCAGGGTTTTCTTTCTTCTTGTATGTAGTATGTAATAAGCAAATACATTACACACACAATTAATTGCGATGTCAGTGATACATGGAGTTCATTGGACAAAACACTCAAAACAATAATGACTCATCTTAGACGGAATAATGGTTAACATTCGTGTTTCATTATCATTTGGCCATGAAACAAACGCCTGAGAGATATACACCCCATGTATACAAATGTGATGTTGGAATGTATAACTCGTAGGATATGATGCTTTACTTTTTAAATATTTCAACACTTCCAATGTACCCCTAAAAATGTAATAAAGAAATAACGGCCATATTTTTTTTTTTTTAAAAAAAATATTCAATTAGAACCGAACAATCTACACAAAATTTGCAATCAATCATTGAAAATGGCATCTTTCTAGAGCTTTATAATTCTCGAGAACTCACTGTCGAAAGGACTGGCTACAAACATATAAACGTCCATAAACATAAACTTTTCTTGTTTTTTTAATATATAGATAATTAAATAAACACGTGACGTGTTACTATAACAAATAAATAAAATTTTAATAAATATTTTTGAAACAAAATGTATCATGCAATAATGTATGAATTTTTAAACCATAGGTAAATTATATCAAACAAACTGTAGATCTTGGTTCTTCTATAGCTTCAAAGTAAACACACGAACTCGGTTTGCAGTTTTTCTTGTTTGGTTCTCGTACGTATGTGCTTGCACTCTTATTTTATTTTCTTTCAATTAGTTCTTTTACAAGAAAAAAAGAACAGCGCAAATGAATTATTTTAGTGAGTACAAATGCTGCTATTTACTTTGGAAAAACAGAAAGAATGAGAGAGAGAGAAAGAGAAAGAAAGAAATGAAATGAATGAATGAAGCACGTTTACGAAAACTAGAAGCATTGAATATAAATCACTCTTCATAAATATCATATTGGGTTACTGAGTTTTTGAGAGCTAGAACACTGAGTGGTTCCCGCATCTGGGTTTGAATTCCTAAAATTCCAGAACCGTTTTCAATGTAGAATTTAAAAGAAAAAAAATGAACTAGAATGATATACCTACGTTTCTATTCTGAGCACAAGCGGTCTTTAGGGGATATCTTTCTTGCTGTTTTTTTTTTTCCCCTTTCTTCAACAATGGAGAATTAATGCGTTGTAGAGAGCGTTCGGTTATATTTAACCGCAAATCTTTACCCAACAGAAGAGAACGGTAAGCGAGAGCGATTCTTTTTTTTTTTTCTGCTTTCAGGCCAACAACGCTACAACAATGAATTCCACAAATAAACAGTCTACGTTTAGATGCATTAAAATATGTACACGGAGTTGGATAAACGGTACAAATATGCGAAACGAATGTAGGTATTAAGGGTAAAAGAAGAAAATTGTAAAAATCGGGGAGAGAGCAATGCAAGAATGCTTAACTATCGGGTAGAGCGGTGTAAAAGTTCAAATGTTCTTGAAAAAGAAAAGATGAATATTGTGTTTTACGATCCGTACATATATCCCTGTTCGCGCATACTCCCAAACCTTTACTACAAAGCTAGCACGAATATTTCTGTACACTCTTAGTTTTCCAGTAATTTTAGAAACTAGACCAAAGCGTATTTAATCACATAAATATCACGTAATTACTGAACGAATAAATATTTGTTGAATTTTCTAACATTTATCAGTTTTACGTTGCATAGTTATGTTGTGTAAGCTAAAGGAGAGACCGATGAAGAGAATAACTTAAAAGTGAGAGGAAATGGGAGAACCCCAAGAAAACACATGCATATTATATTTGTCCACCACAAAGTGAACTTGGCTCAAGTTGGGATCAGTTTTGTTATTAAGCTGAATATGTAATAGTGATCAATCATCTGAGGAGAATGCAACGTCACTTAATGTTAACATTAACAATGATACTAAAAAAGAACTTGAAATAAAATCTTTCTAACTTTTACGTCCCACGGTTATGCCAACTAGACTAAAAGAGAAGGTGATGATGAGAAATGAAAGAAATGGTGGAATGAAGAAAGTGGGAACGGGAGAACCCCGAGAAAACAATGCGTATTATATCTGTCCACCACAAAGTGCACTTGGCGCAAGCTAGGATCAGTTTTCTTATTAAGTTGGATCACTACCCGGAGGACAGTACGTATTTTAGCTCATTCCCTTAACTACTGCGCAACAAAAAGTTGTTATAAATATTGTACTCTAAGATAGAGTTATGTTTCAGCTACAATACAAGACACTGATTCATTTGGTTGTGTAACCTGATATTGAAAAATATAACAAATAAAAGAAACTATTTGATTCGTTTTACTATGAGCACACAAGATGGCACTTGCTCGTAGATCTTACTAGAACTGCTCAGTTTTATGAAATGTTTATTTGTATGTGTAAATATTTTAGGGTAACAATCTTATCACGAAATAGATATATTGTTTGATCGTTTTTAGTGTTAGGTTTCATATTTTATTCAAATATTAATTTACATTTAAGGAAATAGATTTTGAGACGAAACTTGCGCAGAACGCCATAATGCGTTGTTGCCAAATTTGTACGTTTACTGTCGTAGTCACAATAAGAAAATCGTATGTGAAGATTGGTCCAGATGCAGCTAATGTCTGTTTTAAGCTATTTCAATTCTGACTGACGTACACTCTCTTTTTCACGATTCGAACTTCAACCCTAATGTTTGTACCTTAAGAAAAGGTCAAGGTATCTTATCCACCATTACTAATTTTCCGCGTAGTTAAGAAAGATTCGGGAACTACCTATTTAACGAATTTCATTTGGATCCAAAATTTCTAACTGAAGTCCGATTTTCATGCGGTTTGCAGCAAATGATCAAGGAAGGATGGGAGATTTATGGAACTGTGATTACTCGTTTAAATTCATCCACTGTAACATCGATCACGCTTTAAGAAAAACAACAAATATTCGCCTGTGTACCTTACAATTGGAATGAGATATGGTGTGGTGTGGATATTTGAGTTTTCTTATTACAACCTCGCTAAGGTCAATGAGAAACAGGAAACTGGGCCGTTGTATTGGGAATTGTGTTGTACAGTTCTCTTCTACTGTGTGAATTTATGATCTATTACACAACACAGTGAGACACAGTGAAAATAGTATGCTCTTTGGAGCAACATTATTTTATCGTTACCGGAAAAGTTTTTTGGAGAACGGAATATGTTGTTGCTACGCAAAGGGTATTTAGAAATAAATTTACCTCACTTCTGCCCCAGACAGGAACATAATGGTCGCTGGTGAATAAATTGCAAGAAACAGGATCGCTTCTGAGTGAGACAAGAAGGATCGGACCCCACAGGCGGATGTTATGCAAGATGTCAGTTATCAACCCTTGTCGCAAGAAGCCGATATAACTATTGAACACGTGATTTATGGGTGTTAAAACTAACACTTAATTTGTATTCTGCAATTTCGCTTCGAAAATCCAAAACTTCATTCCAAATGCAAGGTACACTGGTGAATATTTGCTGTTTCTCTTGAGTCTTGGTCGATATTACCCCGGACGAATTTAAACAAGTAAACATAGTCCTATAAATCTCCCATCCTTCCTTAATAATTTGCCACAAACCACATGAAAATCGGATTCCACTTAGAAACTCTAGATCCAAATGAAATCCGTTAAAAAAAAAAAAAAATCACCCTCTACATATTCTCGTCCGTTTTACTGTCAAGAACAGAAGCATCTACGATGTTAAAGAATGTAAGAGTTTGAAATTATTGGGCGAGATTTTAATGCATTTCATTTAATATTTTGACTCTTTACGTATTCACTTCCCAAGTACAAGGATAGTACACAAAAGTAGGGACACTTGAAGCAGCTAAACGAAAGAAGGAGAGAAATGTACCGGCGGTTCTTTTCCGTGACAAGATAATACATTTTTATTTCTAGTTATGAGCGAATCATATTTATCTAACTGATAAAAGTTCGACTTTAAATCATATAGGTATTATATACGAGGATAATCTCAAAAGTACGGTCTACAAGTATGAAAACTGTTCGTGCGGCTATTGGTAACACTGCTTCGTTGTCCCCCCCCCTTCCACTTGCAAACAAGCCTGTGTACACCTCGCTGGGACGCTGAGTCTTAGCCGTTACGAGTTAAAGGAAATGTATGACAAGTCGTGCATGGATGTCAAAAATTGTTCGCAAGTAGAGTAGGGAGTTTGCAGCTGTCGTACTGAAAATTCACGACGAAAAAAGGAACGAGTCATTCGCGGAGATTGAGCGAACTAGTGACTAAGCACCTGTTTCCTAAGTTGGAAGAACATTTTGGTCGGAACGCGCTTTAGGAACGATGACGAGGTTCAACGCTTACTCAAACACACAGCCGCAAGCTGATATAACATGGACATAGAAAAACTGACACAACGCTTACAAAAAAAAAAAAAAAAAAAAAAAGCATAGTCCAAAATCGCGATTACGTAGAAAAATAACTAAATGCTGAAGCGTTAAAATTATGTAAACACTATTGAAAACGAACATTTCTCTGTATTTCTAAACAAAAATAAATACTTAAAAATAAAATAAAAATTATAATAAAATAGGAGGTTTTAATTTTGGGATTACCGACATAATACCATTCATGAAGAAAAATGACCGATTTAAATAATATGTAGCCTATATGGTGCGCTCAGTGCTCCAGAGAGTCAAATCCACCTTTGATCCATTTGGTCGTATTTCATCTTAAACGTCTCTATCCCCTGACGCTCTTTTTAGAGTTTGAAAGATTAATGTTCAGATTTTGTAAGCAACTCTTAAGTAGTGTAAATTTTTCCATGTACTTAGAACACTGTACAAACTTTATGACTTTCTCTCATAATTTTGGTAACTGGATTTCATTCTCTTGTGCTCTGAACGCCTCATACATAGCTTTACATGTTATGTTTCTACCTGCCACTGAGAGATTTCCTATTTTAAAGGCTCTGTATAACAACTAAATTCCAATAATAATAATAATAATAATAATAATAATAATAATAATAATAATAATAATAATAATAATAATAATAATAATAATAAAAATAAATTCCATCAATAAACATAGAAGTCGTGACATTTTGAAATAACGAAAGGGCTATGTCGGGACGCGGGACAGTTTCTTCAAAATCGGGACGGGTGCTAACCCTGTCCTCTGATATGAATATTAACTATTTGAAAATACTAAATGTAAAGAATAAATTACGTAAAATAAAATCTCACCAACGACAGTTCTACTATTCTGACTTCACATGTATTTCTTTCATTTTCGATTTATAAAGAGCACTTAGAATTGAAAAAAATATATATCCAAGAAATGTATTCGCATGCTTACCTTTAACATACAGATAGACAAATCGTGAATATTCTGTGCCTGCGTCATTTTCAGCAACACACTCGTATTTGCCCTGGTCTTCTACTTCACTGCGGAGGATTTGTAGCGTTCCTATTAGACAAGAGAGGGAAAGAGAAAAAAAAACAGTATGAGATATAGTTGTACCATGTTATAAACTCGTAGCCTCTTGGTTCACATCGGTAAGACAAAATGGTTAGTACTAAACTAAATTACATAGTGTTATATGATAAACATAGAGAAGTCATAATATATATATCATTAAAATAATAATACTAATAATTACACAGAATAATTCTCAGAATGGCTTCTCCGTTTCCAATGTTAAAAGTGCCACTGATGCTTAACAGAACATTTGATACGGTATTGGCAACTATTCGCAGCTAGTTACAAGTATAAGATTATGATCTAAACGAGTTATTTCCAACTTGCCGACACACGACGTAGAAGCAGGCTTTTACGATGAGTGTCACGAGAAAGAGAACAGGTTGAGCATAAAAGGGGAGCGAACGATGGTAGGGGAGAATAAAAATAAAACAAGTGTTGCCAGTGTTGGATAACAGACGAATCCATAAGTACCGCTGCAAAACCATCGACTACGCCTTGTTTGCCTGTACCACTTACTGCTGCCTTGTTCTTGCTCTGTGTGAGTGGTATCTGAACAGAAAACTACGACGTCACAGAGCATCCAGTTGGAAATGGCTGATCGAACAAGTTTTGAATAATTCCACTGAAAAATTGTCAAAAATCACTGGGAAAGTGTTCAAAACTTGCTTTAAAATTACATTGTCCATGAGTAATACTTTGTCATGACAACGGGGACAAAACTCAGTGTGTATAACCTTGATGTACGTTAAGGTAAATGCAATAAGCTACTAGAAGTAAGGAAACCTGTCTTCAACAGCGACTGGAACTTTATTTTCCCATGTAATGTCCTTCATGTATCTTTGAAAATAGGTTATTTGATCACTCGCAGTGGTCTGATTAACAACCATATGACTGCTGTGTCACTCGTCCACTGCTCGAAATGGAATACATTTTTTTCTTTAGTATGTATCCAATGAACCCATTCATGTCGCATTTTCTTATTATATTTCAGCCGTCTGATAACTGCAATGACACACGGCTTCTGCTATTTAAATAAGTCACGCCAGGAGCGCAGCAAGAGAGCCTGTATAACCGCGCTTCCGTAGGGAGCAGGCGCGTTAGATACGATGGGTACACACACAAAGAAGGATAGCGCAAAACATTATATATCGCACTAGAAACATTTACTTTACGTGTTGGATGATGTATTTGTACGTTACTAAATACGTTATAGGTAATACCCCGATTTATTTTCACTGTTTGCATATTTGTGTTCCAAAATAACATAACACAGTACTTACATAAATATCACAAACTCTCGGAATCTTCTATCGTTGCGCGTCAAGAGTTAGAACATTGACTTCAGATTCTTCATTCGTATACTGTGCTTAAGCGGGCAGACTACTAAATATTTTTCAAAAGCTAATAATTTTTCTTTTGCCTGTTTTTCGTAAGTGAAAAGAGATAATGAAAGGTAACTTACCACAATAATGGATAATGTTATTCTACACCTGAAAATACGAATTGTAAGGATAATCAGTGTTGCTATCCATAGAAATGACAGTGTGGTCAAAATTTGAATTACCCAAAAATCTTGGTTAAGTCAGAGACTAGAAAAACAAACTCAACGGTGATTGATGTCTTATCATGTTATCTGTGTTCCTTGTTAACTACTTTTTAATTATTATTTATATTTATTTTGTAACAACTTATTTATTTTGTAAACACTTATGGAAGTTATTACAAAATAAATACAATTATTATTTAAAAAGTAGTTAACGAGGAAAACAGATATCATGATAAGTCATCAATTACCGTTGATTTTATTTTTCTAGTCTCTAAGTTAACCAAGATTTTTGGGTAATTCAAATTTTGGCTACACTGTCATTTCTATGGAAAGCAACACTGATTATCCTTCCGATTCGTATTTTCAGGTGTAGAATAACATTATCCATTATTGTGGTAAGTTATCTTTCATTATCTCTTTTCACTTGCGAAAAACGGGAAAAGCAAAATTGTTAGCTTTTGAAAAATATTTAGTGGTCTGCCCCCTTAATGGCTCCTTATGAAGGAATCCGTGCTTAACAAGTTAGACTTTCAATAATGTATTTCTCTATAGATACGCATCTCACAGATAAGATCACAACATATTTCGATTATTTATTCACTGGTCTCTTTCTGTAAAATACAAATATTATTACAAATTTCTTATGTAAATTTTACAAATATGTGAATCCGTACAGTAAATCGGCACCGAATATTTTACCACTTTCCCGGTGAGTTTTGACAAATTTCGCAGTGAAATATCATTTTATATTTGTACTCCTTATCCAAAACTTTCACAATATTTATCCTTCACCATAGTTGTTGTTACTGACTAATAACTGGAACCATTTCAACATTGGAACCAGGTAAGTTGTTTTAATCACGACAGAAAAACGGAAAGCACAGCATGAACAAAATTTTAATATATTGTATGGAAAACCAAATTAAATATTTCTTAAAAGAGTTTAACCATTGTTTGTCATTATCTAAGGCCATCTATTGATAAAATTTGACAATCCTGAATTTCTCTATTTTGATTATTGTTAAAGGAGCTTGAAGAAAATGTTGCACTTGAATTGAGCCATACATTCTCTTATTTCACGTCCAAGTTTTGTATCTGTTTCTAGCAACATTTGTCCCTTCACTTCTCAATGACATTTTCGTTTCAGCACTACCCATCACGACAATATGAGATATGGATCTATTGCTTACTGTGAGATCTGAAGCACATTTTAGTACTACACCGGAAATAAATTCTCACAAAAAGAAACTACTCACAACTACTTACCCAACCCAAGGCCGAGATCGTGGAATACAAAAAACACCCTGGATAAATCACTCACGTCAGATGACAGACCTAGCTCCTCATAATGGTATTGTTCAAAGCTGCATCCCTCGTTAGATGGTGTGCTTATAGATGTGAGTGTACAACGTAATGTCATTTATATGTATATTGTAAAACTTATATCTGCTTGTACAAATATAAACAAGTAAATTCAAGCTGATCAAAATATGTTACACATGAATTTTCAAGCTAATACGTTAGGGTCTTGTGAATATTATCTGTCTAAGCCACGAAAGAAAATGTATTATTTGTTCGTTACCCTTCTACAATTCTCTTACAAATTTAGAAACGAATAAGTCAATTTGAGTTAACGTTCGGTGTAACTTGGAGGAAATAACGCCCTCTTTCAAGACATACGTACTCAAACCGTTTTACCCGTTTCGAAGGCATAGCCAAAAGTCGACAAAAAGGAGCATCGACTTTTGCTAGCTGCTGTTTTATCATTCGTTCGTTTTTTCTGCATGATTTCATATGTTGTCCACTTATATTTGAACCTGTATACAGCATAGAAGTTTTTCGAATGTTTGAACAAAGTCTTAACACAAAGCATCTGATTAAAAACTTAAGCACGTTTCAAGTTTCATAGACGCTAGATGACAGGACAAAATAAAACAGCTATAGTTACAGATTAATTTTATATTTGCATGTAGTAAAATCCCTTCACGCCTGGAGAAGTATTCTGTACTTGGTGCTGCTTGCTGTAGGTGTTATCCATCAGAAAATCCTGGCGGAAATTGGAACTTGAAGGCAACGCAGTTCAGTGTGAGTCTAAAGTACTGGTAGCTGTGTGTAACCGTTAACTCTAAAGACTGAATGGTATATAGTGGAACACCGGAAAAAGGATGTTGTCCAGCTAGACGACCGTAACTTGTGATGGGGCAGGGGGGGGGGCAACTGCTCCACCAGGGAAGCTCCCCGCCATTCGAGGGGGGCCCATTTTAAGACAAAATTTTCTTACTCCATATACGACACGAACATGAAATTATAAATGAAGCATCAAACAGGTTCACTGCATTACATAAGCAAAACAGCACACAAAATGTAAATAAAACAAACATGAGTCGTGGGCTCATTTCAATAAAAAGTGTCTACTATTAGG
Organism: Thermobia domestica; assembly: GCF_964235325.1. Lineage (NCBI taxonomy): Eukaryota > Metazoa > Arthropoda > Insecta > Zygentoma > Lepismatidae > Thermobia > Thermobia domestica. Next base: position 226,793,374 of record NC_137460.1, on the reverse strand, counting down.
GGATCCTAGAAATAATATTTATTCGTATGACTTTGAGATTTGTCAATATAGTCCCCTTAATTAATTTGTTATGTATGGAACGGGCCCAGGGGCCATAACTAACGGCCCCGCAGACCTTGCTCTGCGGGAGTGCCCACAGGCTCCGCGGGTCCACAAAGAGTAAGAGAAAGATGGAAAGAGGGGGCCCAAGAATTAGAAAAAACAACTTCTTCTAGGGGGCTCAAATACTCGTATTAATGCTTGCCCCCCAGAAAAAAATCTAAGTTACGGCGCTGTCTAGCTATCTATAAGTACAGCCTGAACGCCTTCTGTATACTTGTCTTTTGTAAATTGAGGATCTGTAGGCCCATAGTAAGAGTAAATAAATCTGACAGCTGCTCTTCCTAATCACATTGTTACATTAATGTAAAGTAGTAAATAAACAGCTGTTTATATTTACTCAACTCTAAGACTTTTTCTAAATTTTCTGTGATTAATATTATTATTTTATTTTGACAGTTTATCCTAATGAAACAGGTTACACCAGTGTCAAATAATAAACAGCTGTTTCATTCAATTACGAAACTTTACTAATTCTTTTCTGTCCTGCACAGCACTTCTTTACGTATACAGAAAGTTTTGTTTCTGTAATTTTTTCCTGTGGTATTTGGGGATGTAATAATTTGGAACGTCTTATTTAAGGGTTAAAAAAAGCATCTTTTCTAATTACTTGTAAGAATAAAACATAGTAAACACAACGTTACAATTTCCTATCATTACGAAAACATTGATCTTTATTTCCGTGTTTACAGATGAAGCTCCTTTACTTTTTATTCATTTTGTTCCTCCATTCCCATAGCAATTACACATCATTAAGTAGAAATTCAACAAGACAGAAGTACTGGGATGGGTATATTGATTCCGGAAATATCATTGTCTGGCTTTTATTTACATAGAGAGAACACCAACTGGAAATATATATGAGCAATTATCTTCCGCTTGGTTCCATCAAAGAGAAAGATGACTCTGTAAACCAACAGAGACGAGAGACAGAATCGAGAGTTTGTGGTTCGTTGAAGGTGAAGGGGGGGAGGGTGGTTAAGACAGGATGCGAGGGGCTGATATGTACACTGAGGGGCGGAAGAGAGAATGAAGAGAAATATGTTTCAGATTCAACACTATGAGTATAGAAATGATGTGAGACAATATAGGAGGAGAGAAGGCGAGCGAATTGGTAGCTTGAGATGCGAGCGGGAACTGTTCCTTCCAACAGTTCTGAAACCAAGCTGAATATTCAAGCCAAAAATACGGCAGAGAGAGAGAGAGAAGAAGAGAACGTACTAACACAGTCAGGGTGGTAGAAACGGAGAAATTGAGACTTCAGAAAATTAAGTAAGATTCTGAATGACACAATTATAACCCTTAATTGGATGCCTTTTCCTTCCCTTAAGAAATAAAAGTAAAAAAGAAAAGATTTTATTTTAGTGGTGGCGCTGCAGTTGAAAAGGCGCACGCGAGACTTGTGTTGGGAAAGAGGTTCCCAATTTTGTTGAGGTTGGCTTTTCAGTCTTGAGAGTGACGACGAAAAAAAAAAAAAAAAAGACAAGGAACTCTGGATGTTCATCTTTCAGATCACTTGCCTCTAGTTTTCTCCTCAATGCTTGGGGAAACGCATGGAAGACGGGGGTTGTTGGGGTAGAGGGTGTTACAGAGAATGGAAGAAAAAGTTTTTAATATTGAGTCACACGAAGTTTCGACTTCGACTTCCATAGAGATGAGCAATGGTTGGCATTCTGCCTGGTGCGCTGTTGAAATTGTGCTTTGAATTAAACATAGGCCGAAATGACGGAAACAAATATAAAATGGTGAACAGATTACATTTGAAGTTTGTCGAAAATGAAGTTATAAAAGTTGAACCTGACGAAGAATTAAACAATATTATAGCATTTTCTTCCTTTTCATTTTTCAAAGACGCCTTATAATATATTTTATCAATTACGAATAATATGTATTCTGCAACTGAACACGGATCAACTATCATTTAAAAGAAGGTTGTTACTTTACGGTTATTATTACCATTATTATTAAGGGTTTTTCAAAAAGAAGGAGCAGATTTATAATATTTATTTCTAATGAACGACAATAGATAAAAAGATATACGATAGATAACTGGATAGAGGAAAATTGAAAGTTTTTATTTTGTGCATTCAAGATGAGCACCATTTGTTATGCGACACACGTCGACTCAGTAATTTATTTCTTGCCACACACGAATTAACTGGTCTGTGGTTATTGAAATCACTACTGCAACATTTGATCTCGCACATTTTCAAGAGTAGAAGGCATAGGTAGTACATATACGCTGTCCTCAACATATAAAAATCACAAGGTGTAAGATCTGGTGAACTTAAAGACCACGTAAGATAAACAAAATCATGTCTCCCACCTCTTCCAATCTATCGTCCTCGAACTATGTCATTCAAATACTGCCATAGTTCATGGTGGAAGTGAGGTGGAGTGCCGTTTTATCGAAAGATCAAATCATCCCGATTTTGTTGAATTTGTGGATACCGGTCTTGAAGAGTGTCCAGATTTCTCCGTAAAAAAAAACAAAGCGCCATAAACTTTGTTGACGGAAATGACGCGAAACACATTCAACTCATAAGTAAGATTACTACCCAGGATTCTCAGTCCCCCAAACTCTGATGTTGTGGTGATTCGCTTTACCAGAGATATGAAACGTTGATTCATCATAAAAAAATAAAGCCTTTCAGAAAAAAAGTATGACCTTCCAAATCTTACTACAGTACAAAATTCTTTTCATTTTTCATGATCGCCAGGATGCAACACTTGGAGTAAGTGCAACTGTTATGGTTTCAGATGCAGACGTTTTTCAAGCACACACTATACTACTGGTTGCGGAATGCCAAGTTTTCTGCTTTTCCTACTTGTGGATTTCCTAGGACTACATTCGAAAGCAGTACGGATACGCTCTGATGTGCGAGAACAACCAGTGCTTTTTGCTTGGGATATGTAACCATCTTCTACGAATTTCTTAAACCAATTGTAAATCTGTTTATGACGAGGCATCTCTGGTGAATTTACAACGAAATGCACGCTGCAATGCAACAATGGATTCACTTCTTGTATAATGTAGCACACAAAACGATTGCCTTCTCTCTTAAATAAACCACAGCGCCGATCTAGGTATTGAATGGAACTAATAGATGGAGGTTTAAAACGCTGAACCTTCCTATATCCAGTGATGTATCGATGTCTCTCTACTCATTGTTGTTCATTAGAAATAAATATTTGACATGTGTGCGCCAGTGTTACAACTATCCCGTCACTGTTAGAAGTATGCGTATCATTAGGAGTATGTGGGTTACTATTAGTAGTTTACCTAGGATTAGGAGTACTTGTCACTTTAAAAGTATTATGCCACTGTTAGGAGTATATGTGTCACTTTAGGAGTATTATATCACTGTTAGGAGTGCTGTGTCACTGTTAGGGGTATATGTGTCACTTTCAGAGTATTTTGTCACGGTTGGGGATAATTATGACACAGCAGTATGTGTGCCAATTTAAAAGTATTATGTCACTGTTAGGAGTATTGTGTCACTTTAGGAGTATTATGTAATTGAAGTCTTTGGTATGCAGGATTAACTTGAATCCAATTAGAAGTGCTTTAACAATATATTTGGTTATGAATTCCAGTCTTCGAAGGTTACAGATCCAATTAAACTTGTTACCACATGCAAAGTATGTGAGAGTATAACAAATTTTGGCGACCGTGACAGGACATTTTTAGACAAAACAAGCATCTAGCCACAAATTAAAGTTTAAGAGTTGATAGTTTTGGACAACACTTTTCACTAACCATACTGTGTACTTGAGTGATTATTAATGTATACTTCAACAGCCTGGAAATATCTTAATAGGTGACGTGGTTATCATACAGCATCAATTTTTAGGTTTATAAAATATTCATTCTTCGCAAAGTTTACTCACACGAAGATTTACATTTACTTATATCATTTTGTTGAGCTAAATGAGATCTATCGATTGCTATATGTCCTGTTTTTGGACCTTTTGTTGATATTGAAATGAAAATGAAATATATCAATTAAACCTTCCACGCTTATGACATTTAGGCTAAGAATGACAGATGATTAAGGCAAGCGATTGAGATGAAAGATCAGTGGTATGAAAATGTGGGAGGAAAACGGGAGTACTTCCACAAAGCCCACGAAAACGATGTTGTCGACCAAACTTGCTTGGCCGGAGATCGAACCAGAGTCCTCAACTACCAGAGGTAAGCGGTCTACTACTAAGCCACCGTGGTCTCTGTTTTTGTTGTTGTTAAACGCTAACAATATTATAGAATTATTAATCCACGAAGGGCTTCGAGCGTATAGGTAAGCATAATTTTGAATATTGACGAACACCCTTACACCATTTGACAAAAAGGGACTTTGCCTTTTTACATTTGAACCAAACATATTTCATAATATAATTGTTTGTTTCTTCATATAAGTGACAGCACTAAAGTAATCATTTCAAACTGGCTGTTGTGTGGCGTAGGGGCATACTTTTATGGTATGAGAAACAATCTATTAGTACATTTTCATGAATGATAAACAATCTATCATTCAAAATTTTTAACTTTTAGTTTATCACTTAACTTAGAATTTATCTACGTGACTGTAATAGAATAAGTTCCATCCTAGACTATTTTGTTAATCTGCATATAATTGAACTAACTATGTATAACTGAAGGTAAAATTTAGAAACTAAATTTACTTAGAGGTTGAACGTACAATTTAGGGAATGAGTCTACTTACAGATTGGAAGTACAATTTACGAAGTGCATCTACTAATAGATTGGAAATAAGATTTAAGGACTTAATCAACTAATAGACTGAGAGCATAATTTTAAGGACAATCTACTTACACCTTGGAAGTACAATTTAAGAACTGAATCTACTTACAGGTTGAAAGTAGAATTTAAGAAATGAATCTACGTATAGCTTGAAAGCACAATTTAAAAACTGAATCTACTTACAGCTTGAAAGTAGAATTTCGAGAATGAATCTACTTAGAGGTTGAAAGCATACAATATTATAAGCACGGATCTAATGAGGAGTTTCGAAGTTACAATCCTCACAACCTAAAACGATTACACGGTATATTATGACATATATTGTGCCTCACAATGAAGAAAATAACACATGTACATGTCTCATTCCTCCCTCTCCCTGACAAAATCCTGGATTTGACACTTTTTTTTACATTATGTGCTACTATTATTGTAGTATTTCTTTAAATCTGATATGCAATTTCCCATATTTAACGTTGTTGTGATACACGGTCATTAATAGGTTTTCTTTTAAAAGTGAAACACTGTGACTTCGATAATATTCAGTACTTTCCTCAGCCCAGATTTGACACTAAACTCTATGCAACAATAGTCGTATAAATTGGAGCATATGTCATGCGGTATGAGAGCACAACGCACAGCAACTGACTCAAAGGACTGCGTTTAACGAACCGATGCAGCTAGACAATTGAAACTGATACATTATTTGTCCTATAGATGGCACTCTATGCTATGAACGGCTTATCGCCTGTGACGCGATATTTCAGTTTCAGCTTCGAAACTTCTGGAAATACCCTCGTATTTCTTGTATAGGGATGGGCGCGAGCGAGTTTTCATTGAAACTCGACTCGAAACAGACATCTTTGAGCTCGACTCGAGAACTCGGCTCGAAAAATTTCCTCCACCAAATGCTGTGTGTAGTTTCAAGTACTTTCTTCAAGTATCCTACACAGACAATATAATTATTATCATTGATACTACTACAACATATTATTATTATTATTATTATTAACAACACCGTGTATAAACATTAAAGATAGGTGGTTTGTATCTGAATACTAAAAAGTAGTTGACTGCTGACGTCGGTAATCGTGAAGTCTAGGAGGCAAGGACATCGTTCACGAGGTTCTGGGTTTGAGTTCCGGAGGAGCAAGTATCCGGGATAGAACCAAAAATCGTTAAAAGTTAGAGAGCGCCGGCCACATGTTGAAAACTGCTTGGTCCGTGTTAAGGGCTCTCAACGGCTCGGCTCACAGCTCATTCCCTATCGAGCCAAGCCAACAGCTCACCCACCCACCCGAGACGGAATAAACCGAGCTGATGGCTCATCCCAACCGAGCCGGCTCGAGACGATGGCTCACCTGAGCCGAGTCGGTGCCTCATCTCAACCAAGCATCATCTCGAGCTGTTCACTCAGTTGAACCGACCTGAGCCGGTTAGCATCTCTACACGGGTTGGGCTTCTGCTTCGGCTCAAAAGTTTCACCGTGCAGGTCTCAGCCTTGGAGGTGAGAGCTACAGTATATACTTATGTTAGTGCTCACGACATTTGAGGCTGTCTCGTTATAAAAATCCATTGTCGTCTTGTTAATCAAGACTAGGCGAGACGCGAGCAGTCTCTCACCTCGTGAGCAACACTAAAAATATTCCATATTACTGCTTACATTTCTCATAGGTTTCGCTTTCCAGTCTAATCAGGCAATGATTTCAAAACCGAGTTAAAACAAGCTAAACGAGCGAGCCATTTTTCAAACTCGACTCGACTCGAAACTTAACCTCAAAACATTGACTCGGCTCGGAACTCGACTCGAGAAAATTACCTTTGACTCGACTTGAAACGCGGCTTGAATTCGCTTTGAGTTTCGAGTCGAGTCGAGTTTTAGCTCGACTCGTACCCATCCCTATTCTTGTAATAATAACAACAACGAAAACTGGAAATGGTCTTGCAATTTATATTGTAACGGGCAGGAACATATGCAGGGGGATCCGCCTTCCTCCCCCCCCCGAAATCCCAATTTTTCTGTAAATTCAGTCTACTTTTCAGGGGTGATTTTACAAATATAAATATGATGTATATGCAGATTGAATTTGGATCCATCCTAAAATAAATTCCTGCGTACGTGTCTGATAACGGTCATGGTAATATTAAAAAAAAAAAGTCCTACGCAAATATTCACACACATGAAATGCAAATTAAAATGAGATACTCTGAAATATATTCCAATCCCTTTATACTATACGATATTTATTTTCTAAAAAATGAAATAGTTCCGGTATGTAGAACGCATACACGACAGGCAGAAAAATTAAATTTCTCCTCTAGTTTTATTATTTAAATATATGAAGGGAAAAAGATTGTGTGCTCACAAAGGAATTTTAGAATCAAGGAGAGAAATAAAGAGAGAAAATAATAAAACAGAAATAACAGGATAACACAATATTCAAACAAACTCAATTGAAAGTTAATTTTTATTTGAAAGTGTATTAACCGAAGCGGCAAGTGCAGTTAAGACCCAGGGAACTTCAGCTCACATGGTGTACAGCGCTGCACATACTACGCCAGCGATGTGTATCGAACACCATTCTCTCCCCGACCTCCCTTCTCTCTCTCTCTCTCTCTCTCTCTCTCTCTCTCATATGTGTACTCACAGAAACACATATGAAGCAGCAACGTATATATTGAGGATCAGGTGCTTAGCAAAGCATTCATGCTAACACTCCGTCCCCCTGCCCCTCCCTTACTATACGAGTTTTTCTCCCCTACATATATACATACGTACACATATATGTATGCTGGAAAACCGAATTCTAAATTGAAACAACACTGGACATAATTCCGCCTAAGATTATGTTGTCCCATCTTGTTAGTATTTATTGTCCATATACGGTTATCTGGTGTCACTGTGGAATTTATATTGGGTTCACGGAAAAGAGAGAAAAATTGATACCCGTTGTTTCTTTTTTTTATTCTTTGTTGCAAAACAAAAGTGAAAAACATTTCTGTATACATGGACAGTACTATTTTATTAAATGACAGTTTGAGTCAAATTAAAAAGAAAGAAAAAAAAACATTTCAGGCAGATAAAATATAAAATAATAAAATCAGATTTTTATTTGTTAAATACTCGAAATTATTACCAAATATGTTTAATCTTCTCTCTCTACCCCTCTGATTTTATTATTCAGGAAGAAATACGACTTTGGATCAAACCAACGAACCTTCGAACAAAAGAAGAGTTTCACTCCATTGGAGTTTAGCGTCTATTTTAGAACCGAGGCTACATTAGACGTAGATCTACAGTTTTAAAGTGGGGCCCGAACCACGTGAGCTCCCACCAGGATCCGAGCCTGGGTTTCTCGCGCCGAAGGTGTATACGCTAACCGTAAAGCCACGAAGAATCTCAAGAAGTTAACGTTCTATCAGCATGCCTTCTTAACTTAGTTTGTAAATACAATTACAGATGTCATTGTTATTTTAACTTAATAGTTGTGGATGGACAATAGTGGCAATAGGTTATTTTTCTCCTAATAACCGTACATAAAGAACGAATAAGTAAAATTTAATTATCTGCTAACTTCGGAGGAATACTACTAGTTGAACAGCATACGCTGTATGCAATTAAAAATACCTATATCAGCAACTGTATGTTTAATGTATGCGTAGTCATGAATCTATCTAAAAGAACATAGAATCTATTATCGAAGTTCCTGCTGATTTATGTCATATGACGAGAGTACCTAGAAGACCGTTGACTTTTATCGAAGTTCCTGTTGGCAGTGTCCGTGTGTACTCATGAACTATGAGTAGAGTATCTAAGTGCGTTTCCACACGGCAATGATAATATCGGTGGAGGAATCGACTTCAATGTACTCAAATCGTAGCTTGCATACGACACCGATATTATCGGCCGATCCTCCAACACGGCAGATGATGTCGGCCAAGCCTCCGATGTTGCCGGCGATATCGCAGACACCGATTTTGCCGGGGGCAATGTTTTCTTATGATTGGATATGTGCGGCCGATAATGTCGGCCTGCCAGTGGTTCAGGTGAAGAGAGAGAGTGACAAAACGCTGTATATTCTTCTTTGTTTTTTTTGTTTTTTGAATTTTGTTGTTTCCAATTTTCCTATTACAATTGTATAATATTATTATCTTGTCCTACAAACAACTTCAGAACAGATTATTATTATTATTATTTACAGTCTCTGTTTTGGAGTAGCTAATTATCTTTATTAAATAAAGTATAAAATGTGGGAAATCTGAAGGGTACTGGTTTCCCTCTAAATAGCTATTATCAAATAGAATATAGGAAATTTAGATAACCAATTTCCGTTTATTATTTTCTACTCCCTTTTTATTTTTGATCTCTCTCACTCTCTCCCTCTCTCTTTGATTGTATTTTTTTTTTAAAAATCTATTTAAATACTAATGCATTTAAATTTTATTACAGTCTGGAAATTGATTCAAGCGTAATTTTCAAAGTTTGATACACTATGAACATAATCACATGAAAAAAAAAATCCTGATTATTATTACTTCCTTTTATTTTCATCAAAATTGTGTGCAGATCACTTTTCCCGGTCCCACTGAATAAGCAATGATTGAATAGAATATTTGTTGACAAGTAGAATTATTATTATTATTTTGAAACGAAACCAGCACAATCAAACACTCTTTGTAAAGCCCCCAAGAACAAGTGACTCATTTGGCATTTTCTTGATTGTGATCTCAACAATAGGGATGTTCACTTGTCGCAGTTCTTTTCTCTCACTTATAAAACTATCCCCCATTTATTTTTAAAGAATTTGTGGAATAGCAATTGAAAATAAAGACTAAAGCTATGTATCCAAGCGTATCTTCACTGTTCGCCTTTTCCCGTTTTGCCTTATGATTCTTATCACAGGAAAAGTCAATCAAAAATTGGTACTTAAAGATTTGTTATCGTAAGGCAAAACGGAAATTCCCGTTTCGCCTTACAATAATTTTCATATATTGGCAGCCTTGCTTTAACACATATAAATGTACTTTAAATGACAAACAAAATATTTTCCTAGAAATACGAGGGTCATTCGGAAAGTAAAGAACGTTTTGCGCTAGCGCATGCGCGAGTTCCCCCGCTGCCGCTGGGTTATTGACCTGGGCATGCTTTAGCCTCAGTCTGGCACCAGCTGCGATCCGCTACGGTCCGTTATTGCTTCGCTGTGCGACTGTAAAATGTGCGATACAATTACTGATCCCGCCAAGTGTGAGGTTCGTAGTATGATAAGATTTTTGAATGCAAGGAAAGTGCGTCCGATAGACATTTATAGACAAATCACTGAGGTGTATGGAAATGTAATGAATGAAGCATCAGTTTGTAAGTGGTGCATTATGTTTAATGACGGACGGAAGAAGGTGCACGATGAGGAACGCTCGGGCCGGCCTTCTGTTGTGATTGACGAACTCAAAGGAAGAATTGAGCGGAAAATTCAAGAGGATAGGCGATTCACTATTGATGGGCTGCACGAATTTTTTCCTAAAATTTCAAGAACTTAAGGAAGCTGTTAGTGATTGGTTCAACAGTTTGGCGGTAACTGTGTGTGCCGAAGGCATAGAAAAACTTGTACCACGGTATGACAAGTGTTTACATTTACACGGCGACTATGTCGAAAAGTAACTTAAGTATCACATAGTATGTAACACAAATTTCGCCTTTGTATATCAGTTATTAAAGTGTTTATACAAAAACGTTCTTTACTTTCCGAATGACCCTCGTATATACTTTCTTTATCATGTTAACGATTGCTGGGTAGCCAGGTAGGCAAGTCCGTTGTCAGCGGGATAAATTAAAAAGATATAAGAACTATTGTTTATGTTCTTGTAATTAAATTATTTGTATGCATTTGCAAGGAAAGAGGAGGTGGAAAAGGGATTTTGGAATGTTTGTCTAACTTCGTTTTCTATAAGATGATTGGTTCTTAAGAGGCTAATCAGGAAACAGGTTTCCGATTAGATGCCTCATTTAAAGGTCTGTACGTTGTTCAAGTAATTTCATATTGAGTCTGATAAGTAAAAGTTCCTGATCAGTTCTGAGTTCGTCAATCGAAAGTGTGTAAGTACAAGTGTTTTTAAGTGTATATAATCCTTACCTCAATATATATAGGCTAATTGAGTTACTAAGACAGGAACAATCAGAAAATGAGGCTTCGATGGTCATGCTTTTAGCAGGACATGTTGCAAGACACCAGAAATATAAGTGGCGACAGTTAAACATTCCCCTGCGTACTTTGAAATGTAGACTGACTAGTAAACAGTTTTCTCTAATGCAATACTTAGATGCTGCTGCTGTGTATACATATGGAAGATAAATAGCATCTTATACAGATGTTCTGTACTTATTTTGTTAAATGAAAAAAAAAAAAAAATCAAATTGTATCTGTGAATGTACTTGTAAGCCTACCAACATAAAGCTCGTAAGGCGAAACGGAAAAATTCACATCGAGATTTCCCGTTCTGCCTTACATCAAGATGGAAAATGATAACACGTTTTACATGCAAATTTCGTTGCTAGAGGTCATAAGGCGAAAAGGGAAAAGGCGAACAGTGCAGGAATCGTATAAAAGTCTTCCCTCTCCCCTTTGTACCGGGATCGACCACCTGATGGAGTTCTGCAGTGACTGGGTGAAAAGGTTGTGTATTATTGCATTCTTACCTTTCTAGTTTTGTTTAGAATTTTAGAGATGGCAAGAATTTTTCCATACGATATTTTAACCCTTATTGAACTTGTGGAATGTAGATCTTGCATATGGGATAAGACAATAGACTCTTTCAAGGACAGAATTGAAAAGCAAAAAGGATGGCGAGAAGTTTATGCAAGCCTTGTCGAGGATTGTGAGTTCATTGACAAAAAAGAAACGAGAAACGACAGGTATGTATGGAGCAATGTAAAACAAAATTACTAATTCGAATCTTATCATTTAATCTACTATGACATTAGTGTTCATTGAACGAAAAACAAAATAATATACATACATACGATATGTAACAGTGTTTCAACAAAAAATAAAACTAACATAGTTTGCAATGTACCGCAGCATCAATTCTCATCGAAAACGAAAATAATGTTTACGAAATCTGTTTAAAACGGCACTGTTAAATGTAAACATGTTTAGGCACATTTTTTCTAAGTTTTGTACCGTCCTCCGCACCTCTTCAGGACAGTTTTTGTAGTCCGTTTTAAGAAATAATTTTCTCGATTATTATTACTTTTATTTGTTTTCATATATGAAGACGATTTTTAAAAATACGGTGCAGAATATATTGTGTGTGTCGATTACTTCGCTCATCACCGGCAACGATATTGTCGGGGCTTCCAACGACATTGTCGGCGACGTGTGCAAACACGCTAAGAGATCATCTGCTGTTTTATAGAAGTTCCTGCTGACATTCTACGAGTAGCTATGAATCTATGAGTGCAGTACCCGAAAGAGGATCGACTATTATCGAAATCCGTGTTGGACAATACGGATGATTACTCCCGTTCTTACGAGTAATCATGAATCTATTAGAAGAATCCCTAAAAGACAACCGACCCTGCTATCGAAGTTCCTGTAGACACTGTACAAGAAATCTTGAACCAGTGAGTGAGGTACTTTAAAAAAATCGACTCTGATATCGAAATTCCTTATGACAGTGTATGAATACCTAGTTATATAAATTTATGAATGATGTAATTGAAAGACATTTGACTCTGCTATCGAAGTTGTTATTGACATTGTACGGGTCGTCATAAATATGTGAATGGTGTACCCAGAAGACCATAGACTGCTTTCGAAATTACAGCTCGAAGTGCACGAGTAGTCAGGGCCGTGCCGTGGGGGGGGGGGGACGAGCGGGGCGACGACCCCGGGAGCCGAAGTAAGGGGGACGAAAAATTCGGGGGGGAAAAGGAAAAAAGATAGGAAAATTTGCTTGGACTATATGTATGGGGGAGCCGTCGTATACTCTCGCCGCGGGTGCTGATTTTCCACGGCACGGCCCTGTGAGTAGCGTACCTAAAAGACTGTCTATTGAAGTTCTTGTTCACTTGCCATACTGCATGAACAGTACGTAGGTTGGGCTGGTCGGCATGTTGCTTCTTGTGTTTACTGGGAATGGAAGAAGGAGACTATAATGTCACACATAATCCGAGTTGGAAATGATAGTTTTATCGTACTGTTAAAACACTTCAGTGACGGACCTTGTGTTAGAAGAACAAACGTAGATAAAATTGGTGATAAGAAAACAACACTTAACTTCATAGTGAGATCAACAGAAAACAAAAACCAATTTCTTTTTTATAGTGCGAGCGATGAGCGGGAAAACTTCCAAAATCATCTTCCTTCCCCTCCGCAGAATGTCCTTACAGGAAAGTTGAGCTGAAAAACGTAATTACGAGCGCTCAACGAAAAAAAAAAGGGAAAAAAGAAAAGGAAAGAAAGGGAAAAAGCAAAAGGAAGTGGAGGGATTCCCCCGATTTGCAGAAGCCATAAACATGCAACTAACGTAATTATTTACTGAGTTTACGTCATACAGTAGACAATGTTTGTGTTGTAGCAGGGAAACCTTTAGCCATCTCTAGTACCCTGCTCTTAACAACAGCAACCAAAACACAGAGAGATGGAGAGAGAGAGAGAAAGAGAGAGAAAGCATGGTTTATATGTGTGTGTGTGTGTTTTACAGAGGGGGGAGAGTAATAAAATGCTTGCCTCTCTGTCTCTGAAAGTTAGTTTTTTTTTTAAAGGTATTTGTTGGCAGCATCACTTCGGTAATTAAATTCCGAAACTCGCAACGTCGAATTTCAAAATCGCTTACCTTCAGCACTATACTACTACCATCACAACACAGTACAACTAATACTACCACCAGTCGCTTCCTACATTTCCTACCCTTTTGATTCTCTTTTCTCTCTCACACTCTCCTGTTGCTGCCGCCATTTTTTTTTTTATTTTTTATTTTGAACTGAAAATGTAAACCAACTCAGAAGAAGTACTACGGCTTCACTTGCAATATACACATATATACGACATACACACAAAGCACTTAAAATCTTTCTCGATGTAGTGGATATTCATTGTATGTTTATTTCGTGCTCTCTTTCTAATCAAGGAAAGAACTTTTGAAAAACACCAACAGAATAATCATATTCAAGAGGAAAGAGCAATACTTTGGGAAATGGTAGTATGGGTGATTCTAAACAACAACAACAACAACAAAAAGTTTATATAAACTGGGTCCTATTCTTAACGGTTTAGGAGTAAAGGTTGTGATCCATTTTTGACCTTACATTGCTTATTGCTGATCCTGTACTTATTTGAAAGATGATGAAATGTCCTTTCCAACTATATACAACATTTGGCAGTGATGACTTTGAAAGGAAAGTTATTGACAGAAATTTGGGAATCAGTGTTGCCATCCAATTCCCTTAAATAATCTTAACTTTCCCAAATTTCCCCAGACCTCATTTGTCACCATTAGAAGAAGATAAATGACAAGAAATGCTACCTAACAGTGTTCTGAAAAAGTCAATTCTAAATTATTATTATTATTATTATTATTATTATTATTATTAGCCTCTGTCCAAAATTGGGACGTATATCAATCGATAGACCTCACTGACAAAAAAAAAAAAAAAAAAAAAAGGAATAGGTGAGAATAAATCCTCATGTGTAAATTTGGAGAAAATAGAGATAAATATTTTTTTCGTAAACCTAAAATGTAATGGTGTAGGATACCCAGGCCATATATTAAAATACTTCAATGAATCTTTCCATTATGACTAGCAAAACGACAGGTACATAGTGTCGTTAATGATACTGTAGCTCTACAGCATATTTAACTATATACCATTGGTAAGAGCAATGTGCACAGGTATGAAGAAATAGTTAAAAGAACTGGAAGCTAAACGCAAAACCACATATTGGGAGACTATCAATTACAATCATTGACATAGGTCATCACAGATACATAATCCATGAACTGGGACGGACAGTCAAGTCACAATTCATGATCCAACTGCACAATCGAGGGCGGCAGGTGCATTTCGCCAGACCCCCTACCTTGGAATTTCGAAACAAAACCTATGCCAATCCTTTGTGCTATGTCTGTACCGGAATATATCGCAAAAATTTTCATATGTTCTACTTTCGGTACAAATATATAAAAGTTTTAAAGTGGTGACTGTGGAAACGGCAGCCCCCAGTTAAAAACTCATATCTTTATACCAGAAGTGGTACAAACGAAACTTTTTGCGGTACATTCCGGTACAAAGTAGCACAAACGATTGGCATAGCCTTTGTTTCGAAATTCCAAGGTGAGGGCTGCCGTTTCCACAGTTAAAGAAGTCATTGGAAAGAACAGATCGAACAGGAATATGAGAAAGTTTCACGATGACATAACAAAGCATATTGTTTCTGCAGCTTGTTAGAATTAGCAAACACGTGTAACACCAAAAGGCTAAGCAAAGTTAGGGTTTGCGGGTTTAAAATCCACTCCACGTAGCTTGAGGAAGATATCGTACAAATGCAACCTTAATATATCTGTGTACAAAAACCTAAAAATGATATCAGCTTGAACCTTTCCCCTTGATAAAT
Source organism: Thermobia domestica (assembly GCF_964235325.1). NCBI lineage: Eukaryota > Metazoa > Arthropoda > Insecta > Zygentoma > Lepismatidae > Thermobia > Thermobia domestica. Next base: position 226,777,906 of record NC_137460.1, on the reverse strand, counting down.
TCTATGTGAGTTACAGTGATGGCACTACAAGGACGTCGAGAGTATGAATCACGTTTTATTCTAAGTATCTTCAAAAGTTTGGTAAATGATAGTCCAATTAACAACGTTCGAGACGATTATTATATATCGAAACTTCCGACATTGAAGCATGGAAGCAAATAACTAAAGACAAGGCCACTTACAAAAACACACACCTACCGTATATGTGAACTTTCTTATTTTTTTTTTTTTTTTTTTTTTTTGTTGTTGTTTCCTGAGTAATTTTCGGTAACGGACAGAGAAATATATTACCTTCGTGTACACGAAAACCGATTCAACAGCAAAATATTGTCACAATAACACGTAAATGATAGGCATCTACTTTTACTGCAATGAGCACTATATAGTTGATCGAAAAACTTATGCTGACTGCAGATATAATTAAAATGTTGTACATACGATGAAATGAAATGTTCATTAAATTCCAGTCCTTACGCTACTTCCTATTATTAAGTAAAATAAATAAATAAATAAATAAATTACTCGTGTACGCCACAATGGAGATTATTCTTGAAAATTAGTTTTCCTTCAATTTCCACCACAAAAGTAAATCTACAAAATTCTATGGATACCAAATATCTTAGTAACGTTTTATTCTAATTCTTATTGTTGCTGTATTAATATTGTCGTTATAAACATTGTATACTTTATGCTGTATATAGGTTGTTTCGTTAAATAAATAAATCAAGAAAAAAATAACTCCACTGTAGATAAGTAGGAAATGGTAGTTCCTAAAAATGGCTAGTAAATCCTATAAAAAATACAATATTTTTTATGTAGGCCTATACAGTACATAAAACACAATTAAATTGTAAAAATGAACACATTTTATACACCCTTAGAATTAGGAGAAAATTTGACATTTGAATGACACGAAAAGAAAAATCTATTATGATCCAATTAAAGAAAAATAGATTTCTTTTCTTTGTAAAGTCATGTACTCTTTACCTGTAAAAAGAATTTTCTTTACACCTTTAACATTTGTATTAGAAAACTACTAAAAATATTGTATTCACAGATAAAGAGTTGGCGACTTTTTAAAAGAAAATCGTTCACGATATATATATATATATATATATATATATATATATATATATATATATATATATATATATATATATATATATATTACAAGTTTAGGAAGAATTTACCTTCATATTAATTCTTTAAAATAATAAAAACCTTAGAAACAATTTTAAGAAAATCTAGAACACACCATTTATGATCCAAACTTACACTCACAACAATTAATAGTGCTACTGCTTACATTCTACAAGTTTATTTTAAAAACAATATACACACACTCTTAACGTATGTGGTGTTAGTATAAAGTGCACTGTGCATTGCACGGAACGCCTTACAACCTACAACATGATGATCTATCAGTTGGTGTAAGTATATGATTATTACGTGATTTTTAATATTTTATACACGCGTGGTACAAATTTATAACTCAGCGTTACCGAAATAACCAGGACTGATGATCTGACGTTTATAATTGTCAATAAATCGAGCTTGCTCAAAGGAAGGAGAGCCTGTAGGTTATTTCAGAAAAGGGCTCGAACATCGTAAATACAAACTTTTCCTTTTCACTTGACTAAATTAAATGCTTTATGATATAATGTGCATAGTCAGAAGATTTATACCAATGAAGGCATTCATTATGTTGATGTCCCGAACAGGAATGTCCGGGTCCTGGGGTTCCGGGTCCCTCCGAAATCCCTAATTTTCTGTAAATTTAGTCTACTTTCAGGGATGATTTTACAAATTTTAATATAATTTATCCTTATATCAAATCTGGATTCCCCTCGAAATGCTTTAGACCACTCTTCCCCGAAATAAATGCCTGCGTAAGTCTCTGCACCAAATCGTTTAAGACAAATCGAAAGTTGTTAACTCGCGAACTCATTTCAGAGGACATTTGGGATGTATCGACTACACACCACTCAAGTGAAATTCCGTTCGGGCACTCCTGAATTTTCTTCCGACCTAAGGATTGAGCTGGATTTTCTTTTTTCTTACTTAATATGTTTTAATTAATGAATCTTAACAAGGCTTCTTTGTAAGTTAATTCGTTCTACATACACACAGTATAAGGTACTGGCAATACAAAATCGTTTCGAAATTAAGTCTTTAAAGTCAACGGGTTTATTTGCAAGGCTCCTTGGAAGATAAACGGTTATTATTGTTTGTTAGAAATTAAAGGCATTTTTCAGCATCAAGGCTATGTACGACGGGATTTACTATTTAGAAGTGAAATTCAAACTACTACTCGGGATGATTATATCCAATGCAAGCATTCCTACCGGGAACCTAATGCGCCAGAAGGCACTTGGTTAGTCAGCTGCCCACAAAAGAGGACAACACTAAGCAATGGTTGGTTATACACACGTAAACGCAAGCGTTATGTTATCTTACTAGTTCCTAAATGTTATGAAGAAGAAATACAATTCTTAATATAATCTATTTTATACCATGTTAATTCTGAGTCTTAGAAATCTTGTACTGTTGTAATGGTTAGTAAGCAATTGTATGATTCAGTAGTTTTATCAAAAGTGATACATGGAATTTATCAGTTCCTGATGGTAATAAAGATAATATATAAAACCATTCAGGTGTCTCAAAAGTGATACATGGAATTTATCAGTTCCTGATGGTAATAAAGATAATATATAAAACCATTCAGGTGTCTCAAAAGTGATATATGGAATTTATCAGTTTCTGATGGTAATAAAGATAATTAACATAACCATTCAAGAGTCTCAAAAGCGATACATGGAATTTATCAATTCCTGATGGTAGTAAAGATAATTTATATAACCATTCTAGTGTCTGTAATTCCAACTATAATATGTATGCATTTAAACCTGGACAAACGGCGAAGTTTGGATATTTACTGTTCTAGTGACAATGTGAACAGGAGAGGATCTCAAAAGATCAATAGAGAAGATATTTATCATCCAAAAATATCATGTCTTTCTAAGGTAAAATAAGGAAAGGAAGTTTTCCACGCAAAATGAACTCTTTACCATTGAGCTACTTCCCGCAAATTTATATTATTTATTCAAACATATTTATCGTTACTTATACTTCCTGATAGATCATCACACACAAATATAGCACAATACAAATCTGCTTCCACTACCAATACCAACAGAGATGCCAACCCAATGTGCATTTAAATGGTGAACTTTCACGGAAACTGTTAGGATATTGCCATCAGTATACGATGCTAAACACTAGTTCGTGATGTAAAGAGAAAAATTGTTACAAATGTTTCGAATGCCAGAGGCGCTCAGCAGTAACCCTCACTTTTTTAAATTTAGTGTAATTTATTTATTTTATAGTACTGCAGAAATCAAAGCGTACTACAGCAACTTCTCTGTGTTAATTCCTGGTACGTACCGGAACGGAGAACTCAAAGGACCAGATGACTGTGCTTATTAAAGTTGGCTGTTTACTCTTTTTGTTCCTTCTTTATTTATTTTTAAATGTATTTGAGATTGTTTCCATTCTTACTTAGTTTGTCATATCAGTCTATGACATCATAACTGATTTGAAAACGTAGTCATCTCAGTCTATGACATCATAACTGATTTGAAGACATCATCAGCTTAGTCTATGACATCATAACTGATTTAAAGACGTAGTCATCTCAATCTATGACATCATAACTGATTTGAAAACGTAGTCATCTCAGTCTATGACATAATAACTGATTTGAAAACGTAGTCATCTCAGTCTATGACATCATAACTGATTTAAAGACGTAGTCATCTCATTCTATGACATCATGACTGATTTGAAGACGTAGTCAGCTTAGTCTATGATATCATAACTGATTTAAAGACGTAGTCATCTCAGTCTATGACATCATAACTGATTTGAAGACGTCATCAGCTTAGTCTATGACATCATAACTGATTTAAAGACGTAGTCATCTCAGTCTATGGCATCATAACTGATTTGAAGACGTAGTCATCTCAGTCTATGGCATCATAACTGATTTGAAGACGTAATCATCTCATTCTATGACATCATGACTGATTTGAAGACGTAGTCAGCTTAGTCTATGATATCATAACTGATTGAAAGACGTAGTCATCTCAGTCTATGACATCATAACTGATTTGAAGACGTCATCAGCTTAGTCTATGACATCATAACTGATTTAAAGACGTAGTCATCTCAGTCTATGACATTATAACTGATTCGAAGACGTAATCTTTGGAACGTATACATACTATGCTCCCCATCAAATATCTATTTAATAACGAAAATAAAAGGGATGCATTTTTCTTAAATATTTATCATATTTGATAATACACACAATAGTTCGTGTATCTTGTGAGACTTTGATAGTAAGTTTTTTGGCACGTGTAAGATTGACTAAACCTTACTTACAGATAAATACCGTAGCGAAGAGGCTGTTTTCAATAATCAAACATCAAACTAAAACAGCATTTTTAAAATCGAAAAATCTCGTCTTACGTTATAATTAAAATCATACGTAATTCAGTGTTTCTTCCAGACATTTTTTTGGAGGGAGTTCCCTGGAGAAGGCCAAAATAATGTCTGTAATATAATAATAAATAGAATAGTATCAGCAGTGCCCCTCATAATACTAAGTGTCCCCCAGAACATTTTTTTCTGACCAACACTGGTAGTTATAGCGTGAAATGTCTATAGCACAATTTCTCAACCTGGATAGAGGGGTCGCGGAAGGGAGGTGAAAAATATAAATGTAAGAAGGCTCTAACAGGGGAAAATTATTTTTAAAGATTATTTTCAATTCCTTATTTTGATATATATAGGCCTACATATCAACCTTTACTGTCAAATACAGCAAATAATATTAAGCGAAATTTTAAAACTCTCAGAACATCATTTAGAAAACAATTTGAATGAAAGCGGAATGAAATGGATGAAACACAAGAAAAATATAGACAAAACAGAGACTGCATATTGAAATCCAGTTCAAAATTAATACAATTCAAAAATGAAGGATAGTGCGAAATCTGATTCAGATATAACTTTACTAGACTTCAAAATCTACAAGCATCAGCAATAATCAAAAAGCCCATAACAAACTGAAAATAATTTATAGGGGTCGCTGGCCGGAGGATGTGATAAAAAAAAGTGGATCATGATATAAAATAGGTTGAGAAACACTATTCTATAGCAACATACATCTATAAATGCCATAATACATTCGGTCTCCGACCAGTTGGTATAGTGTCCTCAAGGGGTAAAAGTGAGGAGGAACGCGGAGGGACGTCGTCTCCCACTTCTAGAAACTATCTGTGGCGTCCCCCGCTTTCTGAAAAGTTACACTGGGCAAAGATAGGCACGGGGGACAGCGTGACGTCATCCATCCCCCTACCTTTTCAGATCCACTTTTACCCGTGGTGTCCTTCCAATATCTGTACTACCACACTTTCCTTGGAGCCCTGACTATGAAACATATTCTATTCCAGCGCAGACTATTTCACTAAGTAACATTTTTAAAGTACAGTTTGCACATAAACAAAAACAACTTTTTTTCCTCATAAAGACCTATGGGTGAAATTATTCAAGTGAAGACCAGTCCAATCTGTTTGTGCCCTCTGGTGACAATAGCAAGTGGCTAACCCTTTGAAATGGCGACAAGATTTGACTCAGTGACAGTCCATGACTGGCTCTAATGTCCTTTCGACCGGTTTACAACTGATAAGAAAAGACGGTTTAGTTTCTAACTCTACTATATATTAAATAACTATACAGAGAAGTAAATCTTTGATTTACACAGTATTAAAAAAATTACTCGTACAGGCCGGATTAATCAGTATCTTTACAGTTCCAAATGTTAACTACATTATAAAATGCAGCAAGCATTAACATCCAAAGGAAAAAAAAAATCGTAGTTTCTTTATAATTCTTATTTGGAGTACCATTCAATGCTAAACAATACAGTGGTTGGCATCTCTGTAATTGAAATAGCAATACATATATTTTAATTTACGAGTGTTAGGTGTGACTGAATACGTTCAGTTTCTTAATATGAACGCCTAACATAAAGTAAGGAGCCCACAGAAAAAGAAAATGTGTTTCTTGACCCCAAAAAAGGAAATCAAAGAAATAAATGAAAGGAAAAAAAGGAGAATGTCATATACAGTAGAACTCCGATATTGATGAAAACACTTTCATATGGATTAAGCTGAAACATCTTTTGTATTTGTGTGGAAACAATAGATCATTATTTATTTATTTTGTATTTCAGAATTTTGTTTTAAAAATCTACTACATTTCGCTAAATATCTTATAAAAGGAACAACATATTTAATATTGCTAAATTACAATAAATGGCATCGTTTCAAAGCATAATATTTTGATTTTTAAAATTAAAAAAAAAAAATCTTTATTTTACATGCACACTATGATGCCTCGATCAGGCGACCACCCAGAAATTGTTGGGAGGACGACCCAAACCTGAAAGACTGACAGTAGGTCCGGAACAGGAGGACTCTCGTCAGTGCGCTTCTGGGAGACAAAACACAAGTATTTATATTTGATAAGAGTTATGAAGTTTGGAAGGAGATCAGACCCAATGGACCACCGTCCAAATTGATGCGCTCCTGACCTCGGCTTACGAGATTAATTCGCCCCTAAAACATCCTCTCATTACGAGGCCAGTTCTTTGTAGAGGATGAACAAGTAGAAGTGCCATGTGTACACAGAGAGATTAGAATGAGATGAAGTATGTTCTTCGGACGCTTACTTGCATATAGAAAACCACTTCTCGCTTACCGTTTATGTTCCATAATGATTAAAGTAAAAATCGGAAATTGTTCATTTCTACCACTTTCGGTAAATAGATCACCACAAACAAAGGGGTTTCTCCACAGTTCCATTGTCACGGGCCCCCAGAAGGTGGGCGTTGACCAATAGCTGTAATAAAAAGTACTCGTCAAGCCCTATCTAGAGGTATTGCTATTTCGGCCCTAAAGCCTGAGGAAGTTGTTCAATAAGGGCAGCAAAGTTAAGGCGGTCATTGGTGATTTACAGTAACTGAGAGGTTTTAGGAATTAAATCAATACAGGAATAAGATTTATATGCAACCGCATTTAGTATATGTGAGAAGCATCCATAGAGGATAGCGCGAAGCTGAAATATCGCGATAGGTGATGGGTCAAAGTTTTTTTTTTTCAAAACTAAGTATCTCGAAAGAAAACAAAGGTAGCTGAAAAAAATGTGTCTAGTATAGGACCTTTCAACAGCTCGCATATGACATGCAATTTCTTTGAAGGAAACTTGAGGAACAGGATGAAACTAGTGAGATATCATCCTTCACTAGTGGTTCTATTCTGACTAATTAGGAAGCTTGGCCAATTCAAAAGATATCAAACGAAGACTTGGTTAGTGGATTCTTTAAAGAAACTTGAACCTATACTAACCTATGCAAACAAATGTAAACAATGTGCTTTCTAATTAGGCAAGCTTCCCAATTGGTCAAAATAGAACCACTAGTGAAGAATGATCTCTTACTTAGTTTCACACTGTTCCTCTAGTTTCCTTGAAAGAAATTGCATGTGATATGCAATCTCTCGAAAGGTTCTATACTAGACATACGTTTTCTTTCGTCTTTCTTTGTTTTCTTTTAAGATATCTAGTTTTGAACAAATCTTCGACCCATCACCTATGTTAATATCTCAGCTTAGCGCTATCCTCTATGGATGCTTCTCACATATGCTAAATGCGGTTGCAAACTACTCGGTACTTCTATATTGATTTCATTCCTAAAACCTTTGTTTCTCTAAATCTCCAATGACGCCCTTACCTTTACTGCCCTTTTTGAACAACTTCCTCAGATATTAGGGCCACAATAACAGTACGTCTAGATAGGGGTTGACGAGTACTTCATATTACACCTATTGATTAACGTCTATCTTCTGGGGCCCTTGGCAATGGAACTATGAATAAACCACTTTGATTTCAAACTTTTCACTATCTACATCCTGGCCAAAATTGGTGGTGATCCATCGAGTAGTTCTTCAGATTTCTTTCTCTTGGACAGACGGACACACGGACAGACAAGGGTAAATCTATAAAGAAGAATTGGTAAAACCAAACTCCTTTCGCATATCAATTTTATATTTACACTCAACTTTTTGACTTGAACAAAAATTACACACTACCAGATGCTTTTACCTGGATTCTCGCCATCCCTTGTCTGTGAGGTTTTGTTAGGAAAATCATTTGACCATGATCATGACCGATGAGAAGGATTCTTCACGACTTCATTCACGTTTTTCTTGTCCCACTAGCAAAGCCATTCGTAAAAAAAAATCTTTATGTGCTTTCCTATATTTTATTCTACCCTTCTTTCTTTCTCTTATACAGTATTTTGCCTGTCTTTTGACAAAATCCGGCACGAAACGTATAATATAATGCATGCCAGTACACGAAGTTTAATTTTAGTTAACAGTAGTATGTATTTGTTACTGTACGAGAATAATGAATATACTCTACCAGTGGCGGATCCAGGATATGATCAAGGGAGGGGCTAAACCATAGTTTGCAGCTTTATCCAGTGTAAAGCATAATTGAAGCCCATTTTATCCCGTGTATACATGAGCGTCAAGGGGTGGGATAGCCCCTATAGCTTTCCCTTGTATCCTCACCTGTACTCTACGATAATGTTAACCCGTACTTCAACCACTTCAGATTAACCATATGACGTTCAATCGGAATTCTACTGTATAAGAAAACATTAAAATGAAAAAAAAAAAACAGAAGAAAGGACTTAGAAACTATGTGTGAGTATTATTAGTATTGTGGATGAGTAGAGGCAGGAATAAGAAGCCACGTTAGGCTTATGTGAGTGTTTAAACTTGCCACTCTCCAAAAAAAGGTAAAAATTTTAAAATCATTTTCATACTAAAATTCTGAACCAGCCACATAATTTTGCAACGGAGTACAGCTGTAGAAGAAAAAAAAACTGCTGTCTCCCTTACATAAATATCTAATTTAAAAATTATTTATTGTATTCATTGATAAGAATTTGATCTTTAGGTAAAATTTGTATAAAGATACTATCATTCAATAATTCAGATTATTCTAATTTGGGATTCTGCGTTATATTTTGATTGAAACTATCTATGCTCTACCAAAAAAATCATAAAATTTTAGATCGTTTGAAAATAATTTTGGAATTGTGGCAAGCAGTGTTAGTATTAATGTTAGTTTGATTAGTGTGGCTGTTAGTTCGTTAAGTAATGTTTTTGATGTAAAAGATGCTACTTACTATTTTTGTCCGCTGAAGTTGTATCTTTGTTGTATCTTTGAGAATATACATCAGTGAGAGAAGACGTGTAAAGGATTATCTAAGTGGTAACATCATTATCGTAGGTTGCTATGGTAAGACAACACTAATTGTCTAAAGAACACACATTTGAATCGTCACATGCTACGCTTTACTTTCGTAGAATTATGGAATACCTCCTGGCAATTCTTTTCAACCACTATCGTCATTTCAGTTTTTGCTTAAGGAGGCAGGTTTTCTACGATATACAGTACATAGCATTTATTATTATACGGGTGGGCAATTTATCTGGAACATCCGTGATAACGGAGAAACCAGAAGAGGGAGAAAAACGAAACTTTGCATGAAGCGATCATAAGGAGGGTGACATCGTTTTATGTATAAACATCACCACCCAGTGAACAGTGTTGACATCCCAGTATAAAGTTATATTTTTTTTTCAAATTTCACTACGTCAGATTATTACATATTACAAATCAACATGTTAAACGAAAACTTAAAATACCACATTTATTATTCAGTGTTGCAAACTAATGATGTTATAACATCCAAAGTTTGGAAGCCTCTATCACACATACAGCACAACGGAGATGGACAAGACAATGCACACCGGAATTACCTTAGCGTTGGATAATATGGTCATGGTATGACTTCGTTCGAATGAATAACAACGAAGTTACAAGAGCTTGAAAATTTGATTTTTTACAAAATGCTTTATTTCGAAAACATGCTTAGGTAAGTATCATATCTAATTGCTTGTGTGGTTTGAAATTGGAAAACAAATGATTTTCCCGTTTATGACACTTTGATATCTTAAACCGTTCCGGAGATATGATAAACATTGATGAAGTACGCAACACTGCTGAAAATGGCGTATTTCTGGACAATATTTAAACTGTTGTTTTCCTTCTCTTTTATAGCATTACAGGAATAACTTTTATTGGGTATAATTACAACAAGTCCTCGTAATTACATCATTTATGCAGTGTTGCAAACTTCAGCAATATTTATCATATCTCCGGAACGGTTTGAGATATCGAAGTGCTGTAAACGACAAAACGATTTGTTTGCCAATCGAAAACCACACAAGTAACTAGATATGATACTTATCTAAGCATTCTTTTTTTTTCGAAATAAAGCCTTTTGAAAAAACTGAAATATTCAAGCCCTTGTAACTTCGTTGTTATCCACTCAAAACAAGTCATACCATGGCCACAGTATTCAACGCTAAAGTACTTCCGATGTGCATTGTCTTGTCCATCTCCATTGTACTATATATGTGATAGAGGCTTCCAAACTTTGGATGTTTGTGATAACATCCTTAGTTTGGAACACTGAATAATAAATTAGATATTTTAAATTTTCGTTTAACATGTTGATTTGAAATATGTAATAATCTGACGTAGTACTATTTCAAAAAATATAACTTTATACTGGGATGACAACACTTCACCGGTTGGTGGTGTTTAATACGTAAACCGATGCCCCCCTTTTTATAGTTGCTTCATGCAAAGTTTCGTTTCTCTCCCTCTTTTGGTTTCTCCGTTATCACGGATGTTCCACATAAATTGTCCACCCTGTATATACACAAAAAGTGTCACAATATTTTCGGAATAGAATTCTCACAACAAAATAAGAAAAAAAAAGTTAATATGGACCTGTGGTCAAAAGTGGATAGTTTCGGAGTTACAAGGTGAAGAAAACGTGAAACAAGTAAACTTTAAAAAGTTCATAGCTTCACTACTTACGGGATCTATCGTAGTCGGGTCAAGGCATCGCGGAGGAACTGGTATGTGAACTATCCAAATATCCATGTTTAAGAATGCTCCACACTAATTTTTAGAGAGGTAGGTGGAAACTGATCAAGTACTCCCAAACAACCTCTCTAAAAATTATTGTGCAAGTATCGGAGATTCTGATAGATGGATATTTAGATAGTTCATATACTAGTTCCTCAGTGATGTCTTGACGCGACTATGATCGGTCCTATAGTAGTGGAACTATGGATTTTCAAAGATCATTTTCTCATGTTTTTGGCACTCTAACTATGAAAGCATGCACTTTCGACCACACTTTCATATGAACTTTTTCTCTTATTTTCATGTGAGGAATCAATTCCCAAAAACATTGTGAACATTTTTGTAACGCCCTGTATATATATATATACTGGCCCATTTATCTTGACGCGCCTTTCTAACTTTTAAACAGACGAAAACGCTGAAAGATTCCACCAGGGGCGGATCCAGGACGGACTTCTTGGGGAAGGGCGGTAGATCGTAATACTGCTACTTAGAACTACTTTTAAGAGCTCTCGGATGGGTTTGATTTATATATAAAATAAGAAAGTATCCTCTTCTAGGAGGAGGGGCGATCGCCCCGATCTCCCCCCCCTGGACCCGCCTCTGGTTTCCACTATGCAAATATCGGCAGGCAGACATCGTTTGAGACACTCTTACAGTAGCACTAGATTAATAATATTGCCAACTCAACATAAAGTTATATATTTTAAATGACACTATGTCAGATTATTACATATTTGAAATCTACATATTAAACGAAAATTTTCAGTACGACATGTATTTATTCAGTTATAAAAGACGTTACAGTTATCACGAACATCCGAAAACAGCCAAATTTTGAAGAACTCTGTAACAGTAAATAATGCAAACGAGATAGACGTGTTAATCGGAATCGAAAGTACCTTAGTGCCCAATACTATGGCCATTATCCGATGCATTTGTTAACCAAGTAGAAACAAAGTGAAACGGGATTAAAATATTTAATTTCTTTAAAATGTTTTATTTCGAAAACAGTGCTAAGGTAAGTATCACATCCAATCGCACAAATGGTTTACAATACAGATGAAAATGCCGTTTACAGCAATGTGATATCTCAACCCGCTCCGGACATATGAAAAATGTAGGTCAAGATAACTACACTGTTTGAAGGGAATTCATTACCTGAAATATTTTCGTATTGTTTTCCTGTGTATGTATGTTTTGGCTTTGACTTCTTAGGTGTTTTAAGTTTAATTAATAGTTAAAACATCGTTTCTCTTACTATATTACTATACTATTGATTATATATATATATATATATATATATATATATATATATATATATATATATATATATATATATATATATATATATATATATATATATATATATATAGGGTGATTCAGGAGTAATATCACATAATTTGTACTATGTTCTAATGCGGGCATAGAACATAGTACGCATTAGAAATAATCAACTTTTTTCGGAAAATAAACAGATTCAAAGGTTAAACCGTCCATCGTATACATTTTTCTTGCCGACATAATTTGATACAAGTAGTGGGATCCTAAAACACTGAGTGAGACCTCTATGTGGCAAGTAAATCAGTATGCTGCGTAATATAAATAAATAAATTAGCATATTTTCACTTATATACTTAGTCCTAAAACTTACGTATTAGATTATGTATTGTAGCCATTAAGCGCATTCTGAGTTCAAGTTGGTTGGATGGTTAACAGTAAATTTAATTATAATTCAATTTAAAGCATAACTCAATATTTTATCCACGACATGTATGATATTCGGAAAATTCTTGAAGATTTCTTTTCACTGAGCATTAATGGTGTTCACTTTCGAGGAACCAACAAGTCTTTTGTTCTGAAATGTTAAGTTTCTTCCATTAATTTTCGAATAATTTAGCATCCCTAACTGTCTTTACTACTAAGCGTCCTGATCACAGTCTACCAATCATATTGTGCTTCTGTCGCACGCTTTATCTCTGTAAATATGGATGCTTGCCCTAATAAAATTATCTGATTACATTATATCGGAACGATTTATACTCCGTGCATTACGTTCAATAATTAGAGTAAAAAGATTTATTCACTATATTCAATTGACTGATTGGATTATTAATTCTACAAACTTGTGTCCAACTTATAAGCTTCAAGTAGCGAACTTATAAATACAGTGAAATTAACAACGTGATGATTTGATTGAACGTTGTAATGACTTTGCTAGTGAAAACATTATTATATGCTCACATTTATAATTCTGTCAAAGACATCATTTTTTAAAACAATTTCCAAATAAACAGACGAAATCATGTTGAGGATAATTCTGTTTATTTTACTCCATTGAAGGCCATTCTTGGAAAATCTGTTTAGGAATTACGGACATATTTTTGTCAAAATGATTGCAATAAACAATAACAACATATGACCAAAATAAAAAAATGAACAAATGAATGCCCAAACTCCTACGAAGGTGATGTCATAAGCTTTCAATTAGTTGTTAATTCTTTTTTTTTTTTTTAAAAAAAAAACTTGATAATTGCACAATGGTGAAATTTAAACCAATGTAAACACATTACAGTCATTTCAAGCACATTCTCGTATTTTTTTTACGTAACAATACGACAATAAAGCTAATTTAAAATTTAGAGACATTTAAAAAGCTATATGAGATAGAGAGAAAACACAACACAGTCATGATGGAAAACCTATAGCATAGCCTATTTCTAAAACTATCATACTATCTCACCCTACTTTCGTAATTCTAGATGCTATGTTCATGTTCTTTTCTTTTTGTTGTACGACTGTTTTGCAAAGAGAAGAAAATTGCATCAATTCGACATGAAACAATTATTAAGTAATCTTAACATTTAAGAAAAGCAGTCCGCTTGCATCCAACGTATTGGTACTCGATTACCTTTTGCGTTACATTCTCAACGACCACTCAAACAAATAACTTCAAATTTTCAGAGGTTATTTTGGACTTTACCTTCAACACACTTTTCCAAATCCGCTTTAATCTCATTCAAAGCATGCACCTAATCTCAAGTTTAATCTCTGAATAAGGGGTACATTCTTCGAATAAATAATCGAGTAGTGGTTCGGATTTCACTTTATTAAAATAAGATCTGTCTGATATTGCCTTGGTGATGAAAAGATACATTATCTTGTTTCTTTCACTGGTAACTTTTCATTTCTTTCTACTGATTGGTTAGAATTTAAAGATAAAAAGGAAAGGTAATAATAATTTCTTCAAATCATAAGTTCTTGATAATTGAAAAACCTCTGATTTGTGTAAATGAGGTGTTCAATTTTTGAGTAAAATTTTTATCTTTAAATTCTAACCAGTCAGTACAAAGAAGTGAAAAGTTACCAAGAAAAGAGAAGATAATGTATCTTCTTATTTATTTATTTATTTATTTATTTACTGGGTGTTCTAAAAATGGCACCAACCGAGCGCTATTCTTCAGGCCAAAATTAAGAGAAAATACAATTTAATGGTAAAACCTCCGGGGCCTCCTTCAACAGCTGTGGAGAGTTAAAATTCCGGACCTTAAAGGCAGAGGGGAGTAAGTCATTTTTTTTTCTGAAAATGAGTTATTACCAGATTTGAAACACGTGTTCTGATATCTCTTATTCTTAGAAAGCTTGTAGTTTTATTATGTATACTGTATCAAATACAACAATAAAATTGGATATAAGTCCGAAGGCACTTAAAGGCAAAAAGAAGTAAGTCACTGTTTTCTGTCTTTCCTGAAAATTTAATAAAAATGACTTACTCCCCTCTGCCTTTAAGGTCCGGAATTTCACTATATGGCAACGTCGCAGATTAACTTGGAACCATTAATAATGCTCTATGAATCCAGCAAGGTGTTACATCGATTATTACACTAATAAATGTGCTAGTATCAACGGCTATCGACTTTAACTGCCATCTGAAAAAAAATCGAGGTAACTATTTGATAGATCTACATCTGCATCGTTCAGACATAGTGCAATTTACGTCTCCAAACGAGGACCCAAAAGATATACAATTATATATATATATATATATATATATATTTCGTTTTGTTTTTACTTGTAAAATAGTGCTCTGAGTTCCGTGGGCACCATTTTTAGAACACCCGGTATATTATAGCATTCTGTAAACATGGGAAAATATGAGTACATACAGTTTTAATGATACATTGTACCAAAGATAATCATTGTTCGTTTTCCTCGTTTGTTTTCTCTTTAAAGAAATCGACACCATTTTTTTTTCTAGTGAACTAATACAACCAAGTTGGAGGTTAATTTCAGGACTATAGGAAAAACAAACTATGAAAATTTGACATTATTTGGTTGTGTGATTATTGAGAAATGTGATCCGAAATATGATGGATACATACGCATCATGTTCTCCTAATAGTATGACCAATAGAAAAGTTAATCGAGATATTTCACTATAATTTACATGTGCACTCAGCTACTGAAAGAAAAAAGGAAGAAAAAATGTGTCGAAGTTGTATCAGTGAGTTTAGACATCAATCTGTGTGTGTAACCATAGCAACTGACAAAGTGACGTCACACTTAGAACAATCCACTGTCGTCTTCAGAGCACAACCAAAAGGGGGGAAAGAACAGAAAGTGGAGGAGGAGAAATGAAACAGTTGAGTGTAGAATTGCGTTAACTCACCATACAGGTGCACATTATTGAAAACCAGAGAGACAGCCCATCAAGCCTCGGACATGTTAGGCCTGCCACCACCACCACCCACATACCTGGAGGCATACCTTGCTCCAAAATCTGGTAACGGGGGTTGGACATATCCACCGGAAGCATATCCTTCACCCAATAGATTCTCGGCGGGGGGTTACCCACTGCTTGACACAACATCACCGCATTTGTACCGATTTCTACGACTTTGGTTACGGGAGCTTCGACAAAAGTGGGGAACCCGGTGGGGAGTTTCTCAGCTGCAAAGAGAAAAAGAAAAGAAAAATATATCAGTATTTCTGCCTTAAATTAACATATATATACACAAATACATATAAATACAAACTAACAATCAGAGAAAATTTTCTATTGACTATATATAGAAAGAACAAGTTGGAACAACTTAAAAAATGAAAAGATGGATTTATATACCGACATACATGTATATTAAGGAAGATAACTAAATTGAACGATTTTTGGACATCATTATATGCAAACTGGGAATTTAAATTTTATGTATATTGTACTTTTCTGTCTCTTTAGCGTAGAGCTAAAAGATAGTACACAGGAGTTTGGACTTTCCCATCACTTTTTTTTTATTATAAAAGCTTCCTCTTAAATACAAAATATTACAAATAAGTACAAGTTCCTCTAATTTGGAGGTTTATTGGTGAAGTTTAAAGATGCCCAATGACCATGCATCTTAGGGCGTGCTGGATAGGTGCCTTTCAATGGCCGTGCGTCTTAAGCCACATTGTCACGTTAGAAGAACTTGTAGCTGTCATTAAAAAAAAAAAAAAAAAAAAAAGATCTTGTAACCCTACCATATTTCACCGTGTACACATAGTCTTGAAAGGGTCATAAAACATTTTTTCCATCTTGCAAGGAGTTGAACGATGCGCAACTTTCTGGGACGTCTTGCTTGCTACCTGCTATCGCTCTCCCGCTGACATAAAAGAGAAACCAGTTTCACCGCTTCCGAAACAACGGATTCTTTTGGATAGGGAGGGGAAGTGCGCCAAAATACACGTTTTTAAGGAGGAGACTCGCTGTTTGTCCACTAGAGTGCAGTGCTGCATGTGTGGAGAAACCTTTCTTGCCTTCAAGAAGTTGTAACGTAAAGAATAAATAAAAAGATCGGGATGAGAGTTTTTTTTTTTTTTTTTTTTTTAATGACAGCTACAATATTCATTATACGTGGCAATGTGGCTTTAGAGAGGGGAATAGGAATTCTCAATGACCGAGCATCGTAGAGAATTTTGTAATTAGATGCCTCTCAATGACCAAGCGTTTTAGAGAGAAAGTAATGGAGCTTAATGGCCATGAGTCTTAGAGCGTGTAGGAAAGATATCTCTCAATAGCCATGCGTCTTAGAGAAGGGGTTAAGATGTTCTCAATGACCAGGCGTTTTACATAGAGTTGGTGGTTTGATCAACCGGGCGAGATTGGTGTCTTCTCTGATATCCAGTCTCCTTTTATGCAGAAATGTTGCTGACAGCTTGCTCTGCGTCACTTGCCGAACGTTGGGGATGATGGACGACGTCATCTTAGAGTGTTTCCTTCAAGCACGTGGTATAGAAATTTTACATAATTCTCGAAGCTATTTCATATAGTTCACACAAAAAAGCTCTCTCGCGTTTACATGGTTAGCGTTCACACTTTTGGCGAGAGAAGCCCGGGTTCATCCACGTTAAGCTGCAGGTCCACGTCTCTTACAATCTCGTTGCTGAAAGAAGCGCTACACAACAATCCAAGTACCCAATCATCTAAATTAAAGAAGGAAGTAGCCCTAAAGTCTACAAGGGCTTGGTTATCAGTTCTTAAAACATTTTGTTAAGTGGTTAACCCTTTACTGCATGCCGTGCCATATATGGCACATACCCTTTTTTCACTTTAGCTTTTTCGTGATTTATCAAAAGGCATCAAATGACTGTTTTGTCTACTGTGTGAGATATTGACGTGTATGAATAAGAGATTTTGGTGTCATCTGGCATGTTCTTTGTGAGTGTAAGTGTGTCATATATGACACTTACTTATTTCTCGTCGGAATTAAGTGAAAAATCTAGAATTCAAGTTTTAGTTCAATTTTCAAGTTCCCTTATGAGGATTCCCAATGCTGATTATATTTTCCGCTCAGAGAAAAAAAATCATGCAGAAAGGGTTAATGAGCAGGGGTGTCCACTTTGGTCTAACCACACTCAATATCAAGCCATTAATCCATAGGAATTGTCTAAAACTTTCGAACTCAGTTCCCGAGTTCGAGCTCAATAATCTAGCGTGATCATAAGCGAGTGCAAGCCCGAGCTCACTGAGGTTAATAAGCGCGAGTATCATGGGATAGAGCAACTCTGAGCATGAGATATTGTGAACCTCATTTAGCATTGTAAAATCAGAGCTCGATTTTAATAAGGCCATTTTCCAACATCATGGTTACTCAACCTCTAATTTAGATAATCATTTCAACATCACTTCACTAAACCTTAACTCAAATGATCTCGAACTCACACTCAGAGGTCGAGTAAGCGTGAGTTCAGAAGCTCCCAAGCGCTGATCGCATGAGTAAAAAATATCTAAGCTAACAAGCACGAGTATAATGCTTATATCAAATATACAGGGTGGCCCAAAAGTAGGTATACACCCATGCATTGATCAAGGTATAACATTCTAGCTTGTAGGTTTATTTGCTTTTGCTGTTCCGAGTTTAACATATAAGTAAAAGACATTAAGAACAAATAAAAAAGAAACCAAGTCTACCTGATGGATAACAATAAGACATGATATAAAAATCCATCAATTGATCAGTACGGGACTGTATACCTATTTTTGAGCCACCCTGCATATACCATTTTTATTTGGGAAGATCAATACTTCATCTTTGTATTGATACCACGTCTCTTAAAGTTCCAGACGGACAGGAAATGCTGTACGTATCCGTTGTAAAGCTAACATTTCTTTAGCAATAAAAATGCTGACAGAACTTCTTAGAATGCCAATTCAACTGCTTATTCGTTTTCTTAGGCCTTCCGCATTTGACAACCTCTCAGCTCAGCATTCAGCCGGGCATGTGTTACACTGTTAAACACGGAAGTTCCAGGTTAGAGTGTCATCGTTAAATATGGCCCTAGCTTTCTACTCCAGTATATATTCTAGTTACAAAGATAAGAGATTGTTCAATCTAGCCGGGGTTTCGAGCTAGACTAGTCGACTTGTAGTTTGAGATATCTTAGTTATCATCGTGCTGTTGGTTGAGCTAGCGAAGTCACGCTGTGTGCTTAGCAAAACATATCAAGAAGACAAAGACAATTGATTCCTGGACCATGAAGCCAATTTACACAAATAAAACTTCTTGTTGTTGATTTTAGTTTAGCGTCCCTTTCAGCAGCGAGGCTATATGAGACGTGGACCTACTGATTAACGTGGAATCCGAACCACATGAGCTCCCTCCGGGAATCGAACCCGGGTCTCCCACACCAAAGGCGCGGACGCTAACCGCTTAGCCACGGAGGAGCTCAATAAAACTTCTTAACACCGAGGAACAATGTTATCGAATATCGGGTATCGGACGCTGCACCCATAGTCTGTTGCCTCAAAACTTGTTTCTTACCTCGAAACTTGTACGAATCTTTGTAACAAATGGTTTTATTTCTAGACCAGGTAAAGATCTCAGTCAAAAAGTATTAAATTTATAAGTCAGTAAATGCACCTGTTTTACCAGAAAATATTTACATCCTCATATCCACTTCTGTTAAGTTGCACTGCGTTCAGTTCCACTTCTGCAAAGGACAAGTAAAAACTGTATACATTATACAATAACAAATGTGGTAGAAAAATTAAGAAAATTCATTGTTTATACATATACAATTTATCTTGATTTCCATATGTTGTTGTCTGTGTTTTAAGAACGAGTCGACACTCTTGGAACATGGCCAGTTCATGTATCTTCCATTGTCCAAAGCCTACGTCCGTCTTGTTTTTTTTCCCTATCCGAGATTTTCTTCTTTTTTACAATGTGCTTTCGCACAGCTACTGCAGCAAGCATCCTCCATTCGCTGCCATTCTGTCGTCTCGGCTGATTTATACTGATTGTAA
This sequence comes from Thermobia domestica, assembly GCF_964235325.1. Classification (NCBI taxonomy): domain Eukaryota; kingdom Metazoa; phylum Arthropoda; class Insecta; order Zygentoma; family Lepismatidae; genus Thermobia; species Thermobia domestica. The sequence continues at coordinate 226,757,988 of NC_137460.1, read as the reverse complement.
TGGAAAGAGGCAGGAGTTTTTTCTTTTGTTTTCCTTCCATCGAGTTCGGTATGCGGGACGTTACACTTACTTCCCCCTTTTTTCCTCAATGCCTGGTACACCAGTGCCTCTTCAACTTCCTTTCTTTCTCTCTAGATTTTTCTCCATTCACGTTGGCCATCTACAGTGTTGCAGACTAGAGTTTGTTTTTCTCCAGTCGAGAACATATTTCAAACTTCAGTTTATTTCATTTATTAACAAACCAGATCAGCCGTTATCAAATTAATACGGGAAACATTAACAGTCGAAGAAGGAACAATATTTTCAGAAGGAAGTGGGACAGAGACACGTGATTGAGATTCGAACCTGGGTCATCCCAATTATAAAGTAAGAGCTTTAATTGTTCAATTATACCTTCCGACAAGGTTTTAGGACGCATATTGCGTCCTTTCTTTTTTGCGAGGGGATATCTTTTCATTCAAAACAGTAACTGAACTTTATGTATACCATAATTACGCTTTTCAGATTGCTAACTGTATAACTTCTCATTCAAAATCGCACAATCGAACTCCAATTATACCATAATATATAATTACGTTTTTGAGATTGCTAACAGTGAAGGAGAATTTATTTTACATCAAGTTATCTCGGTTTTGTCCCAATCACTCTGGTCTTCTCTCTACTTTTTGGAGGAAAGAAGAATGGTAAATTTGGGGGCATTGCATTGAAACATTTGGGAAAGACGGATTGGCAGTGCTTCCCCGTACAACTTCAAACTAATAAAGTTGATCCAACAGAGTGCATGCTCATTACGGATACGGTTTCTTTCTTTTGATTATTCAATTGGAATTTAAAGAGGAATCTTATGCAACTCGTATGTGCAATATGTCTCCCATCGAGAATCCAACATAGGTTTGCTGCATCGAAGGTAAAAATACCAACATTTGCCTACGAAGAACCTCGCACAAAACATCCTGTATTCAAATTATTGTTACTAAGGGTTTTTCTTCAACTTCTGAGGTTAGCAATCATTCCATGGCTTCACGTAACTTTCAATTCTTCCTTATTCTGAACCAGATTTTTCGTTCCCATACACTTTTTCTTTCCTACATCTTGTATAGTTTGGTACGTATATTTCAATATCGGCCTTTCCTTAGGTATTTTTTTTTCTTTTGACGAGAGTAGAGAAACTTCTCGTCTTTCCTCGAATTTAACAAGGTACTTCGCGACTTGTCTCGTTTCCGAGACGAGACATTTCTCGTCTCGCGGGCAACAGTAATTCTATGCAACGCCTCACTCGGTAAGCAACTATAAAAAGTAAAAAAGGCACAGGAGGTTCAGCTGAGAAGATTTTCTTTAAGCTCTGACTAGGTGTTCCTATACATACACTACACTACATTAAAATTAATGACTCCTCAGTCGTTGCTTTTAATACTTGTCCACAGATGCCGCACCTGTCGCCCACTGGTGGCTGCAATGTAGCATCCACAAACCGTAAGGGAGAATATTCTATCATGGCTCTGGGAGGAAGAAAAAGAAAAAAACAGTTATTTTAGAGAACGAAAAGGGCGTCATCTTTCTTTCTCTCTCTCTCTAGCGACCTGTCAGGTAGAGAAAAAGCTAAGAACGGTCTAAAGAGTGTAAGGCGAATGGGGCTTAACTTGGTGGGCACAATCTCCCTGCCTCTCACTCTTCTCCACCCTGATCTTAATTTATTTATACATCCTTGCCTGTACGGAGACCACCATTTAGCCCCATCGCTTTCCACGCTACTAAATCTCCATTTCGCAGTTTATTCGCAGAGCCTCGTTTGTCCCGATTCACCAACTGAGAGATTTTATATGCTTTTTTTTCCGGGGGAACGGAGGTTTTAAGGGAATGAAACGTGCATATATCACACGGACAATCAAGTGTGAGCAATAATCCCCCTTCTGTTCTCTCTCTCTCTCTCACACACACACACACACACATATATATATATATATATACATTCACGCGCGCGCATTTCACAAAAAAAAAAGGTAAGAAAAATACGAGAGTCGTTTCGAAAGTAAAACTAAGTAAGTATAACAAACACAAGACGAATGACATCATAATTTTGAAATTAAATCGGCTTTGGTTATAATTCATTATTTGATCTCAATTTATGCGTATGCATTGGATTTCGTGAGCGGTTAATCCTCGAATCACCTAACATAAAACTCCTGAATGATTGCAACTGATGTTATATATAGGGAGGGAGGGAGGGAGAGAGCGAGAGCAAGGAGTTATGGAATGTTATGGAATAGCAGTTAGTACATTTGCTGCTTAGTCTTTCATCCTTATGATAACTGTCGAAACTATTTCTGTAAACACACACCACAAGACATCGTAACAAGATTTTTTTTTTTCGTTGGAACTATATAACTGTGGATGTGCAAAGAAACGTTTCCAGGCATATTTTCAGCATATAAGTGTGCTGAATATATTTTACAACTAAAATGTACAGCTTGAGTCTAAAGCGTGAGACAAACTTAACGGTGTTTGAAAGAAACGCTCTGAATTCTATTTGTATGCTGGTAGCAAATGAGAGAGTTATGATGTTGCCAATTCTTTTTCTTTGTTACATTCAGCTAAGTCTACCTGTTACCTGCTCACTTCCTCGCAGTGCAGTGCGTCTGCCTTGGCGCACCTTTTTATTACATGGCAACGTCGCGATATAGTCTTCATTCCATTCGTTTAGATCGCAGTCAATCAAATCTGTCGCAAGCTTTAATTTCAAGGATTTGTGTTACACTTCAAAACAATGGAATAGTTGCCCGTGATCTGGTCGAAACGTAGAACAGGGTTATATTGAGCAAGTTACTTCCCAAGTATTCCACATTCGCAAGTATTCTTTCCCATTGGTTTTGTATAACTCCCAATACTCTTAGTGAGGATTGGTGAAACACAATATTCTGTATTACATGATAACAACGATAAGTGAATCTTGCATGGCAAATTGGCAATACATCTGAAAATAAAAGGTGAGTAGAAACGGTATTAAAGCAACATAAGTCATGAAAACTGACATGTTCTGGTTGTGAGAAAGACACATCTTGTGGTCTAGAATACTTTCATTAGGCTACTTCTCTGATTGTTGGAGTCAACAGTCCTTATTACTTAGTTATTACAATGCTTTTCTTACATTACTTTTCTTTTTGTTAGTGTGCATACCTGTTATTACTTAGTTTTTATAATACTGTACATTTATTAGGTCACTTTTCTGTCTGTGAGAGTCCATAGCCTTTATTACTTAGTTTTCACAATGATTTTATTGGGTTACTTTTCTGTTTGTGAGAGTCAATAGCTCTTATTACTTGTTTTAACAATGTCTTTATTTGGTTTTTTATTCGCTAGAGTCAATACCCAATTACTTAGTTTTTTTTTTGTTTTTTTTTTACAAAGTTTTATTAGGTTACTTTTCTGTTTGCTAGGGCCAATAGCTCTTATTACTTAGCTTTTACAATACTTTTATCAGACTATCTTTTTATTTGTGAGAGTCAATGGTCCTTATTACTTAGTTTTTACAATGATTTTATTGGGTTACTTTTCTTTCGTTTGAGCCAATAGCCTTTATTATTTAGTTTGAAATTTTCTGCAGATGCGTAAACCCTATGACAATACAATATTTTCAGAAAATTTTCGGTGTAGCTTACCGTTTCACTGTAAAAGTAGGAAGTTAAAAATAGGGTATCGAGCGCCTGTTCCTTATAAAACCAAAAGTCATAGAAGTTTGGTTGGCTGCAGAGGACTTGGTGGTATGTTGACTAAGTATCAAAATTAGATTTACACCAAATCAGTTTATTAAGCATTAGTTCGAGAGAGGGTAGTGAGTTGGAGCACTGTTTCGAGATTTTTATATGGCGGCTCTAACAAAAAAGTCAGGAACTACTGCCTTCTACAATGCAATCAAAAACTGTCATTTCGCCGAATCATTAGGATTGTGGAACAGATAACGAGGGTTTGCTAATTACTATAAATATATAGTAGAGTACCTACTGCAACATCTCCCTTCTGAAATTCAATCAACAAGGAACTGAATCTGATAGCATCAAGTAATAACAAGTAACAGTGTCACGTGTACAACACGTGAAGCAGATTGGTATGTATAACGTGATATTTTCTCAATATGGAAACCGGAAATGGCAGCAAATGGTCACTTACGGTTTTAGTACGGTGATTAAAGTGGAGATAGAATATATTCTTCGGACACTTGATTAATTACAGAAAATCGTTTCTCGCTATATATTACCGTTTTATCCTACGGTGATTAACGCAAAATGGGAAGCGACTGTTTTCTGTCATTTCGCGTTTGAACAGAGAATAAAGACAGGAGTTAGTAGCTATTACTACAATGCTAAATCAATTCCAGGAAAGCGTTCCTCACTATATATGATTGTTTTTTGCTCTACGTAGACAAATATTGAAACCGGAAATGGCAGAGAGATTCTATCACTTCCGGTTTTAGTAGAGCTCTAACGGAGATGAAACTTATTCTTTGCGTAATCGATTTGCAGGGAACCGCTTCTCGCTACCTAATACCGTTTTGCTTTATATTGATCAACGTTAAAAAGTAGAAATAAATTGCAATCAATTTTGATCAGGGTGTAGAGACACACAAGTTAGAATCGAGTTTGCTGTTGGAGGCGATATTCAAATGGAAAGTAGCAGAAACTAACCATCAAGTAGTTCTTGAGATATTTTTGTCTTCCAGACGGAAGTGGTAAACCAAATACTTTAAAAAGAAAACAATGACAGTAAAAAAAAAATAAATAAATAAAAACATTGCGTTTTATAAAATGCACCAGAAACTATACTTTAAATATTTATTTATCTATTAGGATGACGCACATGAACATATTAAAATGTTAGTACGTCCGTTTGACCGTCTGATACTCCTCACAGTAACTCTAAACCGGAAGACAATTTTTAAATCATCTTTAACCATAGATAGGTAGAGCCAATAACTCGCCAAATTTCGTTAAAGCAGTCAATCCGTTATCATCTTAACGGATAACGGTGACTTAACGGGAGACTAAAATTGCCGCTAGGTGCGCTCAGGTAGCCGCACCGTGCTCTTCCATTGCCGTTTGGTGCACGGTTTCAAAAGTTTGGTTTATTTTTGAACACACCTTGTATACGAACCATTAACATCCTAACTATGAAAACAAGACGCATCAGTTTGTCAGTCACGCTCTAAGTAGTTCATAGTAAGCTTAATAGTTGTCACTAGCAGCGCAGCTTCCTCTCTGACGCGGAGAAATGGCACTAGCGTGCACACAATCTGCAGACGAGATTTAGGGAAGCTAACTCGTGGGTATATGGGGAGGTATCGTAGGTGCTTTTTTGGCCCAGGAGATCCGAATTCGATTCTCGGCGGGAACTCATGTGATTCGGATCAAACATTAAACTGTAGCCCCACTTCCCTTATTGCCTCGCTTCTGAACAGGATACTAAACTCCAAATCAACAAGCTGGAGCCTTGGGCGGGAACAAGTATTAATGATAATGATGGAAACAAATCTTGTTTATTATTCTACAGCTTTTGTTTTATCTTGTTTTCTTTTCGTTTTGTTATAAGTTTTCTGAGAATTTTAGAAATTCAGTTTATAATACAGCATTAAATTCCTTGTAAGCCTGTGCAAGAACTAATTATTTCACATGAATACTCACTAAATTACTTATACGTAAATAATAAAATGATATTCTGTAACTCTCTCCTTTCTTCTGATATTGCACTCACTTGAAAAAATCATGTTACTTAGTTTTTACTGTTCCTAGAATGAATAGCTTGAATAGTGCAATACATCTAGAATAGATTTTGCATACACATTTCTGCTACTTTGAAACCATTTATAATTTACAAACTTTTGATACAATAATACGGAGCACATTATGCTTTCTGCATTTCAGTAACCTCTTTGCCTGGCAATGAGCTTTCATATTATATTATATTATATTATATATATATATATATATATATATATATATATATATATATATATATATATATATATATATATATATATATACGTTGACTCTATTCATGTAGAGACTGATTTCCACATATGAATTTCTTAACCACCTACGCTGCATCTCTGAAATGCGAGTTGCTTACACTTAACCACATCCTGAAATGCTAGGTTCGTTCTAAATAGAAAACTTACTAGTACTTAGCTTAGTAGCGCATGAGCAGCTCTTCTCGGGCAAATGAACACAGCGAACAATAATCAGAAAGAAATACAATCTGACTTTTCTATATAAAAAAAAGACAGAAAAACTTATGAATAATTAAAAACCTTGTTCAATTTCATTTTCCTGTCTTATACAGCTGTAGACGATTTCAACAATATTGTACAATTCTTTCCTTTTAGGGTAGAGCTAAAAAGTGGTACACGCAAATATGGATTTTTCCAGGTCACCTTTTATTATAAAAGTCTCTTGTTATATACAGTAGTAATAAATATTACAGATCAAATATTTTAAGTTCCTCTAGATACCTTGCAGAGGAGCGTAATGATCAAGCGTCTTAGAGTGACAGGAACCAACGCTCTTGCGTCCAAGGTGTAGGTAGGTACCTCTCACGAGACCAGGCGTCCTAGAGAGTGGTAATAATAAAGGAGCTTTCAGAGATCAAGCGTCCTAAAGAGTGGTGAGGATAAAGGAGCTCTCAGGGACAAGGCGTGCTAGAGAAGGGAATAGAACTAAGAGAGCAGACGTCCAAGGGAGTGGTGAGGCGTTTGCAGAGACCAGGCGTCCTAGCAAAAGGAGCTTTCAGAGACTGGGCGTCCTAGAGAGTAGATGTGATGACCAATTGGTGGAGATTGATGCCCTCTGCGGAATTCCTGCTTCTTTTATCCAGAAATGTTTCTGACTTGATTAATCATCGTTACTTCACGATCGTGGGCGACCGTTGACGAAGTCTTCTTCATGATTGTCGTCTGAATTGTGTTTACAGCTAGCACGTGGTGTTGCGAGCATGTGTAGAACCTTTCAATATTATTAGAGTTTAACGAAGAAAATAAGTCATATATACAAATTGATAATTTGATTGAGCTGAACAAAATGGTACAGTTGACTAAATCCTCATGCGCAATCTTCGTGAATAATGACTGGCGATAAAACGTCTGGCGTTCGTTGCAAACAATTATTGATAACTTTTATTGTTAGAACATACTGTTTGTTGATTTACCTTATCTAATGTGTATGTAAAAAAAAAAAAACACTATTAGCTATTGTTGTCTTCTCCTAAGAATGATACATATTCGTAACAGTGACACCCACAATTATAACAAATAGCTCACGTATAACTTCTAAAATATTTAGAACAGTTTAACAAACTTCTATAAACTTGCCTATGTTAAACTGATTAATTGATTTGATTTGATTTTAGCGTTCCTGTTAGCAGCGAGGCTCTATGAGACGTGAACCTACAGTTTGACGTGGGCTACAAACCATATGAGCGCAAGCCGGGAATTGAAGCCGGGTCTCCCACGCCAAAGGTCGTGCACACTCGATGTTAAATTACGATAGCTAGCAAACAAAGACATTTTTATGTAGGTTCAAAGACATCAATATTTGAAAGAGAGAACAGATTTTTTAACTTATGGAAGCACGAAAGGAAGATTGAAATATAACTTCAGTGTAAAGACGGTTGAAAGGATCACAATATCTTGGAAATCTTTCAATTTAACGTCGTCCCACGATTGTAATCTTTAGGTTAAGGGTGACGGATGAATAAGACAAATGAATGATGAATTGGTGGAATGAGAATGTAGGCGGAAAGGGAAGTATCCTGTGAAAACCCACTGACACGGTGTTGTCCATCTCAAACTTACTTGGCCGGCTATCGAACCGGGGACTCCACGCACCAGAAGTAAGCGATCTACCACTCAGCCACCATGCCCCCCCCCCAAAAAAAAGAATCACAAGAACCATACATTATCTATTATGGGATATGGAAAGCCAACGTTAAAAGCAACCTTTACTCGTGAAGTAGTTAAATAATTGATTTCATTAGCAAACTAGATCGAGATAATCTCTCTAGCTGTTTACTGCAAATAATAATAATAATAATAATAATAATAATAATAATAATAATAATAATAATAATAATAATAATAATAATAATAATAATAATAATAATAAGAAGAAGAAGAAGAAGAAGAAATTCGCATTCGTTCGAAAGTTGTGTGGAGTAACTGACGGAGATTGACCAACATTACAATTCCATACAACCCACTTAGCATGAGCGTAATAAATAACTATGTAAAAGAATAAAGAAAGGTAAAAGGTAAGAAAAGAAGAAAATAAGAGGTCAATGAATTACAATAGAAAAATAAATAAGAAAACCCAAAGAAATGATAATCAAATGAAATCTCTACAGTTTAACATTCCACGATTATGCCCTCTTAGGCTAAGGGAGATGATGAAAGCAAGTGAATGATGATGAAAAGAATGAAATGAAATCTTTGAGTTTTACGTCCCACGGTTATGCCGGTTAGGCTAAAGGAGACGGTGATGATAACTAATGAATGAAATAGCGGAGTGAAGAAAGTGGGAGGAAACGGGAGAACCCCGAGAAAACCCACGCACACGGTGTTTGTCCACCGCAAAGTTCACTTCGTGAGGGCTGGGATCGAACCCGGGACCCCAAGCACCAGAGGTAATGATGATGAAAACTTAGTGGAATGAGAAAATGGGAGGAAACGGGAAACCCACGAGCACGATGTTGTCCACCACAAACTTACTTGGGCGAAGTTCGAACCAGGGATCCTACGCACCAGAGGTAAGCGTTCTACCACTGAGCCACCATGCCCCCAAACACAAATGATAAAAAACGTAGCTCTACTCAAAGTTGAACAGAAGAAAAACATATTGTATATTAATGTACATCAATACATCAGTAAAAGAAAGAGAGAAGAAATGTATTTAATAAATGAATAAAAAATGAAAAGAAATGGAACAATAAAGTAAATGACGGAAGAAAACTAAAGGAAACCTAGGAAGTAAAAGACACTAAAGGCAAACAAACACAAGACAGGTGAGAAAAGAAAATACCAAGAACTATAAAAAAAATACAGTCAAAAGTGATACATTACGAAACAAGCATAAGGAACAGGATAAATAGGAAGAAAAAAGGACGTTGATAAATAAAAAAATTACGGATACACCAAAATAGAGAATATGATAGTTGTAAAAGTAGGGAATAAAAATGGCAAAAAAAAAAATCAAGAGAAAATTAAAAATAACTTCAAGAGAGAAAGTTACAAAAAAATATTCAGAAAAGACACAGCAGATTACAAGTATAAAATTATAAAAAGCAACATAGAAAGAAAAACTATGCCCCGCCCTTAAATTCGAGATAATTACATGGTGACAATCACGAACAGAAAGAGAAAAGGAGGATTTTTAATGTGCGGATTAACGACATGAAAGATATTGCTGCCTCATTACTAAGACGTGAATATTGAAGTATGATATAACAGTCCTTTCTGATGTTAAAAATTATCCAAAAGCACAGTTTTCAATATTTTTGCCGTCTAAACGAACACTTGGCTGTTATGTGATCCATCAAAGACACGGTGTAATGTGGGTTGCCGCGCAACGTAGGATAAGAGCGAAGCGGAGTTTTAAAAATGAAAAAGGTACTTAGCCTACCTTGTATAACGTTCAACGTTTCTACATTGTAGCTACTTATGGTATCTTCAACAAATTGTGCTTGAGGAATTTGCGGGTTCCATGACACAGGATTTTATTTCTTGTAAGTTCAATCCAATTATAATCGTTATATTGTAGTTGCCTACATCTATAAGATCCTACCACATGCACAGAAAACAGATGCGTTAGACGCTTAGCGACGAATAAGAATGGGTAAACGTGAGTCCATTATTAAGCGGATACCGTTACTACTAACCGTTACCGTTGTGTACATTTCTGAATTATTTTAATGGCAGGAAATAAAATATCAAAATTGGCAATAGAAGAAAATGCATTGAATCTACATGACTTTGTTCCATAAACCAATTTAGTGAAGGCAGTGAACGAAGTTGAAAAATTCTGAGAAAGCACATAAACATGATTGTGTCTCGAACAAACACAATCTTATGGAATTGAACCAAAGACGTACCACAATAAATCTAGTGAGTTCTTGGTTCAATCTGATTTTCTGGCCGACAATGTCACATTCTCAGAGCCCTCCAGTTCATACCTAGTGTATTCATCCCAGAAATTCTTTCATAATACAGTAATTAACTTGCAATTAAATGCCTCTTCTAACACCAAAGGAAGTCACAGTATCTTGCATTGAACTAATATTAACTGTTGTCGAGTATAAAAAATTAAATAAAAAGATGTATGCGTCTGTGCCGAAAGGGAAAAAATATTGTATATTTCCGTTTCTACTATCAATTCTCATTCAATAGAACATGCGAGGGTCATGCAAAAAGTTCCCAAAATTTTGTTGTAGCTCTTTATTACCACAATATAAGTATTTATTTACTTAATCACTTTCAAAGCAGGTACCTTCTGAACACATACTTGCTCCACCGCTCTTGCCAGTATTGAAAACACCGATGAAAGTCCTTTTATTATTTTTATTTATTTATTTATTTATTATATCTTCCAAAGTTCAGCCGTCGTGTGGGTTTCGACATCTTCTATGATGGCGAAACAACTATCTCCATTGTTAGTCCATTGTCCAGTTAGACAAGTCCATTGTTAGCCTAGGGAAAAGGCAAATATTCGATGGTCCTAAACTGTTTTTAAGGTTATTAAAAAGGTCTCTCAAGCAGATTTGCCCCACTTTCCTCATGAACTTGATGTTTGCATGTTTCTCAAACTGCTACACTCCTCCAAATTGATCACCACAGACTCTTTCATTCAGCTACATTATTCGTACACAGCCTGTTATGACCCGATTCACATTTATCAAATTCATTATTAGGGAACCTAAAGACTGCACTGTACAAGATTCATTGTGATTACATCGGAAACACCAAAATTTCAACACTCGGGAAACTTTGCGACTCTCCCTCGTATTATTTGCTAATCCGCACTCTTCCTCAGTGTGAGTTGATCTAACATAAATCTCTCTACAACAGACGTGTAATTTTTTACATATAATGCTGGAAAGAAGATATTTTCGATGTTTGAAGTTTGAGGTTCGGTAGTTACTTCGCAATATAATAATAAGTATATTACGAAACACTTTCCGTTCTACAGTGGCAATCACTTTTAACCAGAGCGTATACTACACCATAAACAAGGGCACGGAAAAAAAGTCATCTCAAAAATGCAAGTAGCTGTTTGGTATAATCAAGCCAAAATATTTCTATAGAAGAACTATTTACTTGGTATCTTTCCTCCGATTTCTCTACTTATCCCTCATACAAGCTCGTCATTTATCACGTACAACTTTTTGAATAGGAGAAATAAACTGGCCATTATATTACACTCAAATATTTAAATGGCTTCAGCTAGCTACATAGAACAAATGGGATAGAACCTATGTTATTCTATTGGTAGTAGTGGTCCCATGTAGCGTAGTAGCTAACGCTCTCGCGTTTGCTGCGAGCGGTCCCGGGTTCGAAGTGTGAGCGGTTCTTTTTCAGACCAACCATCCTGACTGAGGTTTTCCTGGGTTTTCCTCATTCACACCAGGCAAATGCCGAGATGTTATCTAACAGACAGGTCCCAGGCTGCTTCCTTCTTTTCCCAATTCCTTCCCTTTTCTCGTGTAGTGTAATCGCCGAGAGATGTCATCTCTCATACGGGACGGGATAACATGGCCACAGATACCGAAATCCCAGAAATCTAATAACTAATCCTAATCTACGGGTAGTAGCTTCAGGTAGCTATCCGTCACAATAAATGGGACAGAATCAAAGCCAGCTTACCATTTCTACTAGTTTAATGGTTTAAGGTAGCTACATTAGAACAAGTAGGACTGAACCTAAGTCCCTCTACCACACTTCAATGATTAAGTGGCTTCAGCTAGCTACGCTAAAGTAGGTAGGATAGAACCTAAGCTTCTCTACCCTACTTCACTAGTTCCGTGACTTCAGCTTGGTACATCAGAATAAGTGAAATATAATCTTGGCCTGCCTATCACATTCTTCTAGTATATGCAAATATTTCAACAAGCTATGTCAGAAAAAGTGAGATAGAATCTATATTCCAGTAAACACTTCAAGAAAGGCCACGAATCACCATTATAAATATTTTGCAATTACAGAGAGGTCACTTGATCGGGTCTTTCGCTAACTCCTTCGTTTTGAAGTAGCAATTTATATTCCAATATCAGCCATTAATCGGCAATTCCATGTAGGTCCAAACGATAACGTTTGTGTATATTTAGTTATAGACCAACAGTGACATCAGTCTGGTACGTTATTATAGCAAATCTTGTGGACAGCCTTTTTAAACTTGTTTTATATATGCTGTTAAAGATATAATAAGTGAGAAAGCCATAAGTGACTGAAGTGTATTTTTAAATTCTGCAAAATGAATGATAAGCATTAAAAAGTTTAAAAGTAACAAAAATAGTTTAATTTATGAAAATAATTCTCGTGATAAGTTTTAGTGATTATTAAAGTAATTTTAATCGAACTGGGACAGCAATATTCAATTGTGTGTGTTACATGAGAACTTTATTTTGTTTTGACATTAATTTCAATTTATTATCAAACAATCTTTTGTTGATTTTTAAAAATAAAAATTAAAGTAGAAACTAGTACAGTTTCTGTCAACAGCACCCTTTTGCCCTCAGACTGTTGATACGATATCTACTTGGAAAACTTTTACGAAAGATTGCGAGGACAACTTAGGGTAAGGGAGAGTCTTACAAACGGGGAAACACGCATTGGGTGCTCCCGTTTATGAGTTCACATGACAGGCGAACAACGAGATAGCTATCAATGATATACAGACGTAGTTAAGGAAACTAGCAGGGGAAGAGAAAGAGAGAAAGAAGGAAGAGAATAGAATAAAACATAGAAATATTACACGCATCACTCCCCTTGTCCCAATGTTACCACATTTTGTCTTTCCATTGCAGTTTTAAAGCCACTGGTTAATATATAATCAGTAAATACAATGGATTTTCAGGTTAGTTAGAAAATCAAACCGTTCCGTAATGCTATTTATGAACCGAAATATTCGTAAACCGAAGTTATTTTTCCCACTGAAATTAATGTAAAAACAATGAATCGGTTCAAGTGATAGAAACAAGGACATTTCTAAGTAGTTTCTGTGACGAAGAAATAAAAAATGAAATGAAATGAAATCTTTGAGTTTTACGTCCCACGGTTATGCCGGTTAGGGTAAAGGAGACGGTGATGATGAGTAATGAATGAAAATGGTGGAATGAAGAAAGTGGGAGGAAACGGGAGTACCCCGGGAAAACCCACGCACACGGTGCTTGTCCACCACAAAGTTCACTTGGCGGGGTCTGGGACCGAATCCGGAACCCCAAGCACCAGAGCACCAACCACTGAGCCACCGCGGCCCCTGACGAAGAAATAAAATCTTTCAGTTTAACATCCCATAATTATGCTCTTTAGGCTAAGGGATTCGATTATTAAAGCAAATGAATAATGGAAGAATGGATGGAATGAGAAAGTGGGAGGAAACGGGAGCACCCCGAGAAACTCCACGAACATGATGTTGTTGTCCACCAAAAACTTATTTGTCCGGGAATCGAACCAGGACCCTACGCACCAAAGGTAAGCGCCCTACTACTGAGCCAAAGTGTCCCTACATTCTGTAATGAACAATGCATAATGGAAATAACATTATTCCTTTTCAAACGTAGGGGGGCGCGGTGGCTCAGTGGTAGAGCGTTCACCTCCGGTGCTTGGGGTCCCTGGTTCGATCCCAGCTCGCGCCGTGTGGACCTTGTGGTGCACAAACACCGTGCTCGTGGGTTTTCTCGGGGTTCTCCCGTTTCCTCCCACTTTCTTCAATCCACCATTTCACTCATCTCTCATCATCACCGACTCCTTTAGCCTAACCGGCATAAACGTGGGACGTAAAACTCAAAAGATTTCATTTCATTTCATTTTTTCTTTTTCAAACGTAAATACGAAACAATATGGGTATTACAAACACAAAAAGTACAAGAAAGTAGTTTTTGATCACAGTACTTAGACAGATAATGTTTATGGCAAATGCGCACAAGTCACTACTAGACGCGTGAGTATAAGCGTAGGCGCGCGCTCGTAAGCTGAGGGAACGAAAAATTGTTGACAAACCTTGTCCATAAAACAATTTGTTTCGCAAACCAAGGAGTTCGTAACCCGAGGATCTATTGTACTTGTAAGCAAAATGAAGTCTTATTGCTGTTGATAAATCATTTACAATATTAATGTCATACAATTCAAATGTGTGACAAAATATTTGTGTAGAACCAAGTTCTAAATGGCTAATTGCTAAAGAACAGGAGTAGCTCGATATTCGTGGATTACAATTTGATCTTAACGTTTCAATTATTGTACTCCAAATTCTAGTAACTGCAGCCGTGAGATGTAGCATATACAGGGTGTCTCAAATGTCCCCTGACATAAGGTAACTCTGTTATTATCAGAGTTACAACAAAATGTAAAAGGGAAAACGGTCTCCAAATATGTTTTCGATCTGAACTGAAGAATATATATATATATATATATATATATATATATATATATATATATATATATATATATATATATATATATATATATATATATTTAATCGGACGAGCCATTTGGATTGTACACTCTTTATGTGACCACTGTTAAATAAAAAATGCAACGTTGCCATTTATCTGGACCCACAACAGAATGGAATGAAGTTATTGTCTTTTACGCTAACGTGTTAATCGCCATTCCCCATTTCAAACAGTAACTTCAATTACTTATGTTGTGGGTCCAGGTAAATGGCAACCTTGCATTTTCATTTAACATTGGGTGCATACAGAGTGTACAGCCCAAACGGCTCGTTAGATTTTAAAAAAAATTCCTTCCTTCACTTTAAGTTGAAAAGAACATATTTGGAGACAGTTTTCCCTCTTACGTTCTGTTATAACACTGATAATAATAGTTACCCTATGTCAGGTGACTTTAGAGACACCCTATATATAGCCAGAATTATATATAGTTTGAATCACAACTTTCTAGGCGGCGCTCCTGTAGCTCTTTTTTTTTTTTTTTAACGAAAGTGAAATTTAAAGAACGTATATAAATAATTAAGAGTAGTTCCGAATTCTTCCAATTCCCTAAGTTGAAATCAACTCTGAAAGATCCGAAATTTCAGAAGAAATCTGGAATTAATTCCTACGAAATCTCCAAGTAATTCTAGAAGAGAAGTTACAGTAAGGGGAACAATATATATAAGGAGCATTGTGCACAGAAGAGAGAAATATTGTAAAAGACGCGTCCGAATAGGTGATGAGTATACCATTTCCTTGATGTTTTACTATATAAAGTAGTGGTGGGCACGAAAACCAGGGTTTCGATTTTCGGTTTTTAAGAAAACCGAAACCGGTTTTTGAAAATTATAAAAAAACTGGTTTCGGTTTTTCACCGGGTCTGGTTTGGATTTTCTTCAAAACCGGTTCTGTCTTTTTCCAAAATTGGTTTTATTCCTGACCAGGCTAGTGTTTCGTTGTTCTCCAGAAACCGATTTCGTTTCCACAGAAATAGTTTTATGTGTTTTCCAAAAGTGTTCACCGAAACCAGTTTCGGTGAAAAACCGAAAGGTCAGTTTTTAGAATTTCGGTTTTTCTAGAAACCGGTTTCCGGTTTTTATGAAAACTGTTTTGCCCATCCCTAATATAAAGTATTCTGCCTTTCAGCAGGTCCTGGGAATGTTTTTTATTTTTTTTTTTTAATTTAGATTTATGCCTGGAAATGCTTCTCCATGTTTCTTGATGTTCGACTTCCACTTTTAACTCCAAATATGTTCTTCTATTTTTCAAATCATCGATCAATTGTGTTATTCTTCGTATTCCTCGCTTTCTTTCCATCTTTCCTTCTATGGCGGTATGGACAAGGCAATTTCTTCGCAATGTCCTCTTCTCTCTTATCCGTTTTAAAACATCTTAGTTTGTTTCCTTCTCTGTCCATTTTATCTTCGTTTTCCTCCAACACTACAATTCGAAGCTTTCTAAATATTTCTTCTCTAACTTCCTTAATGTCCAAGTCTCTGAACCATAAAGTCCAATGCTCTATACATAGCACTTGGACTAACTTCTTCCTAAGTCCAATATTAAGTCTGCTAGTTAAGAGTGATCTTTTCTTGTTGAACGTTTCTTGGGCTATGGCAATTCTCGACCTGGCCTCTTTGGTGCGGTAAGCGTCTCTAGTCAAAATACTTTCCAGATACTTGAAATTATCGATCTCTTCAAGCTTTGTTCTACTCTGACCCCTAAGGGCGCGTTTTCACGGAATATTCTAAAGACTTCCAACTTTTCGATGTTGATTTAAATTCCACATCGTTTCGCAGTGTCAGCTATTTTGTCAATCATCTCCCGGGTAGTCCTCCTTCGGTTCTAGCTATAATAACAGTATCATCTGCATATCTGATCTTAGTCCTTATAATTAAATGCTAAAATTGATTTTTAAAAAATAGGGATAATATATTTCAATTCTTCTATTCCAACTCCCTTTCCGTTTAAAATTCCAATCCCTAAGATGACGGTTTTTGCTCCAATATATGAACAAAGTTTATATTAAATCTGCTGTTGCCCACAAAACTCGTCTCGATTCTAGTCTTGCAGACAACTGCCCTATTTCTCGTCTCTTTTCGAATTGAAAAAAAAAACCTGTTCCTCGTCTCAATTCTTATCACGTTTTCGAGACGAGACGAAAAATGTCTCGCCTCTTGGACAACACTAACTAAAACTGACATAATTGTTGTTACGTTGCCTTTCTGATTAAAACCCTGGCAACACTGATCTTGATTGCTTGCTTATGGCGGTGGGAAAAACAACTCAACTCATGCAATCTCAGTCGATCTAGAAACCAGTGCGAGAGGGAAGCAGAGAATGAAAGCGATAACCTTTTACAGTCTCTCTCTCTCTCTCTCTATTCAAAAACAGTTCACAGAAGCAGATAACACAAAATTTTCCCCACTTTGTCTAACAGTTCATTCGAGCGGAAAGATTATAAAAGGAAACTTTTACACTTAATGTATTCATCAAGGTCACAGATAAAAAAAATGTGCTAGAAATTGTTGGGAAAATTTTTCAAGAACATTTTTTTCTTTAGAAACAAGATCAATAAATGTAATATATTTTAAACATGTGTGAAACAACAATAATATAGATCAGTGGCGTACGCAAGGAGAAATTTTGGGTTTTGATCCCCCCCCCCAAAATAAACCTTGAGCAAAATATAACGTAAAAATAAACATTTACCATATTACAAGCACCTGCATGTACACTTGGACTTGGGAACATGACCCCCCTTGAAATTTTGTTTACGCCAGTGATAAATATGCAGAGCGCTTCAGAGAGGGAAAAAAAGAAAACATATTTTAAAATATTGCAACAAATGCACAAAAAGAGAACATTCTTTTTTCGTATTATTGACCACAATGGAATTTTTCTTTGTTTATTTCGAGTATTAAAATCCTGTATATATATATATATATATATATATATATATATATATATATATATATATATATATATATATATACAGGGAGGATCCAGGATATGATCAAGGCAGGGGCTAAACCATATTTGCCGTTTTATCCAGAGTAAAGCAGGATTGAAGATCATTTTATCCAGTGTATACCTCAGCGTCAAGGGGGGCTATAGGCCCTATAGCCCCCCTTGGATCCGCCACTATATATATATATATATATATATATATATATATATATATATATATATATATATATATATATATATATATGAGGTGTGATCAAAATATATGGTGAATAGCTTTATTACAAACAAAGTAATACGCTTACATGGAATTTGATTTAATCATCTTCAAAGTTACTGTCGTTGACTAGTAATGCACTTTCCCAACGTTGAATCCATGACTGGAAATATTTCTGGAAGGCTTCTTTTGGAAGGACGTTCAACTGCTTTGTCGTGGCCCTCTCAATGAAAGGAATGGTGTTAGAACGTTTTCTTTATTCATGGTTTTAATGTTTGGGAAGAACCAGAAGTCGCAACGTGCTATATCTGGATAGGACAGCGAATGTGGATAGACAGGAATATTTTTTCGGACAAAACTTCGTGGATCAAAACACAAGGTGGTCACGGCGCGTTCTCCTGGTGAAGAAGGAAACAATTTGCCCATTAAATCAACAGAGGCCTTATCACGGCCAAATTAAAATACAGCTAATTTTACAGTAATTATGTGACATCTTCAAATAGATAAAAGATAACCGAAAAGTGGAACAAGAGCGCCCTAGACAATATTATTTTACATGAGATACCGTTATTATGACTCACTTATCTGCTTTCGATTTCCAGCCATTTTGAAAATTGGCATTTATTTTCGCGTTTCTAAGTGGCTGCAAACGGAAAGCTACTAGGTGAATCGTGATAACGGTATCTCATGCAAAATAATATTGTCTAGGGCGATCTTATTCCATATTTCGATTATCTTTTATCTATTTCAAGATATTACATAATTACTGTAAAATTAGCGGTATTTTAATTTCGCAGTGATAAGGCCTCTTAAAATGGTTTCCACGAACCCATACGAGATGTTTAGTTCTTCGGAAATCTCTCGAATGGTCATTCGCCTGCATGAACAAATCATTTGTACTACTCTTACCGTTTTATCTATTTTTGACGTCGACGGACGTCTCGACCATTGCTCATTTCGCTCTTGAATCACTCATACCACTTATAAACAGTCTTCAATGCCAATGCTTCATTCCCATACACTAATTTTGACATTTGGTGAGTTTCTTTGGCACTTCTAGGCAGCTTAGAACAAAACTTAATATTGGCGTGCAACAGACACTTCATACTCTTCTGCCTCTGGAAGTTACGTCACAACTCGTTCAAACTAGGGATGGCCACAAAGATCCGGTTTCGGCGGAACCGGTTCCGCGAGGAACCGGGTCTCGGAGATCCGGTGTTCAGAACCGGTTCCGGAACCGATTCCAGACCTGGATCCGAAGAACCGGTTCCGGAACCGGATCCGTTCAGACCCGAAAACCGGTTCCACTAGGAACCAGTTCTGGCCATCCCTAGTTCAAACTCGACACTGACTGTACCAAAATGTTTAGGCTATCGGACTTACTAGCTGAAATGGGTACAACATCGACAGATAGCACTGTGCAACTACATTTACCGTATTTTTTGATGATAACCTGTATATATATATACGAGACGTGCATCTACAGCTTAATATGAGATCCGAACTAGTATATGGAACCTGTATCACCCACGTCAAACAAGAACGCTAATAAAATCCACAAAGTTCGTCGTCTACTGAATCATTATGCAAATTAAGTTTACTACTTGATCTCTGATCTCACTTGCTTTGACACGGTTTTAAATGCTAAGTTCTTGTTTCTTTTTTTTTGTGTGTGTGAGTGTGTGTGTGTGTGTGTTGAGACTAAACGAGATATGTGCGTATTACTTAATCGTACTCTCGGACAACTGGCAAACAACGCAAATTATATCCAGTTATTGAAAGAGAAGTTTTGTTTGTTTGTAATTACCATGTATATACAGTAGGTCGATCCGCGTATGTGTGTCCAATTTTACACCCGTACCCCTGACCACAGAAGCGATCGAACCAAGTGGTTAAACGCGTGTGCTATACCTGGAGGTCCATTCTATCGTCTGCCAAGCGAAACTGTGTATCGTGTGCATCATGGCTCCAAAGGTGAACCGTTTTTGGAAGGGCTACGTAATTGGACTTTTCCACGCCAAATATTCGGTTTCTAAAATTCAAAAGCAGTGCAAAGAAAATTGTTGTGCATTGGGTTCGACGACTATCAACAACATAATCGAGCAGTATAAAAAAGAAGACATACCAGGTAAGCATTCACCCACTAAGGGGTCAAGGAAGCGAGCGTGTACCACAGTGACTCCACAAGTAGCTCAGAAGTTGCGGCGAATGGCCTACAAGAAAATCCCCTCCTTAACGTGTGATGGCAGCTCGACTGCACATACCACAGTCAACTGTTAACCGCGCCCTGAGTGGGAAATTAAACCTCCGGAGGGTCTTTAAAAAACATGGACATTACGTAAGTGTGGCCCATTGCCGTGAGAGAAAGACCAACAGCAGGCGCCTCTATGAACGCCATCTATCTGGGGAAAAGTGGAAGTTTGTGGCCACACTAGATGAAGCATGGGTGTATCTATCAGATTGTGGCAAAATTCGCTCGATAACTTACACTTCGCGAGATGCAAAAAGCCGTCCTGCGTTCATCCGTCATTGCAAAGCAACTTTCTCGAAAGGATTTATGGTTGTCGCCGGTTACTCTTATCAGGGCAAGTTAACAATTCGTCAGGTCCCTAAAAACTGTAAAATCAACTCTACATTCTTTCAGCAACATATACTGACCCCAATTTATACAGAAGATCTGCCTCGTTTGTATGGACATGCCATAAAGCAAGTGTCTGTGCATATGGCTAAGGCCTCCTCACATACATCTCGTTGTACCCAGAACTTTCTGAAGCAGATGGAGACAGACAGCAGTATTCGTGCTATTCCATTTCATGATATACCAGTAAAATCACCAGGTGCCAGTCCCATGGATTTCTGCGGGTTTAGTCTACTGAAAAGGGCACTTTCTTCTCGTCGTGTCACTACTCTCGGGGGCCTGTGGAAAGCCTGCCAGAAGGAATGGGAGAAGATTCCACTTCCTGTACTTAGTCGTAGTCTTCTACAATGGAAGTTACGGTGCAGGGCTATTGCCAGAACACATGGCCATTACATTGAGACTAACCGATGGTGGTCTCATGGATTTTCATAAGGTTAGTGCTATTTCAAAATTGGACACATATACGCGGATCGACCTTCTGTATATTATAGGATTTGCAGGTAGTGTAAGATTGTATCAAATACTAGCACGAAAGTAAACCTCAAGACAGGTTGAAAACTGTACAACGTAATATGCATACAAGGCGCGTAAATTACACTAAATTACGTACTACTAGGAGGGAAAACTATACTGTATTGCTGTAGCAGACGGTGTAATTTTCTGCTACAGCACCGTCTGTTTACAGTAATGGTAGGATGTATAAATTGTACCACACAATAATGGAAGAGTGTGTAAATTGAACAATGCAGTAATGGTAGGATGTACGAATTGTATCATACAGTAGTGGAAGAG
Source organism: Thermobia domestica (assembly GCF_964235325.1). NCBI lineage: Eukaryota > Metazoa > Arthropoda > Insecta > Zygentoma > Lepismatidae > Thermobia > Thermobia domestica. The sequence goes on along the minus strand of NC_137460.1, from coordinate 226,736,692 downwards.
GGTGTAAATTCAACAATGCAATAATGGTAGGGTGCATGAATTGTATCATACAATAGTGGAAGAGGGTGTAAATTGAACAATACAGTAATGGCAAGATATGTAAATTGTATCATACAGTAGTGGAAGAGGATGTAAATTGAACAATACAGTAATGGTAGGATATGTAACTTGTATCATACAGTAGTGGACGTGTGTGAAAACTGAACAAAGCAGTAATAGTAGGTTGTGTAAATTGTATCATGCAGTAGTAGAAGAGGATGTAAATTGAACAATACAGTAATTGCAAGACGTGTAGATTGTATCATACAGTGGTGAAAGAGGGTGCAAATTGAACAATACAGTAATGGAAGAGAGTGTAAATTGAATACAGTAGGGGAGAGGGTGTAAATTGAACAATACAGTAGGGAAGAGGGTGTAAATTGTATTACATAGCAGTTACAGAGGGCGTAAATTGTACCATATAGTAGTGGTAGAGGTAGTGGTACGTGGGTATCAATTGTAACATATAGTACTCTGCAATGCTGGCAGAGAAAAATTATATCGTGCAGTATCAAGACGAAAACTGTATTATGTATCTTGATTAAGGGCATGATTTTTGAACGTAAATTATTGATAGCAATGATAATCCACAAGGAAACAACTTCATCTTAAGGAAATAATCCAATGCTTACACCTACTACGACTACGAAACAGTGCACTTTGGAATCGAACCAAGTGTCTTCATCTTCTTTAGCGTTAGCTTCCATTTTCACATCCTCTTGCACGAATCAGGAATTCTGGATTTTCAAAAAAACTTTTATTCCATTCATTTTCAATGTATTTGTTTCCCATTTTAATACGCATTACTTGCTGTGTTAAAGAGAATTAATCCTATGAAACACACACTAAAATGAAAAGTTTCCGAACTTCGAAGTTTATTTACAATAAACCATTTATTCACTCAAATTATTTCCAGTACAGAAAAAGTAATAATAATAACACACCTGGTACTTAAAAGACAAGCCAGAAAAAACTATTTCAGATCAGTATCGTAAATAACGAAACTTATTTACGGTTATTTGATTTAGCAAACTTGGCACAAAAGAAACTTCTTTAAAAGACAAGGAAAATAAAACAAGCACATTTGTTTCTATAGGTTATAAATTCGATTTTTAGGTTACACGCGTTTACAAAAGAAAAGAAGAAATTCTTTAATAAAAAGAATTAGAACTCCTAATTAGTACTAACAAAAATAAAGAGTCTAAAACTGAGAAACTAAGACGGAAATTACCAGAAATAAGAGAACTGTACGTAACACAAGAGTCATTACAAGCTTCTAAGATAAGCCTACACTTTCCGTCAAATAAACATCATTCCTCTATTAATAGCGACAGGGCTTTTTAATTCCTTCATTTTATTCTTTCTTTCCTCATAATACTTCTTTTCCTTGTTCTTGAAAACCAGGATAAAAGCCAGAGGAATCATATATATATATATATATATATATATATATATATATATATATATATATATATATATATATAAGCTACTTTTTTTTCGAGCTGTTAAGAAAAACAATAAAGAACTTTTATAATGCCTACTTGGTAATCCGGAATTCTGTAAGAAAATAATATGAAAAGAAAGAATGAGGTTCTCTATTTGCATGCAAAGTAGGCAGACGGGTGAGAAGGAGGAGGGGGGGCTTATTTTCTCTGCTAACCATGGCGCGCGCTCAAGACTTCACGCATCACAAACTTCCCACAATATAACCCTCGTCTGGGAGCATATTCCCGAATCACGGTGCATTAAGCCAACTGGCGAAAATGGTCAAGGTACGAAAGACAGTGACAGAGCCATCTTGTAGTAGGACTGAAAAGGAAATTCCTGTGAAAAAAAATAAGTTTCCTCTTTTTGGCATTTTTTTCTTGTCTATTTCTTTTTCACATATACGCATAAGCTTTTAAAAGTGATGATAGTAACGGCTGATGCGTTTTCCCCGTCATTAAGAGAAAAACCTTTGTCACGTTAATTTTGAACATTGTCAGTAGATGGAGTTAGTAGTAATGCACATTACCTTAATGTTTATGAGTTTTAAGTGCAGAATGGTCGCAACAAAACATGCCAAAAAGAAAAGTGAAGAAAAATTTGAAGATGTTCCACAATCTCCGTCCCCTTCTTTTTTTTTTCTTCAAAACATTACATTTTCCTCCCATTTCCTAGGATTTCCTTTCATTTTTTTTGTTGTTGTTTTGTTCTGAGTATTTTTTTTTAACGATACGTTAGTAGAAAATGCACTCTCAAAGTCATTACGTCATCGAGGAACAGATTCGTTCGACGTCACATCTTGTCCTGGTTTCCATCTTACTACTTCCCTTCATACACACACACACATACTTTTTCTCTTTTACCTCACTTTTGCTTCTTCTGTAATTTGGCAGGAAAGAGAACGGAAAGAGATGGAAAGACGCATCATTTATTCTCGGAGTCAGCCATAGATGTCCTCAGTGCATTAGGCAGCAACAAAGACGAGCTTTCTGAGCTACAATGGTTAAAAATAGGAAACAACATTTTTTTTAAAAAAAAAAAAAAGGAAACCAAAATGTGAGAAAGTTACTTCCATTTTTTCTTCCCGTCCTTCTACTTTCAGCATATACAAGTTATTTCAACAGACAAGAGTAAATATTATTTTTAAGACGGCACAATGCTTGGTTAAAGTGAGTTTTACATACATCATCTTTGAAGAATTTGCAATCCTGAGAAATAGTAAAGACTGGTGGAGTCATGTATTGGCAAAATAAAAACTCAAGTACAAATAGAAAAAAAATGTTGCCTGAAAATTTCCGAAAGAAAAAAAAAAGGGAAATGGGAAAGCAATTTCTCTATTGGTTTGATCTAGCTTTTCATTCTTCTAACTTATATCCTGAGACAGACTTTTCACTTTCTTGTACTTTTATTCCTTGCATCTTTTACTATTTGGTCCACACATTTTCCATCGAGGCCTTCCTCTGTGCATTTTCTCTTCTGCCACTCTCTTAATAGCAAATAGCGTGGATTCTTTCGCGCCTCTCTATTTATCCTGTCTCTTCTTTTAGAAATATTCTTTCTTCTCCCACTATTTTTACAACTCTTGCATTTAATACCTTACCTACCTATCCAATTTTTACCACTCATTCATTTACTACCTTACCCATTTATCCAGTTTTTACCACTCTTTCATTTATTACCCTAACCATTCATCCAGTTTTACTCTCTCTCATTTATTACCTTACCCATTCATCCAGTTTTAAAACTCTTTCATTTATTACCTTACCCACCTATCCATTTTTACCACTCTTTCATTTAATACCTTACCCACTCATCCATTTTACCACTCTTTCATTTAATACCTTACCCACTCATCAATTTTTACCACTCTCTCATTTAACACTTTATCCATTCATCCACTTTTACTCTTTCATTTAGTACCTTATCTACCTATCCATTTTTACCACTCTTTCATTTAATACTTTACCCACTCATCCATTTTTACCACTCTTTCATTTAATACCTTACCCACTCATCCATTTTTACCACTCTTTCATTTAATACCTTACCCACTCATCCATTTTTACCACTCTCTCATTTAACACTTTATCCATTCATCCACTTTTACTCTTTCATTTAGTACCTTATCTACCTATCCATTTTTACCACTCTTTCATTTAATACTTTACCCACTCATCCATTTTTACCACTCTTTCATTTAATACCTTACCCACTCATCCATTTTTACCACTCTTTCATTTAATACCTTACCCACTCATCCATTTTTACCACTCTTTCATTTAATACCTTACCCACTCATCCATTTTTACCACTCTCTCATTTAACACTTTATCCATTCATCCACTTTTACTCTTTCATTTAGTACCTTATCTACCTATCCATTTTTACCACTCTTTCATTTAATACTTTACCCACTCATCCATTTTTACCACACTTTCATTTAATACCTTACCCACTCATCCATTTTTACCACTCTTTCATTTAATACCTTACCCACTCATCCATTTTTACCACTCTCTCATTTAACACTTTATCCATTCATCCACTTTTACTCTTTCATTTAGTACCTTATCTACCTATCCATTTTTACCACTCTTTCATTTAATACTTTACCCACTCATCCATTTTTACCACACTTTCATTTAATACCTTACCCACTCATCCATTTTTACCACTCTTTCATTTAATACCTTACCCACTCATCCATTTTTACCACTCTTTCATTTAATACTTTACCCACTCATCCATTTTTACCACTCTTTCATTTAATACCTTACCCACTCATCCATTTTTACCACTCTTTCATTTAATACCTTACCCACTCATCCATTTTTACCACTCTCTCATTTAACACTTTATCCATTCATCCACTTTTACTCTTTCATTTAGTACCTTATCTACCTATCCATTTTTACCACTCTTTCATTTAATACTTTACCCACTCATCCATTTTTACCACTCTTTCATTTAATACCTTACCCACTCATCCATTTTTACCACTCTTTCATTTAATACCTTACCCACTCATCCATTTTTACCACTCTTTCATTTAATACCTTACCCACTCATCCATTTTTACCACTCTCTCATTTAACACTTTATCCATTCATCCACTTTTACTCTTTCATTTAGTACCTTATCTACCTATCCATTTTTACCACTCTTTCATTTAATACTTTACCCACTCATCCATTTTTACCACTCTTTCATTTAATACCTTACCCACTCATCCATTTTTACCACTCTTTCATTTAATACCTTACCCACTCATCCATTTTTACCACTCTCCCATTTAACACTTTATCCATTCATCCACTTTTACTCTTTCATTTAGTACCTTATCTACCTATCCATTTTTACCACTCTTTCATTTAATACTTTACCCACTCATCCATTTTTACCACTCTTTCATTTAATACCTTACCCACTCATCCATTTTTACCACTCTTTCATTTAATACCTTACCCACTCATCCATTTTTACCACTCTTTCATTTAATACCTTACCCACTCATCCATTTTTACCACTCTCTCATTTAACACTTTATCCATTCATCCACTTTTACTCTTTCATTTAGTACCTTATCTACCTATCCATTTTTACCACTCTTTCATTTAATACTTTACCCACTCATCCATTTTTACCACTCTTTCATTTAATACCTTACCCAATCATCCATTTTTACCACACTTTCATTTAATACCTTACCCACTCATCCATTTTCACCAATCTTACAATTAACACTTTATCAACATCCTTCTGTAGCTCTACATTATCGAGGCTTCTATTCTTTGTCTCCTAGAGCCCATATGTTTGCATCTATACAACGCTACACTCCATACATATGCTTTCTTCTGATCTGTTTTGACATTTTCGGTCTGAAGATTTTTTTCCCAAATCGTTTCTTCTTCTGAGCAATTCTGGATATTACACCTTCGCCGCAAAAGTAAACTCTTTTAAAGACATTACAGAGGGTCACGCGATTTCATTTATGGGATATACAGCGGGACATTTTGAGGTAATAAAAGCTACGTATCCTTTTGTTGTAGGCAACCAATACGTCTTTGCTACTCTGCAGGTTGCATAGGAGCTAGGAAATGTTATAGATTTTAAACGGGATACAATTAGCTATCGTTACTCGTAAAGACGTTAACGGATTGACTCAACGAGATAGTCGCTCTAGTTATCTCTTGCAAAAGCAGAATTAAAAAATCGATTACATGCATGAGATATGGGTTATGGATGACCCTCGTTAAAATAGCCGTTATCCATTAATATATTAACGGTTGAATTTATTATCCATTAATATATTAACTGTTGAATTTACTAACATATTTGGCCGAGATAATCGCTCTAGCTATCTGTTGTGAACATAATAAATAAATAAATAAACAATTCGCTCTCATATTCCATGGAATACGGGCTATAGATTACCATCTTAAAGTCGTCGCTATCCGTTAACGGATTGATTCCATTAACGAACTTGGTCCATATAATTATTTTAGCAATCAGCTGAAAAAAATGAAAACCGAGATAACTGCTCTAGTTGACAACTAAAAAAAATCGCTTTCGTTCAAGGGGTTGTCGTGTGAAGTAATGGATCCTCTATAAGATTCACTAGCATGGTCCTAATACGTAAATCGGATGTCATGTTTATCGAGATCACAAGTAAGGTATGTTATCAAGTGCGTACCCGATTATTATTTCATTTGCAGTCCATCACATTTTTTATTGTTACTACGCATAAAATACGTACTGTAATAAACAAGACAATGTTTATAAGAATTAATGATAGTTTTGTTCTACCTTATCAACGATACAATATCATGATTTAAAAAAAATGATAGACGTTTATTTTTGAACTACAAACTAACCATTGGCATGAGAGGTCTTTATAGGCCTAAGCTGCTCCAACACCATCTGTTAGCGACCGGATGAACTACGTCCAGTTTTGCGACGAATATGTTGTCAGCTTGCTGCGTCAGCTTGTTTCTAACAAGTGTGTCAGGAGTTTTCTTGACCTAGCGGCTATCACGTCTTTTATCTTTTATTCACGAGACTACCCAGTTTGTCTCACTACGCTCGGTGGACGCCGAAAATTGGGGAGCACTGGCCGAGAATCGAGCCCGGGACCACGCGGACATAAGCCGAACGTTCTAACCATTAGTCTAAACGGTGTCTTTTATTTTTACACTAGTTTTATCTAAATAAGAGGCATGGTTCTCATATACTATCAATTTTAACAGTAATAAAATAAAATAATTTCCGTCGATGTTCTCCCAAACTGCGCATGAGGATTAACCTTCTAGTATGTCATTTTGCTCATGTCGATGACATTTATAGATTGTATCTCCTCTTTGGACTTTCTTTTTAAGGATTCGTTTATGCATTCACTCTTGTCTATCCGGGAGGGACAAAATTTCCAGAAACTACTTTGTAGATCACCGTCAATTTTGGCCAGGATGTTGAGGGTCAAAGGTGGGCATCGAGTTCGTTGCTGGAGGTGATCCTCCAGTTGATCTCAGGACACGGACAATCAAAAATCGGCTCCCCCTTGTATTTCTATAGAAGCCATTAAGGATTCTATCCTTACGTGATAGACTACCAACAGTGCTGTTGAGATTACAGAGTTAGTATAATACTCAGGATGCAAAATACCTACATTTATAACTAACTCTAACTCACTCTATGGAATATGGAACCCGGAGGTTCAATGCCGCGTTCACAAAAGCTCTCCACTGACTTCTATCCTTAGCTAACTGCATCCAGTTTCTCCTTTGTATTCCTATCTCTGCAAGATCCATCTTCATATTGTCCTCCCATCTGCGCCTACGTCTTCCTAATGGTCGTTTTCCGATTGGTCTTCCAGTCAACACTTTGAAAGCGTTTCTACTTTCTTCCATTGTAGCTACATGACCTGCCCACCTAAGCCTCCTAGACTTGACGACCCTAACAATGTTGGGTAAACCGTATAAATTATGTAGTTCCTCGTTATGAAGTTTCCGCCATTCCCCATTCCCGTTCCTCTTGGGTCCGAATATTCGTCTCAGGATTTTGTTCTCAAATACTTTCAGTTTATGTTCTTCCCTCAGTGTAAGCGACCATGTTTCGCATCCATATAGAACAACAGGCATGATTATCGATTTACCGTATATATTTTAAGCTTCAAATTCCTCGACAGAATCCGCGACGACAAGAGATTTTGAACCGAATAGTAACACGAATTCCCTGCTTACATGCTAATAATATTGTGGCTTTTCCCCCTTTGGCACTGTTTCACCAAGTATAAAGTAACATTTTATAATACAAAAAAACTGTCCATTAAAAATATGGTAATCAATTTCACCATAAATTTAAGCCAATACAACATGTATCATAATATTGACTGTTATTTTGCAACATCCACAAAGGGAGACTATTCTACCACAAACGATCAGTGTCAAAAAAGAATTGCTGGAGTAATTTATTTGCAGCACTTCCAACTCCTTTCTTTTAAAGGTTCTTCTTCCTTTTCTCGTGAAGTGAGGTCCGCCACTACAAATTTCTGTTTCTCCTCCATCACCCACTGTGCGCGTGTGTACAGAAGTGAACAATATTTCACTCAAATGCCAACCGAGATGAGATGGGAAGAATTGTTGGAAAACATATAAATAAAGTGTCTCTCTCTCTCAAATACTCACACACTGAAGATATACAGTACATCAAGAGGCAAACAGTAAGAAGAAAATACAACCTATGAGAGTTTGTTTTATCCATCAGAGAACCATCTTAATTCTAGTGGTTTCTCCCTTCTGTTCCACGTTCAACTATCCGCTCATTGGTGTCTCTAGATGATGGAAATATATTACTTTTATCTGTAATTGGTTTCTTTCTTTTCTTTGTTTCTTCCTTAATACTCAAAAGGGTGGGACAGGAAAGTCGAAACATGTGTTTGTTATTTCTTTCCTAACAACAGTAACGGGTAAACAAGAACCTTCAATATTAGAAATCCAAATCATGATGTACCCAAGTATGAAATGTTTTATAGAAGCGCTAGCTATGTCCGTCCGCCTACGTGTTGGCAAATATTAGAGCAAAAACGGTAACAGATATTTAGGAATGGTTTTCTGATATGGATTCGACGTTCTACAGCGTGGTCAGAAAGTCCCTTTATACCTGCACTTTCCTTTGCCCATATGAAGACGTTCATATTCTGTAGACTCTGATAACTAGCACATTCATAAGAGAGAAAAAAAAACGCACTTCCGAACAGCAATAGTGAGGGAATAACTCCAACAAGATCCTGCATACCTCCTGCCGGCTGATAAGTCATCATCCGTTAGTTCACTGATGGTCATTGGCTGGAATGACTACAGGTCTAAGTCCAGCTGCATTGTGCACCTTGCAATATTAAGTTCTGCACTACGCTTTATGGTCGACTTGCATCACCGAAGTACTAACTTCTGCACACGTTTCTTTTTGGGTTGATGGACGACCAGAACGAGGAGCATCCAAAATACTTCCAAGGCGAAAAGCTTCCTTCTCCCACGTGATCGAAGTCCACTTGCTGGCTCCTCACCGAACCGTTCACAAATCCTATCCATCACCTTCAGCATATTTTCGTTGTTGTGTTTCCATTCATGGACCCATACACATGCTATTAAGAGGCCTCATCACTGGAAAATTAAAATACTACTAATTTTACAGTAATTATCAAATAGAAGATAATCGAAATGAGAAACAAGAGCGCCTTAGACAATATTATTTTGCATCAGGTACTGTTACTCGTATTACGAGTCACCTAGTAGCTTTGCGTTTGCAGCCATGTAGAAACGAGAAAATAAATGCCGATTTTCTAAATGGCTGGAAAACGAAAGCAGATAAGGTATTGTTCCATTTTCCTATAATCTATTTGAAGCAGGAGCGTCATTTAAGGTGGGCAGGAGGGTGCAATTGCCCCCCCCCATGAGTTTGAAGAATACATATACTTTACTAGCTTGTCTCCTAATATAATAGTATAAAACGTGAAAGTCTTATGTTGGTGGTGCTCTTGTCTTCTCAAGCGAAGTCTGAAATGACGCCCCTGATTTGAAGATATCACATAATTACTGTAATATTAGCGTTAATTTAATTTCGCCGTGATGGGGCCTCTTAAGCGCTCCTCCAAAGTGAAATCACTGGTATCTGCCCTGTTATTCACAAAACACAGATATAGGTGAAACAATGAACTGGTCAACTTACTGACTTCATTCTCTTTTCTCGGCGGGCAATCACGTGGCAGTTTACGCGGCAATCACGTGGCAATTCACGTGAGAAGCACTGTTGCCATATCAATGATCAGGATGGAAGGTTGAAATCTTAAACTTACATTATTACAAGTATTTCGTTCGGGTGTAAAGGAACTTTCTGGCCATTCTGTCTCTCATTTCTCATTCCTATATTTCAACTGGAAGTTTCACATACCTTCCATTTTCGGTTTCATTGTTAACAGCAATGGAGCATGAAATCGTTACTTGTTATTGCAATATTTTGTGTAGGCAGAGTCAATAATGGACCAGAAATCTAGATCTTCACCGATTTATTTATAAAAATACAAAATAGTCTTTGGTTTTACAAAGTCCATATATCAGAAACTCCTTTATTACCAACTCCTCGGTGGCTAAGCGGTTAGCGTGCGCGCATTTGGCGTGGGAGGCCCAGGTTCGATTCCCGGCGGGAGCTCATGTGGTTCGGATTCCAAGTTAATCAGTAGGTCCACGTCTGATATAGCCTCGCTGGTGAACGGGACGTTAAACTCAAAATCAACTCAACTCCCTTATTACCAAAGGTGATGGAAGATTCGCTCATGGCAGCCTCGTGAGGTATGGTTTTTTGTTGAGGTAATCACGGAACAATTTTTATAGAGGTAATTTGGCTACGGGCTTATAATTTGAAGTACTCACCAACTACCTCTATGAAGTTATTGCAAAAGTATCGCAGGATTCTGAAACATGGATTTTTGGATAGGGCACATATTAGTTCCTAAGTGAAGTCTTGGCCCGACTATGTAGGTCCCATAGTTTTGGAGCTATGGACCTTTTAAGTTCATTTTTTCATGTTTTCGGCAGCCTATGACTCCGAAAGGAAGCATTTGTGCACCCAGGTTGGTCTATACTTTTTGTCTTATCTTGGTGTCAGGAATCACTTCCTACAAGTTGTCTGAGTTGTTTCGAAATACTTTGTATATAAGAGGAAAATTAATTTAAGTGATATCAATCTACTGCACATTGCAAAAGGCATCGATTATATAGCTTCTCTTTGATCTAGCTGGAGAGTTTCAAAAATTCTCTGAGGAATCTGTGTCCCCATACTGATTCAAAATATGTAAGTGGAAAATTAATTTAAGTGATATTAATCGACTGCATGCCAATGGGAATTGTAACAACAGTGTCGCAACTATCTTAATCAATGCCTTTTGCAATGTGCAGTCGATTGACACCACTTAAAACTGTCAACGTATATATATTTTAAAACAGTATGGGGGTACAAATTCCTCGGAAATTCCTGGCCTCCCTAGCATCTAGATCAAAGGAACATAACGACAATGGATCTCGGCTGTTCTAACACTTGTTTTTGGCAATGCGGTTAGGTTTACACGACTTAATTAAGTTTTGAACCTAAATATTTTGAAATAATAAAAAGGGTTGAAATTCCTTACCGGAGGATAAGGAATCTCCAGTCATTTTGTACCCCTTGGTATGTTTTTCACGAAGCACATTTTCCCCATGACATCGGCACGACACTTCTCTTATGTGGTTATTGCAAGGTTTCATATCTCTCTCTCTCTCTCTTACACAGACACACACATATACGTGCGAATGCATATAATATACTATCCCTCCCTCTCTCTGTGTGTACGATGGTAACAAAACAATAAAAATTATTCATTAAAGGTAAAACTTAAAAAAAAAGGAAAAGTTATCATAATCAGCATAATTGTTACAGTAAAAGATTTGTGTATGTTTGTTAAATGAATAAATTACATTATTTCCCTTTGACGCATACATTATTCTTGCTACAGATTTAATGATAGCAGTAGTTAATTAAACTGCGTCTTATTTTGTTTTCTATAATAATACCTGAATAACACTAGTGTTCCATGCTTATTGGATTCTGGGAAACTGGCAAATAAAGTATTTACTTCATTCAAAACGCAACAGATTTTGTTGTTACTTCAAACATTTTATGTATTATGATAGTTAGATTTCCTGCTAATATAATTACCAAATGACATTACTGCCTACGAAAGGGGGTTATGTGGTCACCCAGAAGGCTTTATGTTGTGTCGGGGGCGTCATGTGTAGTCGGCACATCGGCTCTCATGGTCATTATTTCTGACAAGTTATAGACTTCAGTTTAGTAATTTTTAATTCAATGGTATTTTTGTTAAGACCGTTACTTCTGATTTTCAATAGACTTCAGTTTGAAATCTCTTAATAAAATCAGAAGAGAGTTAAATATTTCAGTTATGTAAAAAGAATTATTTCTGACTTTTAATAGAATTCAGTTTGAAATCTCTCAACTGAAATATTTAACTCTCTTCTGATTTTATTATGTAAAAAAGAGTTATTTCTGGTTTTCGATAGAATTCAGTTTGAAATCTCTTTACTGAAATATTTAACTCTCTTCTGATTTTATTATGTAAAAAGAGTTATTTCTGACTTTTAATAGAATTCAGTTTGAAATCTCTTAACTGAAATATTTAACTCTCTTCTGATTTTATTATGTAAAAAGAGTTATTTCTGACTTTTAATAGAATTCAGTTTGAAATCTCTTAACTGAAATATTTAACTCTCTTCTGATTTTATTATGTAAAAAGAGTTATTTCTGACTTTTAATAGAATTCAGTTTGAAACCTCTTAACTGAAATATTTAACTCTCTTCTGATTTTATTATGTAAAAAGAGTTATTTCTGACTTTTAATAGAATTCAGTTTGAAACCTCTTAACTGAAATATTTAACTTTCTTCTGATTTTATTATGTAAGAAGAGTTATTTCTGATTTTCAATAGAATTCAGTTTGAAACCTCTTAACTGAAATATTTAACTCTCTTCTGATTTTATTATGTAAAAAGAGTTATTTCTGACTTTCAATAGAATTCAGATTGAAATCTATTAATTGAAACATTTAATTCTCTTCCGATTTAATTATGTAAGAAGAGTTATTTCTGACTTTCAATAGACTTCAGATTGAAATCTCTTAATTGAAATATGTAATTCTCTTCCAATTTTATTACGTAAAAGGAGTTGTTTCTGACTTTCACCAGACTTAATTTGATATGTTTCAATTGATAAATTTTTTCAATTGTCTTTCGATTTTACTATGTAAAAGCCGTTATTCTCGACTTTCAGCAGACTTCAGTTTGATATATTCTAACTGAAATATTTTTTTAACTGTCTTTTCGCATTTTGTAAAACCTTCGAAGCTGTTAGGGTTTAGTGAGTTATGCTTAGGCATTATTTAAAAGGTATCGGACAAGGTGGTTCAGAAGAATAATCGGACAAGGTGATGGGAAATAGTAAGAACAAATGAAGGGCATTACTATGTAATATAAATAGTGTGTAATAGTGTTGATGGTTGAAATGGAGCCATAAGTGGCTGATGTTATTAGTATGCTAGTATGGGGTCATACGTAGCTGAAGTTATTGATATTTAGGTTGATAAGCCGAGTGTAGCTGATTATATCGTATAGTCAATAAATATTAGTTGTTGAAGTATAGTTACCTCTGAACAAGGGAGCCGATTTCTCTGTAAATTGGGGGGGGGGGGGCATTCAGATGCGGAAGGTATATATATATATATATATATATATATATATATGAGTATTTGAAGACAAACTGCATTCAAATTATGCCAAATATTGTATATTCATAAATACAATAGGGAGACCACATGAGCTTTGGGGAGGATCGACGCCCTTGCCTCTGAACTTTAGTGGTTGTACGTAAGAGTAATAGTGTATGTACACAGAGAAGAGTTGAAGTAGTTTAAAGGTTATTTAGATATTCACTGGGAATTTCTAGTAAGATTTTGAAGATTAATTAAAAGTATGAAGTACAATAATCTGTACTATCCTAACAGAAACCTAATAGTTTCAACAGTTTAGCTATCTCTTAGATTTCTAAGATTGTAAGAAGTACCAAAAAATATTACGAAAGTTTACAAGACACGTGCACCAACCACGGTTCATAAACCTCTTAAAAGTTATTCACTACTTATAAACACAATGCAATAGTTTTTCAATGCATTTTTTTTTAATAACAGTCCGTATGAATTTCAATGAGAATTTAATGGTTTCAATAAAACTCAATTTGCTCTTAAAACTTGTCACACACAAAATTATTCAGATAATTATTTAAATATTTTTAAATTGTGTTCCAATATTTAAATAATGATATTGTTCAAGTATTTTAAGTAATTATCTTGTCCAAATATTCAAATAAACATATTACCCTAATATTGAAATAATTATCTTGTTCAAATATTTAAATAATTTTATTTGAATATTCCATAATATTGTTTTGTTTAAATATCAAAAAAATCTTGTTTAAATACTCAAGTAATTATTTCGTTTAAAATTCAGATAATAATATTGTTCAATTTATTGGAACAAGTATTTCCTTTGGATATTTAAATAATTATTTTTCTTGCAATCACTTTTTACTATTACTAATGGGCTCTCGGATATCAATCATTTATATATATATATATATATATATATATATATATATATATATATATATATATATATATATATATCCCTCAAGTTGCGGGACTGAATTTGGATTTAAACGGCATGGGAAGTGTCACTGTTCATCTCAACGATTCCGAAAACTATGGATTTGACACTAATATCGGTCATTTTTGATCATTTTAATGTACTTCCCCTAAACTGCACCGTCAAAGTGAAATGATGAAATACATCCCAGGACCGAACCTCATCTAAGTTGAAAATTTGATCGAGATCGATCGGGTAGTTCAAGAGATATGAAATCAAATAATCAATTTCATTTTTCTATATGTAGATTGGAAATATATGTATCTCATTCAACATGGGACTTTAAAATGTTACCGCAAGTAGTAGGAAATTTGTTGGACGTGTACTGTTACAAAAAAAAAGTCAGAAAACAAAGAGAGAAACAAAAAATCTAATAACATTCTTTCTAAAAGATGAAGTCAAAAAAAATTATAAATCCATAGAAAATAAGAGTGGAAGGAGACGAGAAAAAAAGTGTAAAAAATACATGATAAAAACGTGAAATAAGGAAACAACGCCAAGAAAAAAAAAATCTGTCAAGCGAAACGAAGCCCGAACATTTCAAACTTATTATATAATTCCGTGAAGTTTAATTTTCCGTAATGAGCAACGTAACAATGACGTCACTTATTTGTCAGAAGCTACGACACCAAAAGAGACAGTTCCTTTCACACTTTCTTGACAAGTCAACCAAAAAACCAGGAATAAAGAAAGAGATAGTGGTGTTTTTTATTTTTCGTTCTTATTTGTTTGCGCAAGGGATTTTCGTTAGGCAGAGAGCTTAAAACAATGTCATCTTTCCTGAAACAAAAATCTCTCCGCCAGGCTGCCCCCAAATGATTTCAAGAAAGATTCTGAAGTTTCCTTAGTTACCAAAAATAACTTCATCTCATGCTGAGACAGGTATACATAAACAACAAGAGAATTCTCATCTTGTTTGTTTTTGTTTTTCCATTCTCTCTGTTTCTTTCCATTTTGTAACAAAAAAGGACAAAGAAACAAAACTTCAAGAAGGCACTTATCGTCTTTGTCACTCTCATCTTCATCCCCAACTTTGAAAACAGGTAAGAAACAAATACAGAGAAAAGTGTCATTCTTGGAAGCAATTAGGGTGGAAAAGCATTTTGCAATTAACCAAAATTCTGCCTTAAGCAAAGTTTATTCTCTCTGAAATCTCAGAGGTTAAAAAGCGTTTTTTGTAAAGCAACGCACTAACCGCAGAATAATACTACAAATAATATACATACATAAATCCCACGTTAGAAGGATATATTCTCAGAATTAAAATCCAGCCTTAGAATAAAGTAGACGTAAACAAAGCGAAATGTATTGCTACGTGGCTCACACGTACTTCGGCAGCGAGAGGCATGAACAGCAAGATCGTATGCTAGCTGGTTTGGGTACAAAACCTCGCGGACCAAAACCTCGCCTCTCAAAACCTTGCGGCCCAAAATCTCGCCGGGTCGAAACCTTGCCTGGCCAAAACCTCGCCGCCCAAAACCTCGCGGGACAAAATCTCGCCTGGTCAAAACCTCGCCGCCCAAAACGTCGCGGGCCAAAACCTCGCCTCCCAAAATCTCGCCGGGCAGAAACCTCGCCGCCCAAAACCTCGCGTCCCAAAATATCGCCATACCCAAAATCTCGCCTGACCAAAACCTCGTTGTAAGGATCTCACGACACAGAATCTCGCCTGGTCTAAATTAAGCGAGACGTAGTGTCGCCTGGGAAGAAATGTCGTCAGGATAAAACCTCTTCACGACGATTTCTTCAATGTAGAATGTTCTATATATTACTATATGTATATATTTAGTAATAACACATAAGTACATTAAAATAATGACAAGAAAAATTTTAATGCATGCTTTGGAAATCTATATATATAAAAATTAAATGACTATGTTTGTTACATTATAACCGATCTCAATCAAATTTTCAAGATATATGAAGTTCGAGCCTAGGATGTCTTTTATAATTTCACTTTGTCGGCACAACAAAAGGGAGGGGGAGTGCAGAGCCGTAGCTAGAGATTTCGGCGCCCGGGACGAAGTGGAATTCGGTGCCCCTATTCTCACCACACCAAGCTCTTCCTTCCTTTTTTCTTTTTTACTTATAAGAAAAGCAGCAGATATTGTTATATTACACTGAATTTTTATTAAGCTGCAGGCGAGGTTTTGGCCCGGCGAGATTTTGGGCGGCGAGGTTTTGGCAACGCGAGGTTTTGGCCCGGCGAGATTTTGTCCCGCGAGGTTTTGGGCGGCGAGGTTTTGGCAACGCGAGGTTTTGGCCCGGCAAGATTTCGTCCGGCGAGGTTTTGGCCACGCGAGGTTTTGGCCGGCGAGATTTTGGGCGGCGATGTTTCGGCCGCGAGATTTTGTCCGTATCCCATGCTAGCTTACTGTCGTCACATAATTTTCAAAATGTAAGGCTACGGTTGGTTGGTAAATAATTAACGCACTGACACTAACTACTGCTATGCTGGAAATATGTATTTTCTCAAATTGTTATATAAACGAGATTGCCTCTGTTCCTGTTGTTCTCTTTTGTGTTTTATAAGACGAGACGAAGATGGATTATTGGTCACTCACCGTCGCCATGAAACTCTGCATTCTACAATTTCAAATGAGCGCGGTCGGCGCGCAAACACATACGCATGCGCAGTAAATACTATATATATATCCAAGTACAGGTATAATTGAAATAAAGCTATATCTGTTGTTAAATATTATATATATTGCGTTTCTTGTCACAAAATGTAGGATAAATTCAGATATCTTTATTCGAAATTATTATTTTACTAGGGATTATATTGCGGTAGGATACTAGTGCAGTGAGACCAACAAGCAAATCACTGGTCATTGACCGACTGGTAGTCAGGTGGGTTTGTTTATCTACTTTTCTCTAAGACTGGACATTCAGGTTAAAGTTCTTTTCATTATTATTAAAACGAATTTAGAAATATTTAGTGGTAAGTCTTTCTTTCTATCCACTAGAGATCAACTCGATGTTCTCTTGTGTAGTACCGCTCGAAGGTTTTCGAACACCCCAGATTTTTGTAAGCATCTACTGTTATCCTATTATTTTGGCACGATAATTTTACTGCCCTGCATGAGAGATACTCCTGCTTCCAGCATCAAATTTGACGACAATTGAATCGTGGTGCAGTGGCGGATCCAGGATATGATCAAGGGAGGGGCTAAACCATAGTTTGCCGTTTTATCCAGCCCCTATAGCCCCCCCTCTTGGATCCGTCCTTGGTGGTATGTCAAATCATAATTATTAAAATTAAAAGCAAAAAAGACAATTTGATATACAAATTGAATAATATAAACAAAAGTGTAGAAGGCGAGGCAAGATATTTGCTTTGTTTGGAAAATGTAGACTACAGATGGTCAATGTAATGACAAAAATTTGAAAAAGAAATTAGTTTCCAAATTTTGCAGTTGTTTATAACTTGTTGATATGGTAACGTTTAAAACGCCAAAATTACCATACTTTGGAAAGTGCTTACGATGGTTTCGTATGCTCCATTGTTCCTCGTTGAAATAGTAACGACGAGCATTACACATACGCTTCCACTGGGCGACAATTGAGCAGAGAAAGATGTCTACTGACCGTCGTAAGCATTTTTCAAACAATGGCGTTTTTAGCTTTTTTAAAGCCAGCGTAGGGTAATGGCAGTAAATATCGAACACCCCCTAAATATCGAACACCTTGGTCATTTCGTTAAAATATAATGAAATTTGTGAACACATTTTTCCAAACCTCTCCTTATGAAAATCAATAGGTTGATTGTTCGACAATTAAAATCTCATTGATCGATATATAGTACAACCTGTTCGGTACAAGAAGTAATACAACTTTGCTATTTAAATGTGCCTCAAATTTCAAAATTGTTAATTATAATTGTCATAATTGGCTGGTTTCAACCAATAAATAACAAACTTAAAGTTTTATCGCTCATACAGGGACCTATTCCTCACTGATAGAAAATATTGGTTAAATATTTATACGAATCCCCTTAAGTGTTCGATATATAGTGCCATAACCCTATCTATAAGTTAAAAGGGGACGATGTCGAAAAATAACCATAAACATTTTGGCTTCTGACAATCTCTATTGGGTAGAACGAGAACTTTTCAGCATCTCACGTATCCTTTCAATCATTTTTTTTTTTTTAGTGTTTTTGGTGACCAAGACAAACTTCCCACCAAATTGTCCCTGTCATGAATAGTAAAAGTACAGTAATCCTATTCATAAGTTGCATCTGAAAGAATTAGGATTAGGAATTAGATTTCTTGATTTTCGGCATCTATGGTCATGTTAACCCGTCAAGTATGAGGGATAATGTCCCTCAGCAATCACACTGCCCAGGTAATTGAGGAAGAAGAAAGGAACGAGGAAGGAAGAAAGCGGCCTGGGAACATCGTGTTAGGTACCATCCTGGCATTCGCCTGCTGTGAATCAGGATGACTGACTTGAAGAAGCTTTTACACTTCTTTGACCTAGTGCCACCACTGAGAATTAAACCTGGGACCGCTCACACTAAAATCGACAACGTTAGTGACTACGCTATGCGGAGTCACCAAGTTGTATCTGGGAGATTGATAGAACACAAACATATATATTTGTTAAATAAAACTATATTCTCTTACTGTACAGTGTGAGCCATAGGTATCCAAACTCGCGCTCAATAATTAAGCGCGAAACAAAGTGTACCGGAGCCCTAATGAAGTAAGTGAACGCAAGCTTACCTGAGAGAAGTGAGTGTAAGCCCAGTAGAGAGAAGTGAGCGCGAGCTCAACTGGGAGACGTGAGCGCGAGCCCGAGCTTTAACGAAATAAGTGAGCACGAGTCCAATTCACAGAAAAGAACGCGAGTTCGAGTGAGCGTGAGCCCAAAGATTAGTAAGCGCGAACCCAATAGACGGAAGTGAGCGAAAGCCCAGTTGAAAGAAGTGAGCGTGAACGAGCCCAGTGAAAAATGGCCATCTATCGTGCGATCTACCACTGCACAGTGTGTAAATGTTTATTGAATTGCTAAACAACTATTTAAAAAAAAAATACCTAATGCCTTGCAACAATACTTACTCAACTTTTGTCATTTCTCTTTATTGTATTGCTTATTTAGTTGCCTTACATTTTCACAAATGTATTTTGTCACAAATTCTTGCCATTTTCAATATAAAATATATTTCTGTATAAAGTTGGCAACACTGATGATCAGGTGCGATTTTCCCCCATTCCTTGACCTTCCTTTGCCCTCTTTTGTCATCTGTTTTAATTCTAAAAACAAAAGAGAGAGGAGAGAGGGAGAGAAAAAAAGGAATGCCTTATGGGAGAATCTCATTAAAGGATTCAACTCGCTGCCATTTTTCACCCTCTCCTCTCCCCTGGGATAAAGAAAGTATTCTGTGACAAATTAAGCCCCACTTTCCTCTTTAGATCGCTAAAGTGGAAAATTTTCCTTCGTAATCTTCTCATTGGCTGATTTTCAATTTCTCTTCACTTTGCACTCACAATCTCGACAAATTAACATGTTCCTCTTTAGCTAGATGGCGCGGTGCTTCGACACGGAAGCTTTGAAACACAAGAGGAACATGAGCGAACTAAACTTTTGAAAACACTTTGTAGGTAAAAATAATTACGTCATCACGAATAATTGGCTTCAACGCTGTATGTTGGAATGTTACCAAAAAATCTGATAATTAACCCTTTACTGCATAATGTGCCATATACAACATATAAATTTGTCTCTACTTGTTGTATTTTTGAAACAAAGATCATATTTCATGTCAAGCACAAGCTCAGCTCTTGTATTTTAAGTCATGATGTGAGGATATCTAACACGAACGCGGATGAGGTTTTCCTTTTCAATTTCACAGTGGTCTGATCCGATCATTCTACAGTTTTTAAAGCCGATTACGCAACAACAGAGTCAACATTGATGTTAGGGTAAGGCACTTGCACCACGCCATAGACTAAAGGCGCCATATAAAAATAGTAAACGTAAGTTGTACAGTGTCCAACCAGCGGTCACGTAGGCTAGCCCCACAATGACCAGAAGACAGAAAAGCCATGCCGAGGTAGAGGCAGGAGAGGGTGTGAAGAGTGCTTTGATCGTGCTTTCTACCAAAACATTGGAGAGGTCTTTGTCTAGCATCACTTGCTCGTGTGACTATGCAGTATGAGAGTGTGTTGCACTGTACACAGTTTCCAGCCTGTAATGTGACTCGACCTGGCTGTTCTGTCGTGTTCTCTGGTCGATATGAGGCTAATCTTATAGGCGTGTAACGGAAATCAAGACTTTCCTCTGGTCGATATGAGGCTAGCTTTACAGGTGTGTGTCGGAAATCAAGACTGTCCTCTGGTCAATATGAGACTAGCGTTTCAGATGTGTAACGGAAATCAAGACTGTCCTCTGATCGATATGAGGCTAGCCTTACGGGTGTGTAACGGAAATCAAGACTGTCCTCTGGTCAATATGAGACTAGCGTTTCAGATGTGTAACGGAAATCAAGACTGTCCTCTGATCGATATGAGGCTAGCCTTACGGGTGTGTAACGGAAATCAAGACTGTCCTCTGATCGATATGAGGCTAGCCTTACAGGTGTGTGATGGAAATCAAGATTGTCCCCTGTTGATACAAGGCTAGTTTTACAAGTATGTGATGGAAATCAAGACTGTCCTCTGGTCGATATGAGGCTAGCTTTACAGGTGTGTGACGGAAATCAAGACGGATCCGATTTTATAACTGCCATCGGTGCTCAACTTCTAACGCCAAGGAATACGACGGAGACCTAAGAACTGCCGTTGAAAATCAATCACAGCACTCTATACGCACAATCCACCCTTGACCCCTAAAAAATGTACCGCTCTTCGCCTGAATCCCAGGTTTTGATTTACTAAGGACAAAGAATTTGAGCTTTGTGATGCGCGAAACTGCAAACCAGTAACAGTCAATGGATTGTTTCCTGAGACTCAAATATTCAAATACAGTCAAAGCAGGATATAGTCGGGAAAAGAAGTTGAAATTGCTTCAATATATATATATATATATATATATATATATATATATATATATATATATATATATATATATATATATATATATATATATATATAATAAATAAATAAGCAGAGTACTTACAGAACATATTTAGAAGTACTCACATCTGATATCAAAAATTCTAACAGCTAACGAGTGTTCCCAGCCAATAATGAGCTCTAGAAGGCACATTCATGTTTAACTGGATAACGCGTGGATCACCAACCGATTTCCCATACCTGTCTTTCTTCATCCACAATCTACTACTCCTTACTTCAAGTGGACCTCAATTACTTCACTGCATTGAGTAAACATCACGGTGTGAAGCCGGACTCACATACAGTAATAGCTCGTGTGCTAACCTTTCTGCAACATGCGATCAAATTTTATGTTTAGTGAAACTATTTATAAATTCACATACTAGCAGCTTTTTTGTTTTTATTCATGTAGCATGAAAGTTTTCTGGTTCTAGGACAGTGTCTCAAGGGAGCTAACCTCAATCCATTTGCTCTTAGCACAAGAAAGTGAGGTCGAGAAATAAAAGTCAGTGAGGTTTAAAGCTAACAGCTCTCTCCACACAGAACACATGATTCAAATCGGTGGCATGTGAGTGAAAGTAAGAATCGCGAATTTGTACACTTTAAAATGTACCATAAGACAGACAAGGATTTTAAATGTTATTCCACGCAACAAAAATACTACGGACTAAGAGAGTTTGAAATATTTGATTGATTTTTTCTGTCCGTCTACTATCAACACAACAAGAACTTATTCTGTCTGTTTCACGATAACTCGATTTAAATTTATCCGAATTTAATGAAATTACAGGTGGACCTATCGTTTTTTTAGTCTTATTTCATTACTCCAGGCTGAATTTGGTGAAGAAGAAGGGGTAAACCCAATATCAGCTTCCAAATTCGCAAATACACATAAAAAAAATAAATAAGATTTCCAAAATAAATAAACTTTCACAAAAATCAGTTGCTTTTGATGTAATATGACATATTTTCTTTGAAGCTACTGACTCATCCCTCATTGTTTAGGGTTGTAATCGGTCACCAATAAGATTATGTATTTACGAACACCACTTCTTTAAAAGTATAATCCAGCACGTAAAATTAAATATGGTAATGTACTTTCTTTGAGACTTTAAATATTACTTGTTGGTGAAATCAATCGATAACGACATATGTGCTGTGAATTACCGTGATCTTTTCAAAAAGAAAAAAAAAGTTTAATTGTAACTTCCCTAACAACTCTGCCTTCTTTAAGATTTCGCAAAGAGGAAAGACCAGAAACTAAGGTTACAAGGAGTTTTGTCTCTAATAGAGGAATGGGGATTGTGCAGTAATTAAAATACATGGAGTTGGCAACTGTGCAGAGTTTCAGGCACCCACCAGCTACGGTGCCAGTTGTAAGTAAACAAATGCCGACTCGTTCGGAAAACTGTCGAAGTGCGCTCAGTTATTCGATTTCTGTGGGCAAAACATGTAACCGCGCCTGAAATTCATCGGCTGCTGGTATAGGTTTACGGAGATACTGCAATGTCTCGTCAGTATGTCGCAGAACGATGTCTGAATTTACGGCTGATAAAGAAAACGTCACCAACGAGAAGAGCAGTGGCCGATCCAGTACGTCATCAACAGATCTGAATCATCAAATGCGGGCATCATCGACCACCCTCCCTACAACCCGCACCTCGCTCCAAGAGACTTTCACCTGTTCTTACACTTGAAAGAGAATATAAGAGGCCGTCCCTTTGCTTCAAATGAGGAGATGAAACATTTCGTGACAATGTGGCTCAATACACAAAGGACAGGAGTTTTACCAGGGGAGAATATTCACAACTCATCCCACGATACAAGTGCCTCAACCGATATGTCGAAAAATAACCTAATGTATGTACTATCTATTGGCTGTATTGCTTGTATGAAATAATATATACACATTTCACTGCAGGCTTTGAAACCTTACTTTCCGATCACCCTTCGTACTTGGGGTAATATATATATATATATATATATATATATATATATATATATATATATATATATATATATATATATATATATTTATATATATATATATATAGTGCTAATGTCACGTAAAAACTATCCACAATTGGATAAATTTATAATTGTGATTTTTACACTAATTTGTTGAACCAATTAGTGTAAATGCTGAAACCAATAAGACTATTTCTAAACATATGTCAATGGGGTCACGAGAAAAATGACCATAAAATCTGGCATAAATTATCCCAAACTTTAAGATCATTTTCCTTGTAACCCCATGGATGGGTATACTTTAAAATAGTTAAATTGTATTCGGAATCAACAAATTAGTTTAAAAAGCGTAATGAGAAATGTGCCCAAGCGTAGACACTGTATACCAGTCGCAAAAAAAGCGTTAGCTCTTTAGAACATAATGCATTCACTTCAACTTCAAGAAAATTTCCATGAAAACTTTTAGTAACGAAACAATGATGACATATGTTTCCTGAAACACTGAGATTATATTACATGCTATATAATACTTCACAAAAATTATCAATCAATGCAATTCCAGCATAAACGCAATCAATATTCGGTCAATCCCGGCCCCACACACAATTGCAATGAGAACCCAAGTTCAATTGGTTTGCCTAGCCAGTGTTTCTTTTATTCCAACTGATGTACTATTACATATCGTAACTCAAAGCATCCAATGTTATAAATAATTTATCATGGTTCTTAAGCTCATTTTTCTTCACAAAACATCAAACCATAATTCACTATTATATAAGCGGTTAACTTACATCAGCACGTTATCGGTAACAAAATATGGTATCCTCCAATAAATACTCTACAATCAAGATTTCTCTTTCCTTCTTCTTCTGACATGCTACTATTTCAATTCAAACTTTCCGCCATATATATGTTTTGTGTATGTGTGTATGTGTGTGTGTGTGTGTGTGTATGTATATACGTATTTAATTCACATTCTCAACATTTCCTTTAAATCATAAGAATTACTTTTATCGCTTTAAATTGATATCAGTAAAAAGTGATGAGATCCCTCCAAACTTCTTTTCACTCGCCTCTACTCTGTATAACTACTAGTTTCTTGCTCACCTCTACCGTGCATGTAACCATTACTTTCTTCATGCTCGCCTCTACTGTGTATCTAACCGCTAGTTTCTTCTCGCTTGCTTCTACTATGCACGTAATCACTAGTTTCTTCACGTTTGCCTCTCCTGTGTATGTAACTACTAGGTACTTTTTGCTCGTCTCTATTGTGCATGTAATCACTAATTTCTTCTCGCTCGCCTCTACCGTGCACGTAACGATTAATTTTTTCTTGCTCGTCTCTGCTGTGCATGTATCCACTATTTCTTCTCGCTCGCCTTTACTGTATATACTGTCACTAGTTTCTTCTCGCTCACCTCTGCCGTGCATATAACCATTACTTTCTTCTCACTCAACTCTACTGTGCATGTAGCCACTATTTTTTCTACTCGCCTTTACTGTGCATGTAACCATTAGTTTCTTCTCCTTACTGTGCATTTTTCCGGGATTCTCCCGTTTCCTCCTACTTTCTTCATTCATTTCTGCTCACCGCCTTCTCTTTTAGCTTAGCCGGCATAACCGTGGGTCATAAAATTTAAAGATTTCATTTCTACTGTGCATGGAACAAATAGTTTCTTCTCACTCGTCCGTACTGTGTATGGAACAAACAGTTTCTTCTCGCTCTCCTCTACTGTGCATGGAACCATTAGTTAAATTATCAATTTAAGGAAGTTCCGATACTGTCATTGGGGAATTCAATGCTAGAACCACTAAGAATGAAACATAAGAAAAGAAAGTTCGACCAGAGCCTATACTATTGCCTGGTTCAACAGAATGGCAAATCGTCAAAACTAAATAATGCTAACACACTGCGGGATCGAACGTATTATCCACCTTCGCTATAAGGTTGTCAACAGCTCATCCACATTCGCTGTGTTTCTGATTTGCAAGTTTTCTCTTGTTTTTTATGTCCATACGCGTCCACAGAATTTTTCGCAAAGGAGGAAAATTTTGTAGTCCTTGTTAGCTCAACTTGGAATAACAAAAGGGAAAAAAACGTGAAGAGGGGTCAACAAGGAGCTAATAAGTAAGGTATCATCCTACTATTCATGGCATAGTTTACATTTCTAAATTCTGCTGTACAGATATTTATTATATAATACTAAGTGGTCAGCAACACACAAAAGCATTTATTTGCCTTTTGCTGTAAAGAAAGAAAGAAGGATTGGAGAATCAAATTTTGTAACTATTGGTCGTGAACGGAAATTTCATTCTAAATATTAACTAACTTGAATTCCAGGGGAGGGACCACTATAGCCCCTTTGCGGACGTCCACATTTATGTTCTAATGAAATTAAAATAGTATATTTTGACATTATTTTTTGAAAACTTCTATTTCGGCCGCCCTGAAAGAGCACACTAACAGGAACCTCTGATGAACTGTGCAATAATTCTGCAGGTAGCAACTCTGTTCCTTTTTCTTCCGGAACTCCCGTCGCGATGTTGAAAGATAAAGGTGTAAGAGCCTACACTAGCACCATCTGTTGTCAATTGTGCGAGGCCCCAGGAGACAAACATCTCTTGAAAGATATTGAGCTCTCCTCTCAGTGTCCAACGAATTTCCTGCTTCTTGTATTTTTTTTTTTTAAACTCACAATCAGCAACGAGTGAAAACGTAAAGATAAAAGTGTCTCTTGCTTAAGAATGAACACTATTATTACTCTTATTATTACCACTACGTGTAGTATAGCAAATTATTCTATATGTCGTAACATTAAGAAAATTTAAAATGTCATATTCTCTTACGGTACTTCTGAATAATTAATAGTGCTTTTAAAAAGGGTCTGAATATTCGGTACTCAGATAACCTTTGCCTAATCTTAGAGAAGTTTGCCTATGCCTATCCTAGGCTATACAAACATATTATAAGCATCACTAAAAATACAGATCTAAGGTATATAATGATGATAAATAAATATCTTCGAACTAGTATATCTACTCGAAAATATCTAATATCGAATAGTTAATTATATATAAAGAGCGTTCAAAAAGAAACGAGCAAAAGGCTGTAATGTACACACCGGTGATAGAATGGTAATATTGTTGTGTTTATAACAAATAGGCGCTCTGACAAAAGCGCGGAGTTCACAACCCGCCGCTAGAGAGTCATGTGTGCAAGCCACGAAACTTATAAAGGCAGCAGAAGCAGACGCTAATCATCAGCGCGGTTATGCTGACGTTCTTCTTTGACCAAGACGGCCTCTTTCTAATAAGACTTCTTGCAGCATGTGATAACAGTGAATGCCCACTCTTTGGAACACACATTCACCAACCTTCGTCAAGGATCAAATCGAAACAACTAAGCAAGCTCACCCGTGAGATCATTTTTCTCCATGACAATGCCCGACCTCATACGGCCGTGAGTCACGGCAGTCGTGCAGAAATTCAAGTGGGAGGTTCTCGGTCACCCTCCATACAGTAAAGACCTCTCTCCCTGCGATTATGCCATTTTTGGTAACGTTAAAAAAGGCTCTGATGGGCAAACGATTCTCCTCGGACGACGATGTCCAGCAGTACGTTCGGAACTGGTCTGCAACGGAGCCCAGAGAATTCTACGAGACAGCCACTCACCGCCTTGTGTCACAGTGGGGCAAGTGGCTCAACAGCCAGGGCCAATACTTCTAACATACAGGTAAGAGTTTCCATTCCTCGGGCTCGTTTCATTTTGAATTCTTCTTATAATTTAGGAGCACTGCTTACAACTAAAAGGTTACAAAACAAGGTTATTTAGTTCCAGCAAAAATTACCACCTTTGTTTTTCATTATTAAAAAAAAAAAAAAAAACCTGGGATAGAGTTAACTGTTTCTATTAGTTTTCTTGCCGCAAGGTTGCTGTACCATTCGTTAATTGCCCTTAACCATGGACGCAAACAAAACCCTCCTACACACACACACACACACACATTATATATATATATATATATATATATATATATATATATATATATATATATATATATATATATATATATATATATATTCTCTCTGTCTTTCTTTCTTACACATACACAAAAATACATACCCAGCTCTACAAAGTGAGAACATGAACATGTTGATAAACAAATGAACAACGTTTTTTAAAACATCCATTTGCTGTATGCACTGCTTTTTGTTCGTGCTACGTTCAAATGTATATTTTCCATATTTTTTTTTTTTCATCCTTCTCCTGAGCAACAATAAAAACGAGCGTAATACAATACACAACATACAAACCTGGGGTTTGTTTCTCTGTTGAACATTTTGGCCCACTAAAACAAAAGAAAGTACCAATATATTCATTTGTTTTGAACGCAATGAGTATTGAATTTGTATACTAATGTGCACAATAGCTCGTTTATTATTTATAAACTTCGTGATGATTATGGCCATTTTGTGTGGTGTTGCAATACCCATGGCATCTCTATTTTGAAGCCCATTGATTTTATGTGGAGAATTATTTTTATGTTTTCGTTGAAATGAACTAAAATTCTGTTTGATATTACTAATTTTTTCTCCGAATCTATCTATTAAGGAGTTTCCTTGTGACTAAGCGTCTGGCGTGGAACATCCGAGTTTGATTCCCGGCGAGAGCAGTAGATTGTTATACAATTCTCCACAATCATGAATATTCATAAGTGTAGATCTTCTCCACAGTGATTAATAGCTGCATATGTTATCATATTTCTTCTGTGTCATTTACATATCCATCGTGGATCATTACATATGCGCGAAAAGATATACGTTTCATTCAAATTGTCGTACTATAAAAGGACTGCCCGTGAATACAATTATTATATATAATTAAAACCTGTCAAATTTTGAGAATCTCCACAGAATATGTAATTCAAAGCTATTAATCACTGTGGAGAAGATCTACACTTATGAATATTCATGATTATGGAGAATTGTATAACAATCTACTGAGAGCTCGTGGTTCGGATCCCACGTTAAGCTGTAGGTCGTCTCATATAGCCTCGTTGCTGAAAGGGAGATGCAAAATGATGATAAATAAGAAAAAATAAAGTGATAAAGTGCAGAAGAGCTGGACAGGAAAGGGCAAACGTATGGCTAGAGGGAGAAAAAAAAGCGAAGACGTTAAGACCATCCCCTATTTGAGAAGTCTAATATTCTCGGCCGGAAGAAATTAAAAAGACGTAAGTCGAAGAATAGCGCAGGCTAAACAAGCATTCAATAATAATAATAATAATAAAAAGAGGATTGCTAACATCAAGAAACGTGTCCTTGCACGTTCAAAAACGATTTCTTAAAACTCTGGTAAGGAGCATGGCGCTTTACCAATCAGAGACATGGACATTGAGAAAATCTGAAATATCCAAGCTGGAAGCATTTTATATGTGGTGTTGGCGCAGAATGCTGCACATATCATGGATCGAAATGAAAAGGAATGAAAACGTACTAAAGGAAGCTAACGAAGGACGACAGATCATGAAGATAGTAGGAAAAAAGAACAACAGCATGCTCGGGTACCTTATTCGGCACTCAGGTTGAATCACCATGTCGATAAATGGAAAGGCAGAAGGAAAGCCACGAAGAGGAGCACCAAGATTAGAAGGATGAATATCTAGATGCAGTTACGAAGAAGAAGCCTTATGAAAGTATAAAACAGCTCTCTAAAGGAAGAAAAGTTTGAAAATGTCCATGTTGCTCACCAACCTATGGTTGGAGTGAGAAAGAAGACGACGACTGTATTCACCCGAGTGTGGTGTTACCCATGAGACGAGATAGAATATTACAGGATGCGGCAGCGTTCATACCGTAATTTGACTTGCGTAGTACAATGACGTACTGCATGAATGCGCGCCAGCTCGTGCCGCATTCGTGTACTAATGAACTGCCATTTCGAGTGTGACAGTGATATGGAGCGGTGGAGTGCACAGCATCGTGCCTTTGCTGTTGAAAGTTATTTAAAGAATAACGACTCTGTTATTGCTACCCAGCGTCTATTTCGGCAACATTTCAACTTGGGACGTCATGGGAAAGTTCCAGATGGACGGACCATAGTGAGGTGAGTACGTGCATTTCGAACAACAGGTTCTGTTTGCAATGGCAAACCGGGAAGAAGTGAAAGAACTGTGCGGACACCAGAAGCCGTAGAAAATGTTTGTGCTGCAATATTGCGTAGCCCAAAAAAATCTGCTCTTCGTCATTCGCAAACTACACATATGTCCGATCGCTCATTCAGGAGAATATTGCACGAAGATTTCCATTTTCACCCATATAAGCTGCAGATTGTTCAGGAAATTAGGCCTCGCGATTGGGTTTCACGACAAACATTCTGCGTAACCATGCGTGATTTTCTTCGCCAAAATTCACAAATGTTGCACACCATCCTGATGTCAGATGAAGCTCATTTCGAGTTATGTGATTCAGTGAATAAACAAAATATGCGTTACTGGAGTGATGTAAACCCGCGTGAACTGCACATCAAGCCCTTGCACAGTTCTCGTGTCACAGTGTGGTGTGAAGTTGTTTCGTTTGGGATTATTGGCCCTTACTTCTTTGAGGATGACAGCGGTGTGGCTGTAACTGTCACCAGTGAACGCTACCTAAAGATGCTGCAAGACTTCGTTCTTCCCCAATTAGATATGGTCGATGTGGATGTGGAACAATTATGGTTTCAAGAAGACGGAGCGACCTCCCATACAGCCAGGATTTGCATGGATTTCTTGCGACAGACATTTCCAGGTGGAGTAATTTCCCGTAATTTCCTGGCCGCCTCGCTCACCTGATCTTTTATGTGCAGACTTTTCCTTTGGGGCTACCTGAAGCAAGAAGTTTTCCGTTGTGCCACCATTCCTGAGTTGAAGGATCGCATCAGAACTGCCGTCGGCAATGTCCCAGGGAATACGTTACGCCGAGTTATGGAAAGCTTCCAACGCCGCCTAGATGAATGTGTTGTGCAAAGGGGGCATTATGTGACAGGAGTCATATTCAAAAAGTAATCCACGCAATGGACAATGACTTACATATTAGTAAATGGCATACCTTTAACTATTAATTGACATAAGAGGTAATAAATAAATTACAGTTATGATGGTGTGTTTTTAATATCCTACTATGAACGCTGCCGCACCCTGTATATTGTCTCGTCTCGTAACGAAATATTTCCTCGTCTCCTTTTGTAACTTCATATAGAAAATGTATGCCCTCTTTTTTAAAATTCCATCTGCAAGTTTATCCTACAGGGCCTCGTCTCTTTCAGCAGCAAGGCTATATTTAAATGTGGATTTACAGCTGAAGATGGTATTCGTATCACACGAGCTCCCGCTGGAAATCGAACCAGTCTCCTACGCCACTCATGCAGCCACGAAGGAGTTCCTTTATTATTGTAGTATACTGTGTAATGACTTGCGTATCTTTAGAATTAGGATTAGGATTTAGATTTCCGGACTCTTGGCATCTATGATCATGTTAGCCTAATCACGTTTGAGAAACGAAGTCCGTCGGCGATCACACTATCCGAGAAAAGATAAAGAAGGAAGAGGCCTAGATCTTTATGTCAGATACTATCCCCGCATTTGCCTGGCGTGAATGAGGAAATCTCAGGAAACCCCACCCAGGATGGCTGGTCTAAAAAAAAAAAAACTTTTACACTTTTCCGACCGAGTGTCCCCACCGGGAATCGAACCCGCGATCCCGGGACCACTTGCATCAAACTTGCGTATTGTTGACGTTGATAAATGCTCTTTACCGTCATCATACAAAAACTTTTATCAATTTGTAGTTTTTCATACTTTGAAGCGCATGTAATACTAAATTAATGATTGAGATCTAAAACATGGGTGAACTAGCGTTGCCCAATTTTTTGTCTTTGCTCGAATTTGAAAAGATGCATCTCGTCTCGTGTGCAACACCTGTTGGAAAAAATCCGCTTACAATAGATACTGTTAATAGGGTGAGTGAAGTAGATGGTAACCTTTCTCGACGAAATCGGAAAAACTTCGGGAAATTATCACCAAAAGCCGCCACAATTACGTTTCTGCCATCGTGTAAACTCAATATTGCCCGATCAGCAGATTTTTTTTTCTAACTGAAATGGATTTCTCTTAGTTTTTTTTTATCACAAAAAAATGAAAGTTTTATATTGCTCATGTTGCGATATAACAGATATTTTAAACATACACAGTAAGAAAAAGAAACTTGCTAAATATAGTAAAGAGAATTACGCGAAATCTACAGTTATAAATCATGTTTATTCCAAAAGTGACATATCTAAAAAAAAATCGCCCCTATTGACTAAGGGTAAAAACATACCGAAGAGACTTCGCGATCGAGGTCGAGGTTTAAGTCGCGGTCGCTACATCGATACTGGCACAAACACATGGATTCAAATGAGTAAGCGCATGCCGAAGATGTACGCTACATCGCGATCTGGAGGTCAAGCGCGAGGATGAATTAGTTGTCGCGATGATAAACAACCGACAGTGTTTTTACATCGATGTTCAGCGGAAGCATCGCTGTGGTTCGTGTTCTCATTGGTTCTTCCTGAAGTGCTGCACGTAATAAAATCTTCATTAGTTCAGAATTTCGTTTGCAAAGGATTGTGTGTCTGCTGCACTATTAAATTTGATTATGAAAGACATATTAATAGAACAAGTTAGGATAGTCTCAGCAACATGGGATAAGAAACACAAACATCATAATAGGCACGTTTTAAATAGAGAAAGGAAGAAAATAGCAACTGAAAAGTGAATGTCAGGCAAGTTATTCATATTTATTTGAGAATTATACTGTAGCTTATTATTATATAAGGCAGTGACGGTTACAGGGAGGGGGCTTTCGGGAATTGTTCGAAAATTGTGGAATTTCTAAAGAAAAAAAAGAGAAGCTACTGTTAATTGTATCTATACTTAAAAACTCCATGCCCCCCCCCAATTCCGAGATTAATAAAAAAGGTTGTCTTCTAAATTCCTTATTGATATAAGGTAAAGAAATACCTGTAAAGACAGGCATGTATCCATAGGGAGGAAACGTCGAATAATGGAACTGCAGTGACAAAACTTCGTTTGCTGAAGTTAATACCCCCTCTACTTTGAAACTTGAAGACAAACCTGACCTTTTTCTTTTAATTTTACTGGAAAATGATTTCTCACCTGAGTGCTGAAAGAGGGCATTTCTGCACAGAAAATTGAAAGAAATGTAAAAGTCTGATTTATTGATAGAAATGAGACACAAACATTTTTGCGAAACTAGAGACGAGACTTTAGCATTAGCATTTCTCATGTCTCGTCTCACGTCCATCCCTGTTTATAAACAGTTTGGTCCTTTCAATTTCAAAATGTCGTTTTGCAGGGATTTTTACGAAATAATTTCTCACGCGTCACAGTAATGTTTCTCTTTAAACTGAGAACTTAGCGAGGGTGCGACTTCTTCGCTATGTGCGCCCTTCATCCATCTAGATCTAGACATTAAGGTAGCGATCGCGACTTAATCCTGGACCTTGATCGCGAGGGCTCTTCGGTATGTCTTTTCCCTTAGGACATTAAATGAAAGCTAATCTTGATGTCTATCTCTGGTAAAAATTTCACAAATGTACTTCCAAAACTGAGCGCTAGAGAGCACTTATGTCTTTCTTGCACCAAGTCTTTTTCAATGTGTTTCAAAACTTTCAAACGCTTCTCCTGAAAAGTTAAGAATTTGGAGTTATGTTACTCTTGAAATAATCAGGCAAAATAAATATATATGCTAGTAGTTTCTGTGGTCAGAAAAATATACTAAATTTCTCTTTCCCGTAAGATATTATATATATATATATATATATATATACAGTGGCGGATCCAGGATATGATCAAGGGAGGGGCTAAACCTTAATTTGCCGTTTTATCCAGTGTAAAGTTAAATTGGAGCCCATTTTATCCAGTGTAAACCCGAGCTTCAAGGGGGGAGCTATAGCCCCTTAGCCCCCCCTTAGATCCGCCCTTATATATATATATATATATATATATATATATATATATATATACCTTTGCTTGCAAGAAAAAAATTCCTTTTTTTAAGTATGTTTGCTTGCTTGTATATTTGAAGGGAGATGGGGCTCTGAGTGGTCCTGACAATAAGTATATATATATATTATATACATATATATAGTGGCGGATCCAGGATATGATCAAGGGAGGGGCTAAACCATAATTTGCCGTTTTATCCAGTGTAAACCTGAGCGTCAAGGGGGGGGGGGCTATAGCCCCGTATCCCCCCTTAGATCCGCCCTTGTATATATATATATATTGAAACTGCTGGGGCACGAGTACAATTATCTTTAATGAAAAGTTTATAAACCAAGTTTCATTTTCCTAACTTGAGAGGTTCCTGAAAATGGCCACCCGCAGCGAGGGACAGTTGGAAGTGTGTTCAGTTCTTGGAAATACATGTCAAAATACATTAATTTGCTTTCTCACCTACAGTACATAATACAGGGTGACCCAAAAGTAGGTATAAAGTACCGTACTGCATTTCATATTATTTCTTATTGTTACCCATCAGGTAGACCCAATTTCTATATTATTTTTTCTTAATGTGTTTTTACTTACGTCTTAAGCTCGGAAGAGCTGAAGCAAATAAACCCATAAACTAGAATGTTATATTGATCAATGCAGAGATGTATACCTATTTTTGGGCCACTCTGTATATTTATATTAAATACTATAGTACTATAGTTTATTCAGTGTAGTCAATAAGGATGTATGTATGTAAATAGCTGTTGTTATAAATGATGTATTGTGTGCACACGTGCGTCAAAGTGTATGTGTACTCGCGATTGTGCTTATGTGTCTGTTTTTTGTCCCTCCTTCCCGAACTTGGAATCAGTTTTCCCTCCTTGGAAAAAAAAAAAAAAACTGCATGAGTCCTTGTTCCTGAGACATACTATGCTTGGCTTAAATTTTGATTACCTTTAGGATAGGGACTATGGATTTTAATTACAGTAACATGATAAAAGCTGAGTTTGATGTAAGTACTATGATCCCCCTCCAAAAAAAGAGCACTATTCCTCACGTCAAAATAAAGGGAAAAAATATAATTGTCCTCGCCTGGAAAGATGAATTGCACTATGTGGCAACGTCGCAGATAAAGAGCCACAGAGAAACTATACTAGTCCATCAAATAGTTACATCAATTCTTTCAGATGGAAGTTAGACGTTGATACTAGCACTACCTATTAGTGTAGCGTAAAAATGGATGGAAATGTTTGACGGGTAGGGCAATGCTAATGGTTTCAAGTTAATTTGCAACGCTGCCACGTAGTGAAATTTTGATTCCTCACAGCGGCTGAAGAAGGCCCCGGAGGATATATCATTATATAGCATTTTCGCTTTATTTTAACCTGAAGAATAGCACTCTGTTGTCCGTGGGCGCCATTTTAAAAACACCCGATATGTAAACGTTTCAGTTGCGGTAGAAAATTATGATTGCATTATTACAATATGTACAATCCTGAAGTAAAAATTGTAGTATTGAATGTTAAATGGATTCAAGCTTTCTCCTAAAGTCTCCTGCACAATATAAAATGATTAAATCAGTAATTTGTCAAAATTCTTGACCATTAACTCTAATCAAAAAAGAACAACATATTTTGTTTAAAGTCGTATTATTAAGATCATACAGTCATACGGATTAAGATGTCACTTTTAGACCCAGGCCCGTATCCAGAGGGGGTCTGGGGGGATACCCCCCTAAAATTTGACTGGCCTCCTCTAAAATTTTCACAGTAGGCTTTCAAATTAACTATAATATGATGATGAACTATAATATGGTTGGATCGGGCCCCCCTAACTTCATCCCCCCTACATTTTTGGGCTGGCTACAGGCCTGTTTAGACCTACATTCGATTTGTGCTCCAGAATAGTCAGACATATCGCATTTTATTTCTGTTTCTAAGCAAAATAAATTTGATTTAAATCATAAATAAAAGTCATTCGATTTAATTTACTTTTATTTAAATCAATCAACCTTTTTGAGTTTGAAATACGAGGGGGAGTCAAATGAAAACCATAATTATTTTTTTAAATATTATTTATTGGTTACACACGGTACAGAAGTAAATCACTTTTCAACATAGTCCCCTCCTCGTTCAATGCAAGTCCGCCAGCGCTTCAGAAGAGCCTGAATACCTGCAGAAAAAAAGTCTTTTGGGCGACGGCGCAACCACTCGTGCACCGCATTGCGTTGTGCCGATCCATGACTCATGTGTACACATGCTGCAATTTCGTCTATTGTCACACGGCGGTTTTCCAAAACGATGGCTTCAACGGCTGCAATGGTCTCTGGAGTCACTACGCGCCGAACCTGGCCGGGGCGTGGAGCATCGGCCACAGACGTAACACTGTTTGCAAATTTCCGGCACCATTCATAGATTTGTGGCTGTGACAAACACGCATCTCCATACTGAACCTTCATTCGCCTAAAAATGTCAATCGGTTTCACACCTTCACTTCGCAAAAACCGAATCACAGAAGGCTGCTCCTCGCTAGTGCATGTGGCTAGTGGGACTGCCAATTTGGAACTGTTGTTGCGCCGGTGTTTGTGCATCTGCTGGCTGCTGCCACCCAGGAGACATCCGGCATACTATCGTAAACAGGCATGCCAACTTACAGCTCACTGGTGCCATATGCGGATTTTTATTTCTACTTTTATGGTTTTTAGTTGATTTACCCTCGTACACATATTTTAATCAACAGTTTAATAATATGCTAATGAAAAAATTAAAATTCTACTTATATATATTGGTAGAGAGTCGACTCCTCCTTAGGAAAAATCTTAAATGATATCGATTAAAACAACAATACGCAATACATTCATCCTTCGATTTAAAGGATGTAGGAAGCAACAGTTAAAATCTAGAGCAATCGATTTACTGTGAAAGTTCTGATTTTAAACTAAAGATGTTAAAGTTCAGTAAGCGCGAGTTCCAAAACATGGTGTGAGCGTGATGTCGAAAGGATGTTGAGCGTGAGTTCAAGTGAAGTCAAGTGAGCGTGATGTCGAAAAGATGTGAGCGTGAGTTCGACTTAGTGTGAGGTCGCAATGATGTCAGTATGAAGCTGAGTAAGCGTGAGGTCGCAATGATGAGTAAGTGTGAGGTCGAGTGAGCGTGATATCATATTATCGATGTGAGTGTGAGGTCGAGTGAGCGTGATATCATATTATCGATGTGAATGTGAGGTCGAAATAATGATGTGAGCGTGAGGTCGAATCAGCGTGATATCGTTATCGATGTGAGTGTGAGGTCGAAATGATTTTGTAAGCGTGATATCGTGTTATCGATGTGAGTGTGAGATCGAAATGATGTTGTGAGAGTGAGGTCGAGTGAGCGTGATATCGTGTTATCGATGTGAGAGTGAGTTCGAAATGATGATGTGAGTTTGAGTGCGGTTAGTTCAAAGTGGGTACCTTTAGTATCAGGTATTTTACATTGTCAAACTGGATACCGTATTACTCTCCTCCTATGCAACCATTGCGACTTAACGTCGGGAATATGCAAACCGCTACTCCTCTTCATTAGTTCTGTCAAAACGAAGGATTAGTGTACATAGTATACACTGTACCTAGAAACCTTATCCCTTTGGTTTATGTTAAATTTTCGTCACGTAAGAAGCCTTAATTTTTTTAAAAAAAAAACCTAGAGAATATTCTATCGTATTAGAAAAATCTACGAAAACTAGTAGTAGTTGAAAAGCAAAGTACTTGAGAAGACCGTAAGTTTAACATTGATAAACTGAAGAGAAATCGCTTGGAAAATTGTTGGCAGTAGGTTATAAAGATTAGGTTACGTTCAGAAACTTTACGCGCTGGTCCGTGCACAACCTTTCTTCTTTCCCTTTTTCAGCTCTCGCAAAGTTAAACCCAGTCATCCATGCTAAGCATCTTTCTCTAGCATAATCTTCCCAACTTCTTCTCCCTCTCCTTTGCATTGAAAAAAAAAGCAAAAAAAGAAACTACGCTTCGATTCTCATTCGGAACAGTTGGATAAATCACCTCCAAAGAATGAAAACGGTTATATTTTAACAGTGGGAATCGTCGAGTCAAATCTTAACAGGAAAAATTAATATGAAGAGCTTCTACATCAGGTGGTTGAAAGAAACTCGGTGCGTCTGTGAACTTCGATCCAATTAAAAAAGGTAGGGGAAAGAAAACCCTTTACTCATGCGGAACTTTTATTTAGAAACACAAACACTGAGTACAGTATTTGTTTTGGTCTAACAGTTATTTATCATAGAGCAAGTTAAGATGCGTTAGCTGTTCTCACCACCCATTCTCCCATCCCTGTCTACTTCAATACATGTATTGCATGTATTGTACCGTAAAGATCAACAGATACTTGCATGTTTAGATTTGTATACAAATTTTATATATATATACAGTGGCGAACCCAGGATATGATCAAGGGAAGGGCTAAGCCATAGTTTGCCGCTTTATCCAATGTAAAGCAGAATTGAAGCCCATTTTATCCAGTGTATACCTGACCGTCAAGGGGGGCTATAGCCCCCACCTAGATCCGCCCCATCATTTAACAGATGCACCATCGGTCCTACCAAATTCAGTTAAACGAGATTAGTATATTGGTTGTTTTCGATTATTTTTACATGTTACTCACTTTCTACCAATTTAATCCAGCATGCCGATAGGGGATGAATTTGGACTTACAACAGCATCGGGCGTGTCAGTTTCATTACAGTGACCCCGAAAACTATGGATTCAACATTAATATGGGTCATTTTCGACAATTTTTACATGTCATCCATCCCATACACTAGGGGGTAAGATACCTCCAAACGTGCGGCAATGGCAGTGTCACTATTCATCTCAGCAACATCGATAACTATGGATCCGATACCAATATCGGTTGTTTTGGGTTATTTATAAATATCGCCCCTTCGCACCTCCTAGGGATGTTTTACGCTCACAGTATTTGTCTCTAGACTCCACGTCATATGTGTACGAAATCTGGAAAATTGGTCCAGGAGTTCAAGAGTTATGCCGGAATACACACATATATACATAAATACATTTATATGCAATACAGATATAAAATGACACCTTTCCCGTTAAAAAAATAATAAAAAATGCAGGGACAAGTACTGCTGTGCGGTGGAAGATCAGCACCCGGAGCGAACGTATACGACGGCGCCCCCGTACATATGAGTGAGGTCGACAGACCAACCGCGAAGCGTAAGAAAATTTTCAAAAATAAACCCTGCCTTTCCTTGATGTTGAGCACTTTTTATTACCTTCTTCCTTTAATTTTATATACGGGTGGAGCGCTTATCCAGGCACGCAAAAAGTATAAATCTGACTGGTCAAAATAAATATTAGATTGAAAAAATACTGCTGTTGAACTTAAATAGTTCTAGTAATTTTTCCTCTCTTTTTTCTTCCCTTCTTTTCTTTTTTCTCCCGAATTTTGCACCCCTTACTTCGGCGCCCGGGGCAGTCGCCCCGTTCACCCTCCGCTCCCCCACGGCACGGCAAGTGTCCGTTTATGTTTAATGAAGAATTTGTATATCAAGTTTAATGAAAAAGTTATATATCAGGATCGTGATATACTAAGTTTTACGCATAACTTAGGATCCCACCTTCCTTAGGATATGCATTTTAATAAAAGTAGCATGATAAAAGAAAATCCAGTTATAGGCAGATGATAACTATATCCAAAAATGCATTTCAATCGGTTCAGCCATTTTCACGTGATTCTATTAAGAAAAGATCCTTTTCATTTTTCTATAATAGATTACTCGTAAGGACGAGTGTATATTCTGAAAGATCAATGAGAAAAGATAATATATTAGCTGAAGCAAACTCTCATAATCACAGGCACGTAGCCAAGGGAAAGGGGGTCCGGGGGGTCCGGACCCCCCCCCCCCCTTTCGAGACCAGAAATGAAAAAAATTAAGGAAGGATAAAACAAAATGAAATGACAAAAAGAAGGATCAGCGTTAAAAATTAAAAAGAAAACTACAGGAAGCTTTTGCTTACTCTTTCTTATGAGGAGATTTGTATTACTTGCAATATGGTGGCGAGGTAAGCGAGGTATTCTGGAAGTCAAGGAATTTGAAATTTCAAGAAAAGTTATGGAATTCTCAAAATTCTTGCTACTAGTCAGGGAGATTTCAAGCTTTCGAAAGCATAAGTGCCCTTGTGTAACAGCGTGGACATTTTTAAACATAACTTTTCGTCATCGCATCCTTGCAGTATCAAACATGTTATTTCAAGGACAATTTTCTATTGCTCCTTTAACCTGTCATTTGTAACCGACAGTAGTTGACGAAATAATAAAAACAAAAAAATATGTTGAATGAAAGTTCTGTCAGCATTTGATTCAACAGAGAAAGAAACGCATATATTGTAAAACTAGTTGAATATACACATGCTTCGCACTGGGGCTGCATTTGGAAGTTAACGCCACCACCACCACCATTGATCACCATTGATCTCAGCGACCGCGAAAACTATGGATTTGATACTAATATCGGTCATTTTGGGCTATTTTTTACGTCTCGGTATCCACCCCCCGCTGACTCCCGGCCCGCATACTGGCAAGTCATCGCTAATGGAAGTGTCACCATTGATTTCAGCGACCGCGAAAACTATGGATTTGACACTAATATCGGTCATTTTGGATTACTTTTATATGTCTTGGTAACTCACCTCCCTCCGGTGATCCCCGGCCCGGAGCCGAATAGCGTGAATTTGGAAGTTAATGCGACTGGAGTTTCACCATTGATTTTAGCGACCGCGAAAATATGAATTCGACACTAATAGCTCAAGTGGTAGAGCGTTGGTTTTGCATTCGGGAGGTCGTGGCTTCGAATCCCGCTGCCTACCATCCTGACTGAGGTTTTTCAGGGTTTCCCTCAGTCCTACCAGGCAAAAATGGCCTCTGAGCTGTATCTGGTGATTGTTAAAAAATAAATAAATATCGGTCATTCTCTACTACTTTTACATGTCCCGGTAAACGCCCCCTGAGACCCCCCTGGTTCGAATTTCGACAAAAACGTTTAACTCTGGTCTGGAGCCTGGGCCAAGGTATTCGTGACTAAAATTTGGTAACTCTCGGTCAATTTGTCTAGTTCCCAAGCCGGTTCCGGTAAACACCCCCTGAGACCCCACTGTTTCAAAATGTGAAAAAAAAAAACGCTTCGTCTTGATCTGGGGCCTGGGCCAAGGTACCCCTGACCAAAATTTGGTAACTCTCGGTCCACTCGTCTGTCCCGAGGCCGCACATAGACAGACAGACAAACACACAAACAAACTCTTTATTTTATTTATATTAGAAGATAGTTTACAATACAGTATTCAGTAAGTACTTTTTATAATAACTGAGGTCATATCGAAAGGAAAATTGTTATATTTGAATAAACAGGAGAAGGACGTAAATATTGCAAAATCTTTTTCAATACTTTTTTTATTATTATTTTGCTCGACATTTCTTCATAGTTTATTAAACTAGTTGCCAACATATCCTCATTTTATTGTCCTAACAAACCAATATATGTTGATAGTAAAGTAGTTTAGATTGATCGAGCTCCTGGGCCTTCAGAATTTCATGTCACTCCTCCCCCCCCCCCGTTACGAAATCCTGACTAAACGAACCAACATATGTTCCAGTAAAATAGTTTAGAGTGATCGAGCTCCTTTTGTGATGACCACAGTATTTCATGTCACGGACCCACCCCCTTCACGAAATCCTGGCTACGTGCCTGATAATCACAATAACATTTCATAATTTTTTTACATGGTTCTGACAGCAAAACGAAATTTTGCTGCTGCTATTATTTCCTACAAAAGGAAAGTACATGTTAATACCTGTACAAGACGTCAATAAACTCTTAGTAGACAGTAGTAAAAAAGAATCACATGTTAGAAATTTCAACTTTGTCCGGTAGATGCAAACCGCTGAAGGATTTGCTACCATCTAACGGCACGACGTGTATCTTCTACATCACCTGCTACCATCTAACGTCACTCACTTGCTACAATCTAACGGCACGATGTTTATCTTCTATAACCACTTGCTATCATCTTAGGGATTTAACTTTTAGATTTCTGCGTTTTTGGCATCTAAGGTCATGTTAGCCCGTCACGTTTTGGGGGATGATGTCCCTCGGCGAGCACACATTCCGGAGAAAGGGGAGGAAGGAAGCGGCCTACGATCTATATATGTTAGGCACCACCCCGACTGCTGAGAATGAGGAAAACCTCTTTCAGGATGGCTGGCCAAAAAAAGCTTTTAACACTTTTTCGACCGCGTGCCCCCACCGGGGATTGAACCCGGGACCGCTCACACCGAAGACGATAGGTTAGCAACTACGTTATGCGGGGCTACTTTTGCTACCATCTAACGGCAAGAACTATATCTTCTATCACTTGCTACCATCTAACGGCAAGATGCATATCTTCTATCATTTGCTACTATCTAACGGCACAATGCGTATCTTCTACTATCACTTGCTACCATTTAACGGCACGATGTGTATCTTCTGCTATCCACTTGCTAGATCTAACGGCACAATGTCTTTCTTCTACTAGCATTTGCTACCATCTAACGGCACGATCTGCAATTTCTACTCCCTTTGTTCCAATTGTAGAAAATAGGATATGGATAGATACTGTAGGCTCCATTAACGAACTCAACAGAGATAATCGCTCTGAGCTATCTATTGCAGAAAACAGAATTCAGAAGTTCGCTTTTGTTCAAGAATTACCGTGTTGAGTAACGGAAGGACAAATTACAAACGTGTAACTCACATTTTCATCACTAGTCTGACATCATGTCCAGAAAATAATTTCGACAGCACATTCACATCATCAGCACATTATCACCCTCACTAAATTTCATATTCGCAACATCAATCCGATCTCAAATTACATCACGAGATTTGGAACTTGTGTCCAATCGACCTCTCATTTATTTCGAGAGGCTGGGATCGAGTGAGCGTGAGTTCATGCTCGTGTGAAAGCACGATCGGAACACTTTAAGGACCTACGTTGCTGACATCTGTTTCATATTACTACAGCAAAGAAAAAAAATGAAGGAAACAGCTTTGTCTTTTACGTGGTGAGTCAATCAAATCTCTGAATCTTTGTTTCCTTCCTCAAAGAAAAATCACAGAATAGGCATTAACTAAATGGAACTTTCCACACACACACACAAAATAAACCATGGAATGAGGCACTGCAGCACTACTAAAATATAAGTAGCGAAGTTGAGAAACTTGTCTCTTTCTCTCTTTCTGATTTTTTTTCCCAAACCAGGACAAAAACCGAGAAAAAATCGCGAGAGGCGGCATGCATCGTCCAAATATAAATGGCCCTGCATTACAAAGGCGAAGAGAATTTCATTTGTTTTTCATCGAAGAAAGAAAGAAGAAAAAAGTTTTCTGTAAAAAAGAATGTAAAAGCCGAAGAAAAGAAGCCGAACGGAATCCGAATATAAATTTCGATAAGAACATTCCACAAAGTTTAGCTACACTTCGAAACTCTGTTTAAAAAGAATAAGGCGAAAGAAAAACGGAGTGATAATCTGGATAAACACTTACACAGATTCTTGAAAAGCGATTATGTAGTCTGGTACAAAATCGTATTCATTCTAGAAATATTCTTAGCACATTTTAATTAGTTCGGACTTCTTTTTCCCCCCTATGCTAAGATTGTAATTAGTCATGGCAATCACCTACACAGGGACTCGAACTTGGGACCATGTACACATAAAGAACATTTGTTAGTCACTTCCAAAGGATCCAGTTAATGTGAAGTATATTTCAGAAAAACTAGAAATGTTATTATTTTATTCTCTCACGAAGGTATCAGTAAGAGAATTCTCCCCACTCCCCATGACTTTGCACCCTACTATTGACCATTAGTTTTTAAAAAGAGTTATTTCGTATTAACGCTACAATATTTGAATTGAATCATCAGGAGAAAATCGTATCATTTCCTAATAATTAATTTGTGATGTAATCTCTCATAACTTGGTATGCCTTAATTGCAAATTTGGAGCAAAGCGACCAACCTTTATTGGTTATTCATGGAGTGAACGAATACGACAGTTGATTTGACATCAACGAAAAACATATTATTATTATTCTAATTGTAACTAAACGGCGTGACAAACATCTAGGCATTTGAAGACAGCGCTGGAAGTTGCCTTTAAATGCTGCTAGCAAATTAGAGGCCTGCGGTATTGCCATGTTATTCATTTTGTACATATTCACTTCAGTCGATTCCTGCCACCTGATCGCGCTGTAGTTCGTCTGCTTTAGCCAAACCATAGCCACACCCCTATACTACTTGGCAACGTCGCCTTAGAGCTTGCGTTTTATTCGTTTAGCTGAAATGCCAAGATGTTTGTCAAAGGCTTTTACCATGAGATTGATACTAAACAAAATCTAGCATTCCCGTTAGCGCTGGATACGGAGAATTTAAAGCCTATGACAAACATCTTGGTATTTCAGCTAAACGAATAAAACTCAAGCTCTGGCGCGACGTTGCCAAGTGGTAAAAGGGTGTGGCTATGGCTAAGCAAACAAACTACAGCGCGATCAGGTGGCAGAGGATAGACGTGGATGTATACAAAATACACGTGGCAATACCGCTGGTCTCTCATTTGCTAGCAACATTTAAAGGGAACTTGGAGCGCCTCCTTCAAATACCAAGAGTTTTGTCACGCCGTTTAGTATGAGGAGGGGAAAATTCCCTCTAGATGGAAATAAATGCTCATTAGAATTAGATAATTTAGAAGCAAGGACATTAACAGGAGAAATAATCCCTCCTTTCCCCAAAAGATTAATATTTTCTCCTGCCTCGAATGAAAATTTCTGAAATCTGTGTAAATTCATTTAAAAAAAAATAATTGAACGGTATTAAATAACTTTTCGATAGTGGATATTCAATCGGATTCCAACTGAGGTGCTCTCGCCGGGAATCGAATCTGGTACCATGCATAGAGAGAGAGAAAAGACAAGACGAAGAATAATAGCAAGAAACTAATCACCCGTCTCCATTTGTCTAAAGTCCATAATCATGGAACGTTACA
Organism: Thermobia domestica; assembly: GCF_964235325.1. Taxonomy (NCBI): domain Eukaryota; kingdom Metazoa; phylum Arthropoda; class Insecta; order Zygentoma; family Lepismatidae; genus Thermobia; species Thermobia domestica. The sequence goes on along the minus strand of NC_137460.1, from coordinate 226,692,216 downwards.
CGGAAAGATTTCAATTTAGTTTTAAAATTTCAAAACCAGTTTTTGAGGTTAGAAATAGTTGCACAACCATTCAATCGGTACAAGCAGCCAACCCTAGAAAGCGATAAATAAATAAAACTTTTTTTTTTTCTGAAAAAGGTAAATACTTGTACTAGAATCAGAGCCCTGAATCTATATATACCACAGAAACGAAAGTACACACAACGGAATCCGAATCCTGGACTTCATCATATTCAAATTTGGGTCACTTGATTGCGCTTCGTATCAAGAGATCCGTATAATGAATGCGAACACACAATTGCCAGAAAGTTTTTTTTTTTTTAAATCACTGAAACAAGAAACTAGCTCCCAAAATGAAGAAGGGGAACTGAATGAAGAGTAAGTTATTAGCCAGTCGTGGTGATTCGCTGCAGACTTCTAAAGCCAACTGAAAAAAAAAAAAAAAAAAAAAACTATTGTGGGAAGTTCCATGAACAACCGCAGCGCAGCTCTGATGTTCCAGTCAGTATCCCAGATGCATTCATTCCTTTATATTCTGGTCATTTCACCGAACACTAATTAATGTTAATTGAGAATTTCGCCGTTAGATGACAAGGGGTTTTGAAGTTATGTAAAACATAGAATTCCCCGCTCTTTTGACGCATGTTTAGCTAAACATCAGTTCCAGAAAAGCATTATTATTAATTAAGCGAAGTCACAATATGGTTTCCAGCGCTGTTTCTCAGTTTCCGCACATGAAGATACCAGTGTTGCAATGGTAAGTATTTTCTTTTATATGTGAAATGGGAATGAATTAATTTCTATGGGTTGGGGTATATCATGTGATTCTCCATTGACGCTATATCAACATGTCTTGACAAAAGATGGGGTCTATCAATCATTAATAAAACTGAACGATTACTAATTTATTTTCTTTCCATTACACAAGTAGATTGATGTATAAGGTTGCGTAGTACGCAATCACTGGATATACCCCCCCCCATCAGTATACTGTCTACCGGAAGTGTCCACTTAGGTATCAAATGTTTTTTTTAAATCGATATCAGTTGATAAATGTAAGTCCAATGTGTAGAACTGCCGGATGTATCCCATGCAACGAAAGTTAATTAGATACTGTGTAAGGAAAATGGGTGAATAGCAGTATCAGACACGCATAAAAAAAAAAAAAAAAATGTTTGAGGGGGCGGGGGTCCAATACTAGTTGTTGCACTATTCAAAAAGTGCTTTCATACGCAATGGTGTAAACTCGTATCATTGTGTCTTATCAATGAAATGTGAGCGGAAATACCAGTATTATGTTTGTCAAACCTTTGAGTAAAACACTACTGGGTAGGCCTAGAATCACATGCGAAGATAATAAAAAACAGAACCTTAGGGAGTTAGGTATATCACACATGACTATGGATTGGTTTAATATCTGATATGATCGAATAGTATTCTTTTGTATCTGCGGCGATGAACTCTTGGTTTCCTTAAATTACAGATTTATTTATCTCATATTGGTTCATATGACAGTAAAAGGAATAAATAAAACCTATTAGCAAACACAATACAACCCAAAACGACCAATAAAACAGAATCGAAACTTGTGATATTTTGCCAAAAATATCTGTACATACAAGCATTAGATATACGACTTTGAAAAGAATTACGTGACTATTAAATGTGAGATCCAGCACTATCGTGCAATAAGAATTATGAAGTGCAAACTAAAGCCAAACAGTTAATATACCTGTGCAATAATTGTTGCAACTTAAAGAGTTTTATAGACACGTAGCTACTTTCTTGTCTCCTCCTCAGCCGTTGTTAATCTCGACAGCCAATGACTGCACGTGCAATAATTCACAGGCTGTAAGGTAATGCCACCACAGGCAAAATAGTATATATATGTATCGCGTGCCTACTAAACAAACGAGGGTTTCTCAGTTCTTAGGCAATAAAACAGACATAATTGCAACCAACGAGAAAGTCTTCCTCCCTTAACACTATCGCCATAAAAAACATTAAAATTTCCTTCTGAATGGAGAGTCAATGAGGAACGGAACAAACGTAATTACGTGTAGAAATAGGATGATCAACATTGGTGTGTGCTTTCTTTCGATCTTTCTTTTAATAGACGTGTTTATTAGATATTAACACGACAATAAACATTTCTACTTTTTTGTGTTGGTGAGAATACAGATTCAGCGCCATTTCTTGTACTTATCGATAGGAAGTACGTTTTAAACAAGAAGCTTAGTATTATCGTCTAATTTTAGTAGACTACAAAAACATGCAAACTTCAACAATCAAAAGTCCGCACTTCAATTCTATTCGATACCTTGGTGTCGCTATCAAATAAATTATCAACCGCTGATTCAACTTTAACAATACCAAGGTTGCATTTCATTGTAAGGTTTATTTCAGTTGAATCACAAGGCATTACTATAACCTAATATCCTTCTCCTACGTTAGGGCCAAAAGTGGTAGATTCACACATTTAAGAGTCTTCATCCCGGTGAAATTAAAATACCGCTAATTTTATAGTAATTATGTGATATCTTCAAATAGATCAAAGATAATGTGGAAATGTGGAACAAGAGCGCCATAGATAATATTATTTTACATGAGAAACCGTTATCACGACTCACTTATCTGCTTTCGATTTCGAGCCATTTTGAAAATCGGCATTTATTTTCGCGTTTCCAAACAGCTGAAAACGGAAAGCCACTAGGTGACTTGTGATAACGGTACCCACGCAAAATAATATTGTCTAAGGCGCTCTTGTTCCATATTTCAATTATCTTTTATCTATTTGAAGATATTATAATTACTGTAAAATTAGCGGTATTTTAATTTCGCCGGGATGAAGATTCTTAATCAAAATCTTCACATGCACAAGATGGGCTTCTCCACAGGAACTTAAATGAGTTCTTACAAGCCGAAGACCTAGTTAACTGTAGGCGAAAACATGACTTTTACTACGCTCCTACTTACAGTACTTACCAACCCATCAAAGTATGACACTAAGAAAGCCAAACGGAAACCCTGCTATACTTACCTGTAAAAGAAGAAAAAGAAACAAATTAATATAGGGAAAACAATGATAAATGAAAAATTACATCTAAGGTCTAGTAACAATTATTTAAAAATAGCATATACTTTAGCTATAGCACCAGCATTAATGAAACAGGTCACAAACTTCGTAACCCGAAAGATCCAGAGCCAGCCATACCCATTATCCATCATACCCGATGATCCGGACAGACAAACATAACTTGATCCAATCCAGACAGACTCGGTACACTGAGAAAAAAATGTAGGTGGCGTACTTAAAAAGATAAGTTACATGTGTAATTCCTGTAGTTTTTGGGCTTAACGTACAGCAGACGTATAACTGAAAACGCATGTTTTATAATACTTTCTGTATAAGTGTTCCATCTATACGTACTTTCTGTATGAAACAATGTAGGCAGTCAGGATCTCACATACAAATGAACGTATATAACATATAGCCGACGAAGGTAACATAAGTATATGTATGTGATATACGGAAAACTGTTAGATGTCAGACATCCTGCAACGGCATGATGTAACATCTAAGGGCAGTGCCTATGTAGCATACGGATAACGTATGCTCCGTACTGATTTCTATAGTAAGTAAGAGGATACCGTATATTTGTACAATACACCGCTGTCCGGAGAACGGATTTTTCTCTGACAAAATATCGTTATACACATGGAGAATATGTGTGACGCTGCTAATATAATTCTAACAAACATGATTTCTTTTCTCTCTCTCTCTCTCTCTCTCTCTCTCTCTCTCTCTCTCTCTCCCTGTCCTCTCACTAACATCTGTAATATTTTGTTTCTGTGTTTTCGTATGTCACAGAATTGTACTGAAAGATAACTACAAGGTTTATCACAATATAAACTCATGAGAATCACAGAAAGCATAAGCTACGAAAGTTTCTTATCAGGAATCGTCAAAGTTCAAACGAGCGAACCTGTTAAACTTGTCGTTTAGAATATAAAAGATGCCATTCAGTTTAAACAGTGTATCGCTGAATCATTTGTATAGTATATATTCAAAATCCACTGTCTTATCATTCAGTATGGGAAGAAGAATAAATATGAAATTAAATTTGAAGTACTGAATACATGGTATCTCGATTGGAAATTGTCGTATGGGGAATCAAACAAGTCACTACACGAGTTTAAGTATTGATCAGCCTTACTCAACTATAAATTTCTGCAGTATCGAAGCATAGATGATATTTCGGTTGCATCTGGGTGTCCGGGTCACTGGGTTTGTTTAGATCACTGGGGCTGTCTAGATTACTGGGTAAGATCGGGTTACTGGATCTCTCCGGGTCACTGAGTGCTTAGATTACTAGGTATGACGTCCATTGGGTCTGTCCGGGTCACTAGGTCTGTTTAGATCACGGGTCAGACTGGGTCACTGGGTTTGTCCAGCTCAAAAGGTCAAATCGCGTCACTGGGCCTATCTAGACCACCGGGTCAGACCGGGTCACTAGATCCGTCTAGATCATCGGGTCACTGGATCTCTCCGAGTCACTGGGTCTGCTAGATCTCGGGTCACTGAGTGTCTAGATCATCAGATCAGACCAGGACAATGGGTATGTCCGGATCACTGTGTCTGTCTACATCACCTGGTTTGACCTTCTTTTGATTTATTCGTATAATCAAATTGTCCTTTTATGAATCGATGTTCGCCTTAAGGTTAAGTAAACGCTTTTAAGCGTTCAAATGTTCTACAATATTAAGCAGAAGACAAACAGGGAAAATACCTAAAGATAAGACTAAACTAAATCGATATATCCCATTGGGAGGAACAAACTGGTATGGAAGAATAAATTCTCATGCACAGTTTTCAACAGAATCGGCAAAAACTACTTTTTGTCGATTTACAAGTTGATGCGGTACTATAATCATGCCATCTATTACAATGAAACTGACACTAGAGTATACCCGTAAGATGCTCTTCATTATGATACCAGTCCTTCATTACTACATAATATGGTCAATGAGATACAACCCCAAAATTATGACTAATTCTTAAATTTTAATTTTTTGTTCAGCTATAATATTGTCGGAGGACAATATATACATTAATCGATAGTTTATGTCTAACTGAAAAAAAGAAGAGTAAATTCTTATTCGTAATTTGCGAGAAAATCTCCAGGCAAATGCATTTTTTATGGCGCTAAGATCTACATACTAGGGATGGCCAATTCCGGAATTTTAGTTTCTGGAATCCGGAAAGTAAAATCAGAAAAGTTCAGGATTTTGGAAAAATTCTGGAATCCGGAAAGTAAAATCAGAAGTGTTCAGGATTTTGAAAAAATTCTGGAATTTAGAAAATTCCCGATTTCGGAAAAATTCAGGAATTCGGAAAATTCCGGTCGGAAAAATTCCAACATTTTCTGTTTCAGAATTTTCCCAAATCGGGAATTTTCCCGAAATCTGGAAACTGAAATTTCCGAAATTTTTCGGAATCTGGAAAATTTTGGCCATTCTAAGTACTACCATGAGCAAAATAAATGACGCGTCTCTTTATTTTGAATTTTTTTGAAAATATCTCTGTTTTCTTTATATGTTCGAAATTTCGGAAGGTTTTTCCCAGCAGGACAGGTTAATAACAAACCCGTTTTTAATATTTGTGTTAGATATTAGCTTAAAATAAATAAATTAGAAGCAAAAAACATTAAATCGACAGAAATCTCGAGAATTACCAACTCTGCTAAAGTGGGAAATTTTCAAGAACGCGAGGGAATTCTGAAGTTCAACACGAAGCAGCGACATCTATGTCACTGAGAGAAATGTGGATAAAATCTACAAACGAAACTTTTAACGAAATATTTCTAATATGTCTTATTTCGTGCATTATCTGCAAACTCCAAATATATGAATATATGCCAAGTATTAACGCAAAGATAGAGCAAAAAGTGGAAATTGTCTATGGAAAAGGACGAATTGGTAGCGCGACCGTAATGAAAAATCGTCTTTACCGTAGAACAGGTTCAGTTCACGTAGGGAAACAAATAGCTCAGTTAGTTAAAGCAGCTAGTCTGTATGCCGAAGGTAGCGGGTTCGAATCCAGATGGAAGTGATGTTGTCATTTTTATTGTATGGTTATTTTATTTATTTTTTTATGTGGGAAAGAATCAAATTGTAACATATGTGTAAAATTCATGACGATACCAAAAAAAGAAAAAATGTCGTTGTCGCACTTGCATTAGCATCCCTAATTTTGTTTGCAAAAAGTTTAGTAATTATTTCCCCTGTGCTCACTGGTCACTATACGTAATGCTCGCTGGCGCGTTGTTTCCCAGTAAATGTTAATCCTAATTTGGAGAATTTTATAAAGTTTCACAATATTTCTCACTAGATAGTCTTCTATCTACTTGTTTGGATATTTTGATAACAGATTTCCCTATTAAATGTTTAATTTTCCCTAGATGTTTAATTACGGAAAAGTTTTACAATGTATTTGTATTAAATTGAAATTGTTTTGAATTTACCACATGAGATAAGTAGCTCGAAGGAGGAAAACTCAAGTAATTGATATTCTACGTAAAAGCTACCTATTGTAGAATGATGATACTTCTTGCCATCAGCACATAATCTTCACGTTAGAGAGTCAGACAGAAAAAAATTCTGGTTTTTCCTCCCTATGACCACCCATCTTAAACCTCTACATTCCATTGTTCGTCTCACAAAATTTCGGTGCTCCAAAAGCATTCATATAATAATAATAATAATAATAATAATAATAATAATAATAATAATAATAATAATAATAATAATAATAATAATAATAATAATAATAATAATAATAATAATAATCCTGAATATGCCATCCTTACATAATGTAAGGATATCTTAGTTTCTTAGTTTAAATCTTAGATATCTTAGTCTAAGTGCATTCTTTAGTAATTATTTGAACAACCATGTAGGAGGGGGTACGGCGTTTTATTTTGCCCCTCTCATTTCAGTACCCTTCCAACAGAAAGTAATTTCTCATAAGCAGGGTAGACAAAATGAATAAGAAATATATTTACAGCATCCTCTCCCCTTTCATGATTGGAATATCACGTAGCATTTTTTATTCTACCAAAGATGGCCCTGTGCGGTTAGCGGTAGGTAACTAAAGAAATACCTAATATATAGCGCCCCTTGATTGTAATATTACCGCTTCTTTATTTGTACGAGGGAGCCCCAACAAGGTGATAAAAAGAATAGGAAGAATGTCTATTGAATCCAGTGGCGGATCCAGCACAAACTTCTGGGATGGGGGGGGGGTAGTGAAAGATTCTTTTGATGATGTGAAGCTGTCACAAATTACCACTTAACTAAACTAAACATAATATGGGGTGAACTGGAACCCAGTCAGTTTAAATTGATGTAAAAGTTTAATTTTTGGCTTCATATTAAAGTTTTGGTTTCAAATGAAAATTTCAGTCCCAGTGGTCAAGGATCAAATCTCGTGGGGCTCTTCAGTGTAGGCTAATACGGGCCCCTTATGAGAAAAGGCAAAAATATTAAAATGTTTCTAACGTTCGAATTTTTCGTCTATTTTAAAGAATTGTTGGGCTTCGTATTAAAGTGTTGGTTCCAAATGGCAATTTCAGTCCGATGGAGAATGATCAAATCCTGGAGTCGGGGGGGGGGGGGGGCTCATCAGTATAGTGTGCTACGGCTCCATTATGGGAAAAGGCAAAAATATGAAAATGCTTATAACTTTCGAATTTTTCGTCTATTTTAAAGAAATTATTGGCTTCATATTAAAGTCTTGGCTTCAAATGACAATTTCAGTCCTTGTGGACAATTATCAAATTTCGGAGGGCTCTTTGGTGTAGGGGTTTCGGCTTCTTTATGGGACAAGATTCACGTAATTGATATTGCAAAATTGTTTTGTATACATTAGTGTAAACTTGGTTAATTTACCATTTGGTTAATTTTACCTCTTATATTTTGCAGATTTCAAATTCCAAGCATAGTTACTTCTCAAAGCTAAAAGGCACTTACTAGTTTCATTAAAAGGAAATGTCTTTTATGAAAAGTTGTCATGGAGTAGATGAACGAACAGGCACCCAAACATTGGTTGAGTCGGACGGTTGAAACTCGTTAAGCTCACTTCAATTATTATTATTATTATTATTATTATTATTATTATTATTATTATTATTATTATATTATTATTAATAATAATAATAATAATAATAATAATAATAATAATAATAATAACAATAGAGCATTCATGGGGTCCGTGGCTCGACTCTACTTCGCGCCAAGTGAAATTTGAGGTAGACAAATACCGTGTGCATGGGTATGGGTTTTCTTGGAATTTTCCATTTTCCTCCCACTTTCTTCATTTCATCATTTCATTCATCATCATTCTCCCTTAGCGTAGGTGCACATTCGTGCAATGTTAAACTAGATATTCCATTTCATTTTAATTTCAATAATAATAATAAACAATTAATTCAACTGAAAGAACTGTAATTTATGTTGACGGCAATTATCATAAATATGCAACCATTATAAAAACAATGCTTTGAGTAGAAAGATAATCCTTCCCAAGTGTTAACGAATGTGCACCAGATAAGACATGTCTCGAGAAAGAGACGAGACGCGCTTTGTGACATCCAAAAGAAGACGTAACAAATGTTTTGGACACGAGATAGCTTTTAAAATGTCTCGTCTTGTCTGGAATGACTCGAAAACAAAAGTCTGTTTTAAAATTATTTTTAAAGATCTATTCTCTCAAAAGTAGCTCTCTGGCTTAAAATTAATAACGGCATTTGTGATTTTTTAAAAAAATAAACAATGTCTAAAGTTAATAGTTAACTTTTCGAAAAGAAGCTTCATTAAGGGTGAACCTGAAAGATGTCCACAAACTTCGGGAGATGATTCGTGACATCAAAAGGAGACAAATAGCCCTCTTGCAGTTTTCGAGTTCAGCTTCGTTGTCGAGATACAGGGTTGCCAACTGGTCGTGTTTGAGAAACTCACTGGAAATAAATTCAACTCCAAGAATAAGCTACTACAGGTCAATTGACTTATACCATGTTGCAAGGTTAAATATTTGTTTATGAAGTGTGTACAAAATTTGCCAGTTTCCTTTCTGAGAACATCGTCGAGAAAAAGTCACCTCCAAGAATAAACTACCCCTCGTAAATTTTTCTAAGAGAAATATCTGATACTGCAATATAGGGTTGTTAATTAAATATTGATTAATGAAAAATAAACAAAATTGTTAAAACCATTTTGGAGAAAATAACTTTTTTCGATTTTCGGCTGTTAGTAAACCACACTTATTTTAGGCGGTAGGAAAAAATGGGAAAATCTCCTGTAGGAATACTATGTAAACCCTAAGTTTAAAATTTGGTGTAGATACGTTGAACGGTATGTCCTCTAGGCGAGTGCACAGAAAAGTGTACCGAACGGACGGACCGGAAGGACGGGTATCGAAAAATCACATTTCCGGTATGTAGACGCCATGAAGTATCTGAATTTGATATACTATTTTCACAATCACCATATTTTCTTCTCTCTTTTGTCGCTCGAAAAAGAAAAGCCTGAGTTTACCACAAAAAGCTAGGGTGTTTACCAAAAAATATTCAATTACAGGGCCACCGCACTAAATCTTTTAAATTCAATTTCTTAACTGTGTTAGGCCGCAGTTGTTACTGAAGTGTGTATTTGGATAATACGAAAAAAAAAATATCGTATTATTCACATACATCGAATGTCAGATTATCGAATAAAAAACTTCGATTGAAGAAAATCCACACTACAAAACTAACTCACACTTTGAGTACATTTTCATTAGACATATAATAGAGTAATTAATGCAATAATTGTTTATGAAATATAAAAAAAACAAATGAGTCATTTTCGAGAAAGTCGTTCAAAAAGAACACGTCAGAAGTAACCTACCTCTTGTGAATTGTTTCGAACAATGAGTTAAGATATACTTTTGCTTATTAATGAAATATTTATTTGCGAAATTTAAACAAAATCACCTGTCGTTCGAGAAAATTGTTGGGAAAAACCTTGACCCCCAAAATAATCTATCCGTCGTAATTGTTTTTCATAGAAATGACTTATACTAAAATATAGGGTTATTAATGAAATATTTATTTATGAATTATCAATAAAATTGTCCACGTAAGTTTTTAGAAAATCGTGAGGGAAAAATAACTCCCCGAATAAACTATCTCTTGAGGATTCTTTCAGGGCAAGCGAGTTATTCCATATTATTAGGTTTTTAATGAAATATTTATTTCTGAGTACGAACAAAATTGCTTGATTCATTTTAGAGAAAACCGTGGAGGAAAAACACCCCCAAGAGTAAACTAACCCTCGTATATTTTTTTTCAGGACAAACGAGTTTTGCCATATTGTTCGGTTATTAACGAAATATGTATTTTTGAAATACGAATAAACTCTTTTGAGTCATTTTTGAGAAAATCACTCAGACAACACACTCCACCAAGAATAAACTACCCCTCGCATTTTTTTTAGGACAAACGAGTTATTTATGCCATATTGTTAAGTTATTAATGAAATATTTATTTATGAAATGTGAACGAAAACACTTGAGTCCATTTTGAGAAAATCACTGAGAAAAAACTCACCCCTAAGTATTAAGTACCCCTTGTAGATTTTTCTCAGATAAATGCCTTATACCACAAAATAGGGTTGCTAATTAAATATTGATTTATAAAAAAAGAAAGAAAACAAGATCGTTAGAGCCAGTTATTAGAAAATATATTTTTTCTATTTTCATCGTACAGGAAACTACCCTTGTTTTGGTAGTAGAAGGGAAGTAAAAGAAACTATAGGAAATACTATGAAAATCTTAAACTAAAATTTGATGCAGATAAGTTGAACGGTTGGCCTCTAGGCGAGTGCACAGAAAAGTGTAGCGAACGGACGCACGAACAGATGGACATGTATCAAAAAATAACTTTTTCGGTATTAGGGGCTATAATACGTGTAAATTCGTTGAAATCTCAAATTTGACTTTTTTTTCGATCACCATACTTTCTTCTCTCATTTGTCACTTCAAAGTAAAAGGAACTCAGAACTACAGATAAGAGACACCTACTTTTACACATAGACATTTATTGATTTAAAACTGTTTTAGTTTGTCATTTCACTTCCAATTGAAAGGTTTTACCATGACTAACGGCATACCAATGACGAGACGGAAGTTTTGAGGAAGTAAATGCATTCACAAGTTTAGACTACATTACGCCTATCAGCCTGTTTTTACTTGTTGACAGTTGTAATTTCGTCCAAACGCTACATGAAATAATTCTTGGTTGACGTCATTGTGTTACTATTTTAGTATTGTTCTCTTCAGACTTGGTTGAAGTTTTGTCTTAACGGTTATACATTTTTTCTTTCTTATTTCATCGTTACACATAAGAATAAAATGTTCTGGTGAGTGGATAAATTCGAACCTACGAACATTGAGTTTTCATTCTTCCAACACTTTACCAATGGACCAAGCTTTGTCTTCACGTTAACGCACGGTTACAGGGTTTATTACGATTTAAATAAAATGGCTAGCTGTTAGAGTTTCCTGCCCAAATATTTCGATAAAAAATTTTCATTGCTTCGTAGATACACATTTTAGGATAGTGCATTTTAGTGTATATAATAATTTCATGCCAGATAAAAACTAGATAAGTTTTAATAAAATGTTTCATATGTAGTTCTCAATAATAGGCTTGCTGTTCGGGGTGAAGTTTCAAGGTTCAGCATTGACTAGCAGTTTTTGCTATTAATATCCCTTCTAACAATATTGGCAGTGGACAAAAGTTAGCCCGTGTTGAAGCTTTTTGCTCCTAATTTAGTTATTTTACTTATTTAACGAATATATTGAAAATTGTCAGCAGGCACGTATACAGTAATTTATTTCGGAAGGGGCCCGACTTCAATATTAGGATGAATTATAATAAAATTTTAAAAGATAATCCCAAAAATTAGGCTAAATTTACAGAAAAGTTGGGATTTCAGAGGGGGTCCGGACCCACTGTACCCACTCCTAAATGCGTCCTTGTTTGTCAGTAACGTTTCCTCATTTTGAAACCCTCAAAAACTTCGGATATATAAAGGGAAAAGAGTTATTTTCGATAAAATATCACTTCAAGGAGACGCGACATTTTTATTGCACATGGTGGTATCCCACGTTCACAAGGGCAAGAATTCCTTCCCTTTCGTTCCCTGTCAATGTGCTCTATCGAAAGGTTAGATTTGTAAAGTATTACTCCTACGAACAAACGTGATTGGCAGATAGGAATACAGAACAGAACTCCCCAGAAATGCTTGCTGGACTTACGTTTATAGCTACTCTTTGGTCATTTGGCCTCAAGGTCAATCGAGTGGTAATTCAGTTCCGTCTCTGTTCTTGAGCCATGTTCGTATTACTTCGAACAGTTTTGCTAATGAAAAGCATGCCTCGTAATATAACAGACTTCTTTCGCGTAAGAAATCGAAACTCAGTTGGTCACAGCAACTTTTGTTACCTAACCATAACGGCCTAGGGTCGTCTTCAGTAGAATAAAAAATGTTACGTGATATTCCATTCACGAAGGAGGAAAGGTTACTTTAAATATATTTTTTATTCATTTTGTCTACTCTGCTTGTCAGAAATTATATACTTTCTGTTGGGACGGTGCTGAAAAGAGAGGGGGGGGGGGAATAAAACTTCGTGCCCCCTCATACATTTTAAATTTTGTTACATGGTTGCTCAAATTATTACTAAAGAAAGCACTTTAAACCAAGATATCTGAAGTTACATTATGTAAGGGTGGCATATTCAGGAATAATAATAATAATAATAATAATAATAATAATAATAATAATAATAATAATAAATGTCTTTGGAGAGCCGAAATTATGTGACACGAATCATTACATGTAGAGCTTTAAGATGAGTGGTCATAGGAGAGGAAAAAACAGGGTTTTTCTCTGTCTGACCAACGTAAAGATTATGTGCTGAAGTTAAGAAGCATAATAATTCTACAATAGGTTGCGTTTACGTAGAATATCAGTTACTTCAGTTCTCCTCCTTCGGGCTACTTACCTCATGTGGTAAATTCAAAACAATTTCAATTTAAGACAAATACATGTAAAACTTTTCTGTAATTAAATATATATATAGGGGAAATTAAACATTTAATAGGGAAATCTGTTATCAAAGTGTCCAAAAAAGTAGATAGAAGACTATCAAGCGAGAAACATTGTGAAACTTTATAAAATTCTCCTAATTAGAATTAACATTTACTGGAAAACATTCGTTATGCACCAGTGAGCATGTAGTGAGTAGTGAGCACAGGGGAAATAATTACTAAACTGTTTGCAAACAAAAATTAGACACACTAACGCAAGTGCGAGAACGGCTTTTTTTTTTTTTTTTTTTTGGTATCGTCATGAGTTTTACACATATGTTACAATTTGATTTTTTCCCACATAAAAAATAAATAAAATAATCACAGTAATAAAAATTACAACGGCACTTCCATGGGGTTCGAACCCAATACCTTCGGCATACAGACTAGTTGCCTTAACTAACTGAGCTACTTGTTTTCTTACGTGAACTGAACCTGTTCTACGGTAAAGACGAATTTTCATTACGATTGTGCTAAGAATTCGTCTTTTTCCAGAGGTAATTTCCACTATTTGCTCTATCTATACGTTAATACTTAGCATAGATTCATATATTTGGAGTTCGCTGATAATGCATGTAATAAGACACATTAGAAATGTTTCGTTAAAAGTTTCGTTTGTAGATCTAATCCACGTCTCTCTCAATGACATAGATGTCGCTGCTTCGTGTTGAACTTCAGAATTCCCTCGCGTTCTTGAAAATTTCCCACTTTAGCAGAGTTGGTAATTCTCGAGATTTCTGTCGATTTAATGTTTTTTGCTTCTAATTTATTTATTTTAAGCTAATATCTAACACAAATATTAAAAACGGGTTTGTTATTAACCTGTCCTGCTGGGGAAACCTTCCGAAATTTCGAACATATAAAGAAAATGGAGATATTTTCAAAAAACTTCAGAATAAAGAGACGCGTCATTTATTTTGCTCATGGTAGTACATACGTAGTTCGTTGCCAATAATGACCAATAGTTATTATTTGGTGGAATAATATCTATTGATGTTTGTCTTTTTCTAACCTGACACACTTTGTCCTAGTAATGACGCAATAATCCTAACAGTGACACAATTTCTAACCGTGACGCTCATATTACTAGCAATAGTAAAATTTACTTAAGTTTTTTTTTTTAACTTAACAGGCACATCTACTTCTTCCCCTTCCGCGTAAACGAAAAAAAAAAAAATGGACACTTTCGATAATTAGCTATTCTGTATAAGGTATAATGGGGCAAAAACTATTAGTTTTAGAAAATACCCACAGGAGGCAGTAGTAGTAGGAAAATTGTCTATTTGCGAAAGTAACTTTTTTCATCTCTCTCTCTCTCTCTCTCTTTCTACGTGTGTGTGTGTGTGTATAACTCTGTGTGTGCGTAAAAATAAGTACCTTGGGTGCAACGAATAAAACTACTGGCTATTATCAGGGGAAGTGATGCGTTAATGCACGTTACGGGTAAGAGAAAAGAGAAATGTTCCCAAAGGGGGAAAACAAAACAACCAGAAAAAAGGGGGCGACGGAAAGAAAAGAAAAAGAAGAGAAAAATACATTTAAAAAGGAAGTAAGAAAAGAAATATACCGAGAAAAAAGATAGTGAGAAAAAAGAAATAAGGAGACAGTAGAATTAAAGTTTTCGTTGCATTCCTGATGATAAATAGGGCGAAACGAGTCATCACGTACAAAAGAAATAACACTCCCAGTAGAAAGGGGAAAAAAAGGGGAACTAGAGGATAAAAAAGGGAATCATTAGATAGGGAAAAAGTAAAGCTGAGAAACGAAAGTTTAAAGAAAAAAGGATAAAGTAGACAATATAAGGAAAGAAAAAGAAACAAATGGCGATAGAAAGAATTAAGAGGCGGGAGTTGATAGAAATCTGTGCTAAAATTATTTCTAACTTTGCTAACTCAACAAAAAATATATAAAAAAAATAAAGTGCTTATTGCATTCCTGGTCGTTTTTGTTAGTACTTCATCTTCTATTTGCTTTCATTTCTCCTTCCTTCTATCAACTTTTCTTCGTTAATATATTCTTTCTTTTTTCTTTAAAAGCACAAACATAATTTAGGAAATCACGTTAAGTTTCAAATCGTTACAAGAAATTCAATTACAATTTTGTTGTACGTGTTAACTTCGGAGTTTTTTTTTTTTTTTTTTTTACTTATTTCTCTCCTTCTTTCTTACTTTTTCAGACGTATTTGTATGGAAACAAGGGGGAAGATAAGGAAAGGGCATAATAAAGTATTATTAGAGAAAGTGGCTAAGATAATCCTAGAACGAAAAAGCGCGCGTGTTTATTGATTAGTTGTCGTCTTGTGTATCATCTTAAATTGCCCACATTTATCATAAGTTTGGAAATATTATGTAGTAACTAAGGAGTTATTCACAAAGAAATCATTGTCACTTGCAAAAGTGGTTTTATAAATAATAAGCGTTAAAAAATTTAAAAATTTTTGATATAAAATGCATTTCTTCTTCTTCTTCTTCTTCTTCTTCTTCTTGATCACCTCAACCTTAAGCCGGCTGCAAATTTACCAGAGACAGGGCAACCAAGCCGAGATAAAGAAAAGTGCGAAAAGGTGCGGAAAGAGTGCCTCAGCAAAGTCTTAGCCACAGCTCAAGAAATTCATACGCTCACAATACTATTTTCGTGAACGATTACGTGACACATAATATGCTGTACGTTACTTGGTATAAGCGTCAAATATACAGCGTAACTTTGCTTAGAATAAATAAATAAATAAATAAATAAATAAATAGTACAAATTCTTACTGTCAGTTACTAGATGTTTCTGATATGGGTAGAACGGTATTAAAATAACGGTAGCGTTAGGGAGTTCTTTTAACACCTGCTTTAACACCACAACTTTTGCTGTGTAAATTTGCTGCTAATTTTGTTTGTTACAACGTCCCTTTTACAGTACTGAGCCTTTTATATTCTCATGCATCCTTGATGAAGGTAGTGGAACTAGAATATAAGATAATTGCCCCACTCCATACTCATCGGACATAGCACAAAGTGACTTGCTTCTCGTCCCAGAAATGAAGCGTTCACTCAGAGGATACAATTTTAACAGTACGAATGACGTCATTTTTGAGACTGAATTGTGCAGACTTCTACAAAACGGGTTTACAGAAAGTGAATAACTGTTGCCAAAAAATGTATCGCTAGGTACGGTGACTAAGTAGAGTACGACTAACCATCAATGTGTCAGAGTTCTCCAAAGTGGATTTCTTCTAGGTAATTGCACGAACTTTTTGATACCCCCTCGTATATACAGGGTGGACCAAAAGTAGGTGTACAGTACCGTACTGATCAGGTCATTGCATTTTATATCATTTCTTATTGTTATCCATAAGGTAGATTTAGTTTCTTCATTATTTTTTCTTAATGTGTTCTTGCTTACATCTTAGGCTTGAAAGAGCCGAAGCAAGTAAACCCATAAACTAGAATGTTATACTTTGAGTTTTACGTCCCATGGTTATGCCGGTTAGGCTAAAGGACACGGTGATAATGAGTAATGAATGAAATGGTGGAATGAATGAAGAAACTGTGAGGGAACGGGAAAACCCCGAGGAAACCCACGCACACGGTGTTTGTCCACCACGAAGTTCACTTAGCGGGGGCTGGGATTGAACCCAAGACCCCAAGCACCCGAGGTGAACGCTCTACCGCTGAGCCACCGCGGCCCCGAATGTTATACTTGATCAATGCAAGGGTGTATTCCTACTTTTGGGCCACCCTGTACATACAATACTTGACGTGAGTCTGCAGTTTAAGATGAATCTAAACCACCGTAACTGAGTTCAAATTTAAGAGTCTTCCACTGAGAATTGGATTATCTGGGTTTTTGTTCATAATTATGATGTACCTTGTATATATTCCCCAACATCTTCTTAGTTAAATTCTATCCACACTAATGATGTACTTTCTACATCTTGTCTTTTACTGTTACCAAAGCAAGGTTTTTGCATTCGCGGAACATAGTCTATAAAGTATGTTGAAGACAGAAAAGAAGATCACGGGAAAAGTATATTTATGAATGAAGCGGTTTGCCCTTATAGTATGGACTAAGAGTTATTAAACATTTCGCCTAGATGTTTCTGCAACTCGTAACTATTAAATGTGTGTTGAGATTTGCATATTAGCGTTGCGCGAAACGTAATTTATGATTGAATGAGTGGAGGATATGGATAGCCACCGTTGAAGTCACCATTACCAGTAAAGATGTTAACAGATTGACAACATTAACGAAGTAGACCGAGATAATTACTCTAGCTACTGTAAAAAAAATAAAAACAATCGCTTTCGTTCAAGAGTTCTTGTGTGGAGTAACAAACTACCTACATACTAATATTACGATCTTCTAGCGCCTACTAGAATGGTGAAATACCCGATAATATACACTGTGTCGTATCAGACAATATGTTACTCTTTTATTTCATTACATTACGTATTGCTCTTTTATTTCACAACATTATAAAGTATCAGAGAATATACTGCTCTTTTATTTCATTACATTATAATGCATCTGACAATATATTGCTATTTTATTTCATTACTTTATAATTCATCTAACAATATATTGCTCTTTTATTTCATTATATTATAACGTATCAGAGAACATATTGTTCTTTTATTCCATTACATTATAACGTATCAGACAATATATTGCGCTTTTATTTCATTACATTATAATGCATCTGACAATATATTGCTATTTTATTTCATTACTTTATAATGCATCTAACAATATATTGCTCTTTTATTTCATTATATTATAACGTATCAGAGAATATATTGTTCTTTTATTCCATTACATTATAACGTATCAGACAATATATTGCGCTTTTATTTCATTACATTATAACGTATCAGACAATACATTGCGCTTTTATTTCATTACATTATAACGTATCAGACAATATATTGCGCTTTTATTTCATTACGTTATAACGTATCAGACAATATATTGCGCTTTTATTTCATTACATTATAACGTATCAGGTAATATATTGCTGTTGAGCTTCATTACATTGCGAGTCTTATCTTTAGATACTAAAATCCAGAGACGTGAGTGAATAACGTTATGCGTTCATATTGAAACGAAAATTAACATGAGAAAAAATAAGTCCACTTCATAACAATATTATGCTTTGTACTAATCTTTCTGTAACTGTATCTTATAAATCTGCCAACAAACGGACGAAAGAAAAGAAGTTTGTGCCTTGACAAAAGATAATACACATATACACATAAGTACATTTTATCAACAACAACAATCATTCATTACTCACTTTGTGGGTTTCTTACAATGAAACGCATTTTCTGTTTAACTAAATTCATTATGTTTTTAACATCTTAAGAAATGTCTTCCTTATTTACTACAATTATCATCATGTTTTTCCCTTAACCTAATCATTTTCTTTAAAGTGGTACTTCCAATTCCATCCAACCATCTCTCTCTCTCGTTTGTCTCTTTGTGACGCAAAATGAAATACGATAAATTAACAACAACAAATACTAATTTAGAACATAATTAGAAACAGGTTTTGCGTCTAAAGAAACTAAGCAGAACGCGTAATAACATTTTAGGTGGAAATTTTAATTGGCTAAATATACCGCAACGGAAAGCACCGTTATTGTATTGTTTTTAAGGAAGGAAATTGTATTAAGAATCGCAGAGCAGAATGTAGTTACAAAATCTTCTTCACAGTTTTCTGATAATTAAAATAAAATAACAGCAAAGAACGAAACACGAAAGGAACAAAGAAAAAACGATATTTTCTTCGTTTTCTTTTCAAGAGCTTTGTATAAGCAACAGTGTTGCAACAGTTCTAGCTCTGGAATGGGCTGGAAAATAGTACCAAATTGAAACAAAAAGAGCGCATTTCATTATTTTCTACCAATGTAATGCATGGCTCTATAACACGAAACTAAAAGAAGTAAACTTCTAGAACACTTCCCTCCCCCTCTTCCAAGAGTCCAAATAATGAAAATGCTCTTTTTAAAAATAGCTTTTTTTTTTAACATCCAAATAGGAGGGCCCCGAACAACCATGGAAGTAGATGAAACTTTTCTCGCACATGAGAAGTATAAGAGAGGCCGAAAATTAAAAGGGAAAGCAGTTATCACCTTCGGTATGTATTGTAAGGAAACCAAACGGGCCTGTATTCCAAAGTGACCAAGAAACCACAAAGGTATTATGGATATATATGTAACGAGGAACAAATCAATCATCTCCGCATGCGTGTGGAAACAGTACGTTATAATAAAATATTAAAGTATAAACTATTGCATTTTGTTCTCGCATACTTCCCGGTAAGTTCGAATTACGAATTTTCCACACAAAGCTGTAGAGTCATATTGTGTAACGTTATAGAATGAATGTTCAACAGCATTTTTTAAGAGTCTGACACACAGTTTAAGTAACGTGAGATGTAGGAAATATCTTACTGACACTTTTAAAAATGTGACAAGTATTTGTTAAATAGTACTAAAATGGGTAGAATTGTACCAACTTTTTCACAGAAGGGGCTGAAAATGCCAGAGGGATACCATCGGACTGATGAATGACAAAAGTGGCTGAATTTGGTACAATTGTACCAAGTCTGGCAACACTGATAAGCAACCTCGTCATAGCTAACAACACGAAGAAGGAAAGAGCCCCTCCAAAATCGTACGTCTTTTGTTTCCAGTTTCTTGTCCGCATCCTTTCCTACTCTTCTTCCTCCCAGAAAATGTTTTTCTTCCCAGATTTCAAAGCTTCCAAGCAAGAGAATGCTTATGCCTATATTTGAAAACCACAATCGACGTAACAACACAAAGGAAAAAAAAATTGTCACTGTTGCTGCAATGATAATAATTTCCTTTTGTTCTTTCAAAACTACTTAGGACAAGTGGGATTTGAGGGAAAAGATTCCTAAGAAAAATAAATATTATTGAAAAAATCAAAAAAGGAGAGTGTCAGTGTTCTTACCTATTCTAATGAAAATGCAAAATGGAACGTGAGGACAAAACCACATATAGTGCGGCACCTATTGCCACATGATAGCTACAGCCCAAACTACAATTATAAGGAGCATTCAAATATATATATATGATAGATAGATATGAGAAACGTCCAATAAGTTATCTACATAGACAGGAAGCAAGGGTGGTGCATAGTCCTCCATGAGAAATACATCGACAAACAGTGATGACTATGTGAGCTATCTGCATTCCTCCCTGTCTAGGTAGATAACTTATTGGACGTCACCACATATCGCATATAGCAACACCACTTCAAGTACATGAGAAATGAAATCTTTGAGTTTTACGTCCCACGGTTATGCCGGTTAGGCTAAAGGAGACGGTGATGATGAGAAATGAATAAAATGGTGGAATGAAGAAAGTGGGAGGAAACGGAAGAACTCCCAGAAAACCCACGAGCACGGTATTCGTCCACCACAAAGTCCACACGGCGCGAGCTGGGATCGAACCAGGGACCCCAAGCATCGGAGGTAACCGCTCTACCACTGAGCCACCGCACTCCCTCAAATAAATGGGAATTCGAGGGTGAGTAATAATTTCCAAGATCTCTTTAATGCATCTTTTGATATGGTATCAGTTTACGTTTAAAGATTTCAAATAAATGGAAATTGGAGGAAGTAATAATTCTTTAGGATATTATTGCTTCCCTCACCGGTGTGTTTCTTTAATGTATATTTTGATATAGTATGAATTTTCGCTCGAAGATTTCAAATAATGAAAACTTGAGGAAGTAATAATTCTTTAGGGTATTATTATTCCCCGGAAATCATTCCCAGAGGTAAAATTTCACTGCTACATCGACCGTATATTGACCAGAGGACAGACAACCGAGACAAGGTTTAGCACTATGGGCAATGCAACAAAATTTCGTACTGCATATTCACTCAAGTATGTGCTGGACAAAGACCTCTCTTTCCGAATCCTTCCCTGCTTCCTTTAGCCTTCTTCTGGTCAACATGCGCGACCGGCCTAATGCTGGCTTCGTACACTAAACTTCCTACGCTACACTCATCATATCAAATATGCCTATATAAATATACGTCATTAAATATTTCGCGGTCCAGGGAAAGAAAATCACAGAGGTCAGTTTGGGAACTGTTATCTAGTGAAAGTCACAAGAACACCACGCACAAAAATGTATATATACACATTGGAACATCCTACACACAGACTGAAAAAAAAAGTTTTCGCATAATTCAAGTGATTTCTCTTAAGCGCTCCACGCGAAGAGGCAGACTACCGTTGCTATGGTAACTACAACCAAGATATCCTCATAAGCTCTCAAACCAGGAGCCGTGACTCCTTGGAGATTCATTTACCTGCACTTTCAAGGTTGCCACTATGCTTTTAATACTCGAGGATCTAACACCCACTGCGAAGTAATACGCAAATAAATAAAAGTTAGCAAAGAAAGGACAAAATAAAGGCAAAGGGAATAAAAGTAAGACAGGGCAAAGATGAATCACAGCAGAAACCGAAGAGAGTCAAAAAGGAAAAATATCAATTCTTCCTATTTTCCTCCATGGAAGAATGCCATTTGGAACGCGGGTATTTACCAAGCAATATACCAAAAAGAACAAAAATACTATTTTCTTGTCCTTCGATTTTAACGTCCCATATAGCATCGAAGCTTGCCAATTATCATAATATCAGAATCTATAAGCTCCGACTGAGAATCGTACCCACGTTTCCCCCACCGAAGGAGACAATGCATCTTATTTAACCACTATAGACTCTAAATAAAATATTTAGCTTAACATACCACAGCTATGGTTTAAGGTTGAAGAAAACGAGTAATAAATGTAAATACGACTGAAAAACGGAAGGAAGAGACGTAACCCAACAAAATACAAGAACAAGATCTTGTACACCATACAATCAGTTAGCCTAAAACAAAACCAAGCACTTTCGGACCGGAAGTGAGCACTGAGCTATTGTACTCCTGCATAATCTATATATTAAAATGCTAGGTTTGTATGTTTGCGGTCAAGAAAACTTCGTTTTTTTGGCGTTTATATGTTTGTGGCCAATTCTGTTGACAATGATATTTCGGAAACCACAAGCTCTAGAAAGATGCGGTTTTCACTGATCGATTGCAAATTTTGTGTTGATTGTTCAGTTTTAATTGAATATTTAGAAAATAATGGCCGTTATTTCTTTATTACATTTTAAAGGGTACTCGGGAAGTATAGAAATTTTAAAACGTAAAGCAACATATCCTATGAGTTATACATTGCAACAATAAATCTTTGTATACGGGGTTAGTATATCTCTCCGGCGTATGTTTCATGGCCAAATGATAATGAAAAACGAAGAGTAACCATTTCTCCAGTCTTAAGATGAATCTATTATTTGGAGTGTTTTCCCCAATGAACATATATCACTGACATAATTAATTGTGTGTGTAATGTGTTTGCGTATTACATATTTCAAGCAAGAAAAAAAAACACTGATTATACATGAATTAGAAACTCCAACCGGAAGTAGGCCCAAATGTTCCAAATGGTGCGAGATACTGAAAAAATAATCGAAAAATTTCCCTTTGTGGTACCTCTTGCTGATTTTGATCAAGACGTCCTTAGCTTGTGTCTGTAAAGAAACATGTACAGATGTTGTGAGGAATGACAAGGAGATTCATGCTCATATGAGAATGATGCGCTGTGTAGAGAGCGCAGGTTCAGTTAGTATGCCAATACAAAGAACGGCACATAATAGAAGAGAACGCAAAAGTTAGTGGATAGTCAGATATTTGGTGTATAAGGAAATTACGGATATTTCGGGAGTTCATATCTGAATATTCTACTAAACTAAGGTATTATACCCAGAATACGTAACAGCAACGAAACTCCAAAAGTTTAGTAGATAGTGAAATATTTGGTATATATCAGCAAACCATCAATATTTTAGAAATTTTGATTTGAATATTTAAATATACTAATGAAACACCCATTATTGTCAAAAACAACGATGGGAAGTAATTTGAAACAAACGATAATATAAAGGTCAAAAAACAAAATTTTGCGTAGTACTGTACTTCAGTCTTCTTGCAAGTGAGAAAATACGGCAGAGAACTGTCAAGTTGTTCCGTGAATGTTGATCTTGTACAAATGAAATCTTTAAGTTTTACGTCCCACGGTTATGCCGGTTAGGCTAAAGGAGACGGTGAGGATGAGAAATGAGTGAAATGGTGGAATGAAGAAAGTGGGAGGAAACGGGAGACCCCGAGAAAACCCACGAGCACGGTGTTTGTCCACCACAAAGTCCACACGTCGCGAGCTGGTATCGAACCAGGGACCCCAAGCACCGGAGGTGAACGCTCTACCACTGAACCACCGCGCCCCTTGATCTTGTACAGTCAGAAACAATATTAAGTATAGATTGGAGATATACGAAATCATAGCTCCAACCTACACTTAATACTGTTTCTGGCTGTATGATGGTTTGTGCGTATTGCATACAAATGCAAAACACAAGAACTCAAACACGTAAATTTATTATTGGCGTCTAATATTTCTTATTTACGTACATTAATTCTGTAACAAACCAAGAATTATTAGTCTTCATTTTTACCAATGGAACAAATTAATTCCACAGAGAACATTGTTTTCTTCGATATTGCGGGACGTGCAAAATCGTAAAATAAGGAGATTACAAAACTAAGTCTTGAAAAGAAAAATTGCATTTAGAAGAAGATATAAATAAAACAAGCTTCAAGACCTTCATATTCAGTCTTAACTGAATTATAGCACGACCACATAAACGCAAGTACAAGCATTGTATTCTTTCTTTTATGGTTACCCGTGTTTTGTTTCTACAGAATCAGTCCTCTTGGTAACTTAATCTGCGAGAGAAACCCCGATGAGTTTCATTAAACGCTGCTTGCTGGATAACCACTCACTTTTAACATACACATTTAAGGGCGGTAAATAACTAAACACGTTGAGTAAGATTGTGGGACGTCATGCTGGGAATCAACTGATGAAAACTAAAATTCGAGCCCCACGCTGGGCGCCACATTATATGACCCAGAAACAGCGTAACCATTTTGACTTGTCAGAGTTTCACGTATAAATGTTAATAATCTTGCTCGGAGGCCATCTGCTACATGGTTCCCACCTACCCTGCTTCAATCACTCCTACCCCTCATTTCTTACACCGAATATACAGAGAGGGGATAAAGAGGGTGCGAAAATTTATGGTTTTTGGTAGTGTATTGCCACCAGGCGGATGGCTTTTTTTGGGCTTGTGCAGAGGATTAACAAAAACTCTCTTTCCAGTACTTTTTTCCTTTCCTTTCGTACGACCGGCTCCGAAAATTAAAACATCCCTAGACATGTCGTCACCGTGCGACGTCCAATCAAGTACCAAAGAGCGACTTAACTGGATTAGCAAGGCCGACATTTCCCCCCCAAAACGGCAGAAGACCCTCCCTTCCAGCCCGATTGCCTCCAAGATGAAGGCCAGAATATTAAATAAAACTTTCATTTGTTTCGGGAACATCGCCGTGGGTTATGAGGTTGATGTCATGTCCTTTTCAAACCACCATACAACCAACCCCTTCTTTTCTCGACCTCACACCCCCGTCCCTTTCTCACTGTTTTCACGATGTTTTCACAGCCTGCTGTGTTTATGCAAGCAAAAGTTAGTTGAAGCGGCAATCGCGACGAGTGGAAAGAGGAACACAGGAGTGAAGATGAGTGAGTGAGAGTAATACTAAATGAATCCCCGCGTGAAAGCTTAAGAAAAGAAGCTTACTACGAATCTCTGTTCCCCTCCCCTTTCTCACATTCAAGACTGGTAAAACTGAAAATTATATTTTAAGGTAATGGTGCTCAACATGTGGCCCGAAGTTGTAATTATGAAATGCTATATGATTATACCGGAGGTAAGAGTTTATATTTATTTTTTTTTATTCACAATGTCTGTCAACACTTTACACTGCTCGTTTGATTCTCGGCCTCATTTCTAGTATTGTCCATGAGATGAGGAAAAGTATCGTTTCGTCACGATTCTTGTCTTTTTAAGAGTCTTCATCCCGGCGAAATTAAAATACCGCTAATTTTACAGTAATTATGTGATATCTTCAAATAGATAAAAGATAATCGAAATGTGGAACAAGAGCGCCCTAGACAATATTATTTTACATGAGAAACCGTTATCACGACTCACTTATCTGCTTTCGATTTCAAGCCATTTTGAAAATCGGCATTTATTTTCGCGTTTCTAAACAGCTGAAAACGGAAAGCCACAAGGTGACTTGTGGTAACGGTACCTCATGCAAAATAATATTGTCTAGGGCGCTCTTGTTCCATATTTCAATTATCTTTTATCTATTTGAAGATATCACATAATTACTGCAAAATTAGCGGTATTTTAATTTCGCAGGCATGAAGACTCTTAAGTTCGAGACGAGACGAGAAGCATGATAATTGTAGTTTCATTTTCGATACGAAACGAGAAATTTCTCGAATCTCATTATATCCCTTAGTTATCATCAAGTGTTGCTTTAGTGTTACACGATTCACAGTATAAAAACTATAAATCAATAAAGACGTTGTATAAACATAATAGAGAACATTTATCAACGTTTAAAGATACGCATATCGTTACACAAAAGAAATGAAAATTTAAATGTTTCATGTTAATATTTTTATAATTATGTTACAACAGTATGTTGTATATTTTACTTATTATTTCACTTGTAAATTATTATTTACTTGTAATTTTGGGTCATGATGTATTTTAAATAGCTACTAGGCTGATTCTGTTATTAGAAGAAGAGAAAGAAAAAGAAATAATATGGTTATAATGTTAATATATAAAGATATTCAAATGTTGTTATGTAATCTAATCTCGAGGTCGTCGTCATGACAACATATAATAAATAAAATTATTCAGTTAATAAAACAGACATCTTAGAAAAAGTGTGTTGTAAGTAATCTGTACGCATCTCTTATATAATTATTAAACCAAGTGTATAAAAGGTAATTGGTGTGTTTTAATGGCTCAATAATTAACGAACCGTTATAATGTCATTTAGGATAAGGGAGACAGATGATTACGGGAAGTGAATGATAATGAAATAATTGGTGTCCCCCTGTCATAATATAGCATGTTGTTCAAATGTTATATCATACCCTTCGTAAACCGTTGATGACACGGTAGAATTCTGGTAACTTCTAGATGATTTTTTTTTTAAAAAGGTATAGATTTTGTATACATAAATTCATAAAACGAGACAAGACGGGAAAGTATTCTTCAAGAAACGAGACGAGATTACACTTATTTAGAAGACGAGAAAACTCGTCTCGTGGGAAACAATACTTATTTCTCGTAATCTCAGAATTTTAGTCCTTGAACTTTACAACGTATTTTGACTCGTCACCCTAACATTAATCATAACTAAGCTTCTGAGCTCGACTACACAAGGTTATTCACATACATATAAATTACAGTCTTAACACACAAAATAAACAGTTTATTTATCTAAACACACATACACAGAAACATACATTTCTCTATTTGTAAGTGATTTTTTCAAACAGACGACTTAACAACAAATGGACTAAAGAAACGGATCTGTACCACATGAGTTCCCACTGGGAATCAGAGCCGTAGCTAGTGGGGGTCGAGCGGGGCGGTTGCCCCGGGTGCTAGTAGCAAGGAAGCGCCGAACGAGCAAGAAGAAATAAAAAGTGTTGGAAATGAGTAAATGATGTGGCGCCCCATAAATGTATTGGCGCCATATTAAATCAATATTGTTGTCGGTTTGCAAAGAAATAGATGTGTTATAAAAAGTTTCCTGCAAGCTACGCTCGCAGTCCAAACATTTTAATAACACTCACAAACAAGTTTTTACTTATTACTTAAAGAAAGTTATTATATATGATTTGTTAAGGACGATGTGATATACAAGGTGCGGGGTACTGACTTATACTGTAGTGTAGGCAGGAACATTTTCAAAATCAAAAACCGTCAAAGTCTGAAATACGTGTTCGACGTTTACATGATGAGTTTTGTTACATTATTTAAACGCCGGATTCTTCTGAACTTCCGTTACATTTCACATCTTTTTTTATGTAGAACAATTGAAATTAAAATCCTCTTCATGTGGTCGCACACAGAATAATATTACAAAAGTTTACAATTATTAGTGGAAATTGATGTTGTCACCCATTAAAACATTTTAAAAGGACATTGCTACTAATGTAATGAAATGTCATTTCTTATCGATAGTATCAAACGTTATAAATAGTTGTAAATTTTCATAAATGTTCTCCAAGTAGATTTGTATATAACCAAAAGTAGTATTGTCAAATTTAACAAAAAGTCTAAAATAAGCCTCTTGAAAACAACTCTTACACATAATAATGCCGTTGCAATGTTGTGTCGACGCAGCTTGATAAAAATTCAGCATAGCATAACAACAAAAGCTGCTTCTTTTTATTTGAAAAAAAATATGGAAAAGCTTGGTAAGATGAGTGTAGCCGAATTCTGCCTCGCCCCGGGCGCCGAAATCTCTAGCTCTGCTGAGAATTGAATTCGCGTCTCTCGCGCCCCATGCGCGTACGTTGACCATTCAGCCACAAGGAAGTTCTATACTGAATAAAGATGTTTGCAAAATGTTTACCTAGGTCCCTATCTTATTGAAACCACGTGTATTGAATATTAATTACGATTAAATGTGGAATCAAAAATGCAAGAATCATATCGAGGTATCGTTTTGCATAAGCTTTTTGCACATTCCTATCCTCATTGTTCATTCGTATACAGAGATAGTTCAGCCTACGTTTGGCCGATTTTGTTCCTTCGCCCTCCCGGGCAGAATGGACTCACCCGACCTGGTTTGTGGCGTCCTGCAGTGTTGTGCAGTGGCTTCCTGGGAAGAGTTGTTTTTCCGCGCGGACAACAATAACGCACAAAACAGGATCATTGTTGTGAGTGTTGTGTTAAATTTGTTTCCGAGTGTGTGGGTTTTCGCTCTGTGACCAAAATGCCGCCCGAACTAAGCCGGTTTTGGGAAGGCTATGTTGCGGCTCTTTATGACGCCCACTTTAGTGTTTCTGTCATTAGAAAACAGTGCAAGAAGAATGGTTGCAACATCATTTTAAGTGGAATAAAAAATGTTATTAAAAAGTATAAGGGCAACGAAACTCCACCATTTGGATCACCAACAAAGTTACCTAGGAAGCGGGAATGCACCAAGGCCACCTCCACCATGCAGAGGAAACTTCGCAAAATGGCAATGCAAGAAAATCCGCCAACACAAACGTGTATGGCTAATCGTCTTGACGTGTCTTTGGGGACTGTGAGCCAGACCTTACACCATCAACTCAAGCTGGAAACAGTCATGAAAGCTCGCGGCCATCTTCTCACGGATGTCCACCAAAAGAAACGAAAGTGTAATGCCCGGAAGCTACACGAACGACATCTGGCAAAACAAAGGTGGATGTACGTCGTAACTCTCGATGAAGCATGGATTTACCTTTCCGACTGCGGCAAACCGAGAGCCATCATGTACCAAGAGAAATGCGCCAAGAACTTCAGAAGGTGGGTCCGTGTCTGTAAAGAATTCTTTCCAAAAGGGTTCATGGTCGTTACTGGCTACTGTTACCGAGGTAAACTGAAGATTCGTAGGATGGTGAAGAACTGCAAAATAAATTCGCAATATTTTCAGGAGCAGATCATGCGGCCGATCTACGAGCATGAGATTCCAACAATGTATGGAAATGACGCCAATGTGGTGCGCATTCACATGGACAATGCCTCATCACATACCTCACGATCGTCCCTCGCATTCTACAGGGAGATGGGGGAGGCAAGTGGTATACAGGTGGTACCTTTCAATGAGGTACCTGCTAAATCTCCAGATGCAAGTCCTATGGACTATTGTGGATTTGGATTGCTGAGGCGGGCTTTGGGAAAACGGCGTGTGACAACTGTAGGAGGACTTTGGAAAGCTGTGCAAAGGAAATGGGACAAGATTCCCCTCCCAGTTCTTCAGAGAAGCCTATTACAGTGGAAATTACGCTGTTGGGCTATTGTTAGGAACCACGGGAAACACATCGAGCACTTACGGACCTGGCGCCATAAATTCTTCTAAATTTTTAGTTAAGGCGAAATTGGCCAAATGCAGACTGAACAATCTCTGTAGCGCGTCAACTAAGTTACAAAAATCATTGATAAAGAAACATGTAAGAACAGTGTTTCCCTAAGACATATTTTGTAAATCAAACTTAGCATTCTAAAATCAGAACATTTACTCGCTATAATTATATAAAAATATGTATCGTTCTTTTATTAAGCACGCAAAACTATCATTTTTGTTAAGACACCCTTTATATAATTCAAATCAGTTCTTTCGATAAATTGAGTGGCGGATCTACAAGGTAAAAACTGGCGGGACAACAAGACCCCAGGCTATGATAGACTTATGCCCTCGGCCTAGATCCGCCACTGGATCTATTGTTGATTGATTGATTTGATTTTAGTGTCTTTCAGCAGCAAAGCTATATGAAACGTGAAATCCGAACCACATGAACTCTCGCCAGGAGTCAAGCCCGGGTCTTCCACGCCAAAGGCATGACGCAAACCGATTAGCTATGAGGAAGCTCTCAATGAATTATGATAATTACGTTTTCAAAATCTATTTTAATATTTCCAATAGTTTATCATAAATACACCATTATTTCTAGACACGAAAAGACGCTAGTGCAGAGGCTTGACTAATAAACCAACCAAGCGGAACGAGTTTTCGATAAGTATCCAGAAATCACCCTATAAATTCAAAGAATATACTTTGTAAAAAAAATGGTTTAATAAATTTTGTTGAGCATTAGAAATCGTGAGAACATGATTAAATAAACAACGGAACCGACAGCAACAATCTTCAACCACATTACAGATGGTAACACTGTGTGTGTGTGTGTGTGTGTGCGTGTGTGTGTCCATGTTTGAACATCGATAAGCTAAAGGGAAAATGGTCGACCTGAACTCCGAGGAAGAAAGAGAAGGAAAAGATAGAAAAGTTTATGCTAAGTTACGATACAACGAAGGCTATCGAGTGGAAAACGTGAAGCAATTCAATTCAGCGCACTTAAGGATCTTATCCAAAACACCTGAGCCATAGGTATCACCTTGACTACAAAACAGCCGATCGACTAGTGGCGGAGCGTGAATCCAATTACTGCAGAGGTATCCTCCTACATACACTAGCGACATCTATTATTTTTAAAGCCACAGACATGGTTTCCTGTTCGCATAGATATAGTCTTTTGCTTAACTCGTAAATCGGCAAATGTTTCTTCTTCTTTTATATATAATACTATGAATACTATACTTTTTTCTTACACATCCACGTATGCACTCTTCAATTGATGGTCCCGTACGTTACAATAGGGAGTAATAGATACAATATTCATCGGTTAGTGACATTCGTACTAATTAAAATTCAACACTATTTGGATAGATTTTAATAATTTAAAGAACATTAGAGATATAACCACTAAACTGGACAAATACTAAAGGAAAAAAAAAATACCTTCTACGTACTTGAGTTGTATTTATTGCATCTAAAAGTAAATATTATTTGCCATAAAACAAATCAAATCCTGGACAATCAATCGATACTTTTAACTCATATTTTTGTCACAGTATACTGGGTTTTGGTAGCAATGCATCTGTTTTTTCCATTGAATAAACGATTTTGAGTCATCAAAAAGCGGTGTATTATCTAACCACCCAAGTTGCTATCACTTCTGCACAGCAGCTTCACGACATCTCATCATTCTCTCTCAAACACAATATATACATATTAGACCAATCATTTTCAACTGGGTGATGTGTAACGTCACCATTTTTCGCTCCTGTTTTCAACGAACATAGAGGGACCAGACGAGGAACCTGATGCTTTGATAAAGACAGTGGCGACAAACAAGAATATGAAAGGCGTGTTCGATGGATTTGCAGATATGCTACTCATCCAATTATGACTACTTGTATACTGCAAACACTTGTTTATTTTATTCTCCTACTTCCTTTTTACTTTATTATCCTACCTCATCCTCACCCCACGTTTTGTCCACTTGTTTCTCTCTGTCGTTTCTCCGATCTTAAAGCCATGTGGAAATGACTGTTTTAGACATTGAGAAGACTACAGAATAAGAGCTCTCTACACTAGTGACGATTTCAGAGAAGGTCGGAGAAAATTCCTCTGGGGTATATCTCCGATTGTAAACAGCATTATATACCAGCATTTTCGCAGTACCACTTCCACCCTCCGTGTATTGAATTCCGCCTCCACTCCAGGAAATTATCTTAAATTACCATTGGTTTAGATTACTCTTAATAAGACGAAAACTTAACCGTAAAGTATGTTCAGTTGCTTTATTCCGACCAGAGAAACTATTAGTTGATTCCACTTAAATCAAATAACAAGGGTTGCATAACGATCGTGTCGAAATGCCCAATCTATATATATAAAAGAGAACGTACAAATCCTTTGTTAGCTCATCACGCTAATACGGCTGAACCAATTTCTTTCATTTTTGGGGGGTTATTAAGATTTGGACCCTAGATGGTTTTTATCATGTCACTTTAATTTTCAATTACCAGTGTCTTGAGATAATTGACCATTCAAGTGTCCATAACGTACAAATCCTTTGTTAGCTCATCATAGCTAAATCTAACCGTATTTATATGCAACCCACATGACCGTGTCACTGGGCGGGTTAACATAAATGACAGGCGATATAATGTTAACATTTACTCCAATCTTCTATGGTTTTTATCATATCACTTGAAAGCGAAAAAGTAAAAATTATCTAAGTAACAAAGTTTATTGCGTTCCGGGGTGACCCCAGCGAAGCGGGGTGAACGCTGCTAGTATTTTCTAAACCATTAGTAATGGAGCATGGCATACAAGCACCAGGCAACGGTTATGCAAGTAACTCCATACTCTCAGCCATGCAGAATCAATGTACATCATAATGCACAAAATTTGTTGGTCAATTAGATTGGAATTTAGCATTCCTTTCAGCACTGTATCTATATGAAACACAGAGCTACCATTTATGGGGGAACTCGAACCACCGTAATGTGTTAAAATTTTTCACAGCTCTCCGACCAAAAATCGAACCAATCCGGTACCCGATGCACACACAGTGCACGGGCCACTCATTTAACCAGGACTATAACGCTTAATTATTTTATAAGAGAGAAGAAATGACTCACCCATCATCGTCTAGACAATACTACTATAGCAGAGATGCAATGAGTCAGTGATTCGTGGGCCAAGTTGATTAAGATTTGTGAGTGGGTCAAGTTGATCAAGATTTGTGAGTAGGTCAAGTTGATCAAGATTTGTGAATGGTTCAGTGGGGCGTGGATCAACAGGACGTGGCTTACTTTGACCCACCGACCACTCTGCTTAGTCCATTGTAGACAGTATATTCTGAACGCTGGAGAATTTGCCTACGTTTTACTTTCAAGTCCTCCATTTTTCTTCCTTTTTTCTTTTGTTTCTATTTACTTACCTGAGATGAATGTATCTACCAAGAAAGTCAAAAAAGAACTTCAAACACTTTAGGATATTGATATTTATAATTGTAATAATAGCAATAGGACTTAGTACTTGGCTTTTCAGACATAACCTGTGCGTTTCTAGAGAAGCTGACTACTGGGGAAAAATATTTTTGAATCATCTCTAATATATGAATTATATATATAAATTGAATGTAACCATGTGTGCGTGATCATCACGGTCAAATGAAACAACTTTTGGTACATAGTTAGGCCCCAATCCCAACTGGGATGTTATCATATCGCTTTCATTATAATACATATCCTAAGGGGTGAATGCGGGTCCGAATTTGTACGAAAAATTAAGCATCTCAGGAGCCGTACAATTTAAGGAGCTGAAACTCAGTATCTTTCACATCCTTGTTTTATTGTAAGTGTACACTCTTTAGCCAGTGGAAAGAGGGCATGGTTCAGAGTCGATGACAATGGTTTTTGGTGCGTGATTGGTCACAATGGGTCGTGATGGGCTGTGGGGTCACAGTGGGTGGTATGTCAGTGGGTCATGGGTCAAGTTTTCATTGATCCACGCCATCTCTGTACTATAAGTAGAAATGTGAAAATTGGACGTGAATACTCATTTTCTCATATAAATGAGAAATAAATAATTAGATTGGATTTTAGCTTACTGTTCCTTTCAACAGCGAGGTTATATAAGGCGCAGAGCTAAAGCTTAACGTGTGTTCCAAACCACATGACCTTCCGCCGGGGTCGAAGCCGGTACCAAAGGCGCGTAGGCTATCCGCATAGCGAAAAGGGAAAGAGATAAGAAAGGATTTATTTTTGAAACACGTGTCCTCAGGGAGGTTAAATTTTCTGCCAATGATTTACCTTACGGATCCCTGAAACTAGGGAGATGAAATTAGATATATTGTGCCTCTCAAGACAAAGGAGCGTATCTAATTTTTGCAACTTTTCCAGGAGACAAATTTAAAGTTTTTTTTTTCATTTATTCTATCGTCTTCGTTCAAAATTTAGTTTGATTTCTTTCGTTTAGGTATATAACTTACGAAATCAAACTAAATTTTAAAAGACGACGTTAGAATAAATAATGAGAAAATGTTTAAACTTGTCTCCTCGAAAAGTTAAGAAAGTGAGATACGCTCTTTTGTCTCGAGAGGGACGATATAAACTCTTCGTTAAAAAATATAAATAAATAAAATAAAATAAAATAAAATAATTTCGTATATGAATTGACCGATGTAAATGTATACTTATTGAATGTTTATTGAAATTCTGTCTCAATTTATTAGTAAATGAAATTTACAAATAAAAAACTATTATCACGATGTTGAAAAAAAACAAATGGAAAATATATTATAAATTTAAAATTTATAAGAAGCAACAATTAAAATATCATTGTGTATGTAAATAAAATACAATAAAGGAAAATATCATTTCGGATATTTCAAAAATTACTTCCCTGAAGGAGAAAAGGGGAGTCATTTCTGTAACAGCCATATCTCCCTTTCTTCAGAAAGCATCGAATGTGAGGTTTATTTAAGTTGGACATGTGAAATTAGGTATAAGAACTCTTAATTAAAAATAAGGGAACGCATGTAGCGGCACTGTAGAAAATTCAACTTCTAACGGAATAAAAATGTAATTTTCTATCATGATTTTTTCTTTTTTCTATTATTATTATTCACCAAGTGCCCTATGTGAGGCTGAAATTCGATACACAATATGTACCCTGATTAAACAATGACCTAAGACGTGTTTTAGCGATTTTGAAAATTCCACTTCTACATGAGGATAAGAAGCAATTTATATACCGTTCAAATTTTCGGCTTCATATCTATTATACTTACTCTTACCATGTGAAAAACGGACTCTTCTGCGAGTTATTACATAAAAATGTAATATTTTCTGAAGTAAAAATGACTCTCCTTCCGAAGTAACCCAAAACGCTTACCAATTTTTCAAACACAGAGGAAAATTTGGAGTGTATTCGACGACCGAATGCGATATGTACCTCTCTCTCTCTCTCTCTCTAAAGCATTCCTGTGAGCTACAATCGGACTGCAATTAGCATATAGAAGTGCTCCGCAATTAGTAATTAGCGCCTATTAAATGATCAGCACACTGTGCGATGTACTGGAACAGTGGTAGATCGTGCTTGCATGTTGTGCAATTACAGTATTTTTTTTATCGCTCTCTAATAAGAATATTTATAAAACAAAATTATCACAATAACAAAGTTAGTTTTTTTTCCTTGGTAACCAATCAATAACTGCACACTAATTGCAAAACTGAATTAACTGAGATTCGGAGAAACGAGCGCGAAATACGAAATTTACAATTTGGTCATTTTAAAGTCTCTTGGATATATTCATTCCTTAAGATCGCGGTAGGGTAACCTAGAGTTGGATACTCAGTTTCTTTTCACTAGGATCTCACAGTGGGAATTATACCATTATAGCGTTAATATGTTCGTCCGTTACTGGATAACGTAACTCTTGAACAAAACCGAATTTATTTTTTCTTTTTTTTTTCTTTCTTTCTTTTTCGCTATATAGCTAGAGAGACTATCTCGACCAAGTTAGGGGGTGCGGTGGCTCAATAGTAGAGCGTTCATATCCGGTGCTTGCGGTCCCTGGTTCGATCCCAGCTCGCGCCGTATGAACTTTGTGGTGGACAAACGCCGTGTTCGTGGGTTTTCTCGGGGTTCTCGTGGGTTTCCTCCCACTTTCCTCATTCCCCCATTTCACTCATTTCTCATTATCACCGTCTCCTTTAGCCTAACCTGCATAACCTGGAACGTAAAACATAAAGATTTCATTTCATTTCATTTTGACCAAGTTAATTAATCTAAAATTTTCATGGGTAATGGTGACTTTTAACAGTGGTTATCCTATGGCGTGATCCTATTTACTATCTTTACCAGAGTATAAAGTAATCTTTTAAAAAAAATGACCAATTAATAACGGCCTACGGGCTAGAAGAAACTAATACTAGACCTAGAAGCCATTTTCTATTTTCTTCAATCCCCCACTCCCCGAGGCTACGGTTCACTGAATGAGCATAAGTCATATAATTTTTGAATCCTTGTTTTATTCTGTGTGTCCTGCTTCTTTCATATGTCTAAGCCAATCAGAACCTAAGCTACGATCACTTGACAGTAACTAGCATGGACTTAGTAACCAAAGGGTTAAAGAAAATATTTTCACCGTTACAAAGTCAAGAATTGTTTGAGGTATAATATAATGGCCAGCTACACTTTTCCTGCTACACCTGAAGAAAAGAACAAATCATACATTTCTTCACTTTTTTTTTCGCGTGGGGCCTTGGTGGTTCAAGTGGTAGAGCGTTCGCCCATGGTGCGTGGGAACCCTGGTTCGATCTCAGCTCGTACCAAATGAATTTTGTGGTGAAAAAACACCGTGTGTGGGGGTTCTCGGCGTTCTTCCGTTTCCTCCCACTTTCTTCATTTCATTCATTTCTTACCATCGCAGTCTCATTTAGCCTAGCTACATAACCGTGAGACATAAAAATGAAATATTTCATTTTATTTTTTTCATCTTCATTCGCTGGCTGTTGTTTGGTTCAGTAAGTACGCCAAAAACTTCTACTTGGGAGGTTGTTCAAAATAAAAGGGGGGATGCTCTCAGAATAATGATATACATTTATAAACAAACTCAAAGAAAACGGTATATTTTGTTACGCAACTATTAGCATGAGAACGAGGTCGCTTCGTATTTTGAACTGAAATAAATAAATAAATAGAATATTGCCTTCTTTCCTAAACGCTAAACCTTTTTTTTAACTTGATGTAATAAATAATTTACATGATACTGATTGACACAATTGGATTTGGGGAAGTATTTCTTTTCCATCCAGGGATGTGTGTAAAGAAATTTAGGGGGTGTTGGGGGTGTTGGGGGTATAGATTATTCTCTGGTTTGGTTAACAATGATCTAAATTATTTGAATCGCTTATTGCAGGAAATTTTTGCGATTTTTTTGGCGATTTTGAGTGTTCACATAATTTCAGATACTCATGTATAGAGTCACCGCGGAGTAGAAATGACTTTCCTAACTGCAACATTGAGCGAGAAATCCGAAGTTTAAGTCTTTATTGAGTTCAAAAGAATCATATGTCCAGGACTGAGTCCCTTCTGCACTCAACAGTTGACACCTTCCCACGATGTTAAGGGGGTAGACTACTAAATATTTTTGAAAAACTAATAATTTTTCTTTTGCCCGTTTATCGTAAGTGGAAACAGGTAATAAAATGTAACTTACCACAATAATAGATAATGTTATTCTACACCCGAAAATACGAAGCGGAAGAATTTTAGTGTTGTCATCCATAGAAATTACAGTATGACCAGAATTTGAATTACTCAAAAGCCTAGATTAAGGTACCGACTAGAAAAATGAACTCAACGGTAATTGATGACTTATCATGATATCTGTGATCCTTGTTAACTACTTTTTAAATAATATTTGTATTTATTTTATAAAACGTACATAAATTATAACAAAATAAATAAGTTATTACAAAATAAATAAAAATATTATTTAAAAAGTAGTAAACAAGGAACATAGACAGCTTGATAAGTCATCAATTACCGTTGAGTTCATTTTTTTTAGTCGCTGCCTTAACCTAGATTTTTGAGTAATTCAAAATCTGGTCACTGTAATTTCTATGGATGGCAACACTAAAAATTCTTCCGATTCGCATTTTCGAGTGTAGAATAACATTATCTATTATTGTGGCAAGTTATATTTAGTCACCTGTTTCCACTTACGATAAACGGGCAAAAGAAAAAATATTAGTTTTTCAAAAATATTTAGTAGTCCGCCCCCTTAATAATAATAATAAAAAAAGTTGCTATTCCTGCTGTTATAGTAGATGGTTTAGTACAACGTATATATTACACAGCAAACAGTGTTGCATGACAAGGAGGGTGAATCTTTTGAGGGTTTGTTGATTGCACTTTGAGAAGGACACAATGTCAGATACAGTTACAGAGGTGCCAAGAAAAAGAAAACGAGGTGTGAGTAACCCTGCAAAGTATAGATGAAATATAAAACGCGCCAAAATATAGGGACATGAACATTATAACTACACAAGAAAATTAATTCCTGCCAAAACGGTATGCCTAGTATAACTGTCGTAGAACGTGTTTTGCAAAAAATAACGAAGAGTATCAAGTGTCAGTTCTCATGCATTTTTGTGAATTCCAAACGAAAGACGTTTTCTGCAAAGTTTAATATAGGCGGCAAGCTTTAAAGTTTACAAGAAGGAAAAAACTCACTCATTTCATCATGGTTGGAACAGATGGTGCGGAAATTTGCCCAATACCTTTCTGAGTTTGCATGCTGTAAGTGAGAAACAAATAAGAAAGATACACTAGCTCCTCTTACATGGTAAAAGTACCACAGATAGGAGCAGGCCCGCAGACAGCCCAAAAATGTAGGTGGGGGGCGGTAGAAGTTAGGGGTGGCCCGAGCCCGATCCAACTATATTATAATTAATTTGCAAGCCTACCGTGAACATTTTAGGGGGGGCAGTAAAAATTTAGGTAGGTCAGTCCCCCATGGATATGGGCCTGGATAGGAGACACGAAGGGAAAAGTTGCAATGCTATCCATGTATTTGAAATTGCTAAAATTCATGAACACATAACTTCATATTCTGCAAAATAATACCACTATTCAATTAAGGAATATCATTATGTAAGTGAGGTACTTAACAGAGAAAAATCATATTGAATTTGTCTAATGGAAGTACCGAGATTCCCCATAAAATGGTAATGTTATGTCAAAACACTGAATCAAGATTTTCAGCTACGGACTAAAAACGCAAGATGTGACCTCCAAAGGAACGTTGGGATTACTTGCCAGGTTATAGGGAATCTCAACGTTCTTTTGGAAAATCCCTCGCACACTCTACATTGCGTTGTTTTTTAATTACAGCCCTCCGAAGTTCATTTTCTTATGGTTTCGGCACTTTATATCGCCGAAACTATCCCTCACTGACCAAAGTTCCACAGGACTTCTTTGCTGGTTTCGGTGTCGAGAATCAACTCCCGAAGTTTCTTACCATCCTGTATAAAAGCAAACAAATGTACGTGATGTACATGTGATATAGTGCTAGTAGTTTTACGCTACAACAATAATCTACATGGAAAAACACGTAAAAATATTGTATTTTCATCGGGCTTACGTAAAATTTCAAAATTCTAGTTAGTATGGAAGTCTGTCAAATTTTAAGTTCCAAGCTTTCATTCCGACAAATAAACAGACAAGTAACTTAATAAAAGTATTTTGTCAAAAAACAGAAAATCTATACAAAAAAACGACTGATGAAAGAATTCCTAACATTTTTCTTTCTCTACTTGCCGCAGTTGACATCAAATGATTATTACGAGGTACACTTTACTGCAGTTTGTTCCATTACACTACCTAGCATTTGTCGACTGCTACACAAAATTGAACATGATTGATGTTAAAAGTAATGTAAATTGATAACCAGATGCTCATTTTCCAGATGACTTTCTCTCCCTTCCTTTTTATTCCCAAGTACTACGCTTCATATTGCATCAATCATAACAGAAAGACAGTGTGGTGAACTGGAAACATATATAAAAAAATGATATACAAGGCAATTTTTAATATATGGTAAACAGAAGTTATAAACACCTGAGGCATCGCACCTGATGAAGTTCAGAGCACAAGTATACAGCTACTGTTTTATAAGAAAAGAAAATGTTATTAGTAAACTCAGGTGCTCTGTACGAGTTGTTGAATTAATTTTAATGGCAAAACTGAGCTTTATTATTATTATTATTATTATTATAGAAACAAAGATTTTCAAAAATAAAGAAACGTTGTAAAACATATTGAACACATCCTCTTGTTCACATTTAACTTGAATTACTGACAAATGTTATAATAAAAAATAAAGCTTCAGCAGCCACGTAGCCAAGGTGGGTCCGGACCTCCCCCCTTCGAGACCAGAAATAAAAAGAAAATTAAGGAAGGATGAAACAAAATGACATGAGAAAAAGAAGGATCAGCGTTAAAAATAAACTACAGGAAGCTTTTGGTTACTCTTTCTTATGAGGAGATTTGTATTACTTGGTGTACATGGTGACGAGGTGAGCGAGATATCCTGGAAGAGTCAGGCAATTTGAATTGGTGTACATGGTGACGAGGTGAGCGAGATATCCTGGAAGAGTCAGTGAATTTGAAATTTCTAGAAAAGTCACGGAATTCTCAGAATTTCTGTTACAAGTCAGGAAGATTTCAAGTTGCCGAAAGCATAGTGCCGTTGTAAGCAAAGCGTAGGCATTTTTTTATGATAATTTTTCGTCATCGCATCCTTGCAGTTTCAAACACGTTATTTCAAAAACAATTTTCTACTGCTCCTTTAACCTATCATTTGGAACAGACAGTAGTTGACGGAATAACAAAAACAAAAATTTATGCCGAAAGAAAGTTCTGTTAACATTTTATTCAACAGAGAGAAGAACGCAGATATTGTGAAATAGTTTACAAGACATTATTGCGTACGTACTTTTTATAACAGTTGAGGTCATAATGAAAGGAAAATTGTTATATTTGAATAAACAGAGAAAGGACGTACTCCTTCTAATGGTAACTCCTAGCAGTTACGTACATGTTAATTCAAAGTACTTTTTGCAGGAAGTTCCCGTTTCATGAAACTGCATTTTTTATGAATTGCACACCCATGAATGAACGGTAAGTCTGACACTAAATAACATACAGGAGACAATATTAACGATAGTATTGGTGCCGCATGCATTTTCTATAGTCACGAGTCGCCACTATATTCTATTTATAAAGATACATCAAAGCTACCTTCCTTTTATTTTTATTATTTTCACACCTACATATCAAACTTATCGGAATTCTGGGAAAATTAAGTGGAATTTCCTTTATGTCGTTTTATAGGAAGAAAAATTCAGAATAAATACAAAGATTAAAAAAAGAAATTTTAGTTTTAAATATTCGGTGACGAACAGAGACGAAAACGAAAACAAGGCACCGCCGGTAAAAGGGGAAAACACAGAAAGAATTTGGTTGTAAAAATACAAAAGGATGAAATGTCATGACATCTAACATTGGTCACGTAACCTTCTGTTCTCACTCCCCCGGCTCCACTATTCCCCTTCCAGTCAGTAAACCAAACGGTTTTTCTGCGTACGACCTTCTGGCACGCGAAACGACTCCATGGCACGTCATACTTTAGATGTTACGTGACACCTCGGCGGCCGAAACGCCAGTATCACAAAGTTACGAGACAACAGAACAACCTCCTCCCCTTTTCAACTCCTTATGCTAATTCTTTTTTATTTGGGGGGGGGGGAGACCGAAAAAATGTCGCTGATTCGCTTAGTACAACTCACTCACACAGCACCCCTCTACTGCCGAGTACCAAAAGCAAAATTAACGAATGGGAAGCACACAGTCGAAAAAAAAGTTAAGAAAGTGTGGGAGAATCGGAA
This sequence comes from Thermobia domestica, assembly GCF_964235325.1. NCBI lineage: Eukaryota > Metazoa > Arthropoda > Insecta > Zygentoma > Lepismatidae > Thermobia > Thermobia domestica. The sequence continues at coordinate 226,650,955 of NC_137460.1, read as the reverse complement.
GAAATCTGGTGTATAGTAATTACCAGAAAATACGGAAAAAAGGGGAAAAGAGAGACGATAATTCAACAGCAATTTTTGGGATGCTTTCATTCTATACCCATCTATTCTTTTCTCTCTTTCTTAACCCTTTACCACTCTCTTCACTTTTGGATTATAATCTGTCACGTAAGGTGGCTACCACAGTTTAGTCTAATGCAGTTAATTTACACAAATCTAATGCAAACTTAATTCCAGAAAGATTTCGAGGCAAATATTAAAGGGGGGATATAAATGTTCTAAATTGAACAAATTTCATGTTTGAAAAAAAAAAGTACATTATTCGTTTCAGTTTAACACTGTTCAACATAAAATATATTTTTAAAAAATGAAGCGAAAAGACGTAGTTAATGACATTGCCTGTCAAAGAGTTGGGGAAGTACTCTCGCGGATATTTTTTTAACTGCGTATGTTCACGAAGATCAGCATTATTACAGAAAATGTGTGTTAGTTCGTTCCTGTTTGTGATCGGAGACTGTTTGCAGTAGCGTTTTTGCAGAAGCTGAAACTAATGTAATAACCGGTGTTATTGTGGTGCTTTATCCGAATTAGGAAAATACTTGTAAAAAGTGGTAGTAAATACTTGATAATGAATCCAGGTGAAATTGGAAACACTGTTTGGGAACAAAGACTTGTCAGAACGTAATGAACTATCAGTAAGTGGAAGTGAGTACGTTCTATCAGATAGTGAGAACTGATATTTTCGAAGAAATTGAAGATGGTATTAGTGGGCAAGAAAGGACAAGGAAGGCTGAAAAAGATGAAGTAGAAATAAATGATCGCGTGGGTGATATAGTGAGTTCTACTCACAAAGATTTTGGAATTGGACTGATTGTAAGGCAACAGGTAAGCAATTTCCTTTCTCTGCAAAACATGGGCTACAGTATAAATTTGATGTCAGTGAACCTGTTACTATATATAAGGAATTTGTTGATGACAAAATCGTCAATTTAATAGTAACTGAAAGTAACAGATATACAAGTAATACATTTCTCGCAAGAACGTAAAGAGGCGCTCACCGGTAACAAAATCGTACGACTGCACCAGATGAAATAAAGATGTTCTTTGCTGTTCTGATAATAAGGGTCTTTGTCCATTACCAAAAAGAAAAAAAAAAGTGTTCGTCCGAGAATCTACTGTATAAGAACGATTATCCGTACATTTCCATACGTATTTTCCATTATAAAAAGATGTCATACCAACGAGATTTTATGTACAATATACGCGTATATCAGGTTTCGTTTCCGTTAAAAGATTTACAGGTCAGCTCCATACATTGCTTACGATGTATATAGTAACAGAAAGTCCGTAACACTCAGTGCCAGATTTACGATAAACTAAACAAATTACAGCTTAGGGCAACACTGTCTTAGGGACCCAAAAATTTAAAGGAAAAACAACTGAATATACTGAATATTTCAAAAATAAGATTAATAATAAATAAATTACAATGTATACAGCAACAATGTGCTTTTATGATATAAGTAATGGGACCCCTTCTGCTAGACTGCTCTCTCAAATATCAGTTAGCAATGGACAGCTGGACTTATGTATAAAAGGCCCCGATTACCTTCAATAGCTTAGACCCTCATCAAATCTAAATCCGGTTCTGGTAACACTGTTCTACTTTTCAAACTAAAAACCTAAAGGCAACTTATAGCCACGAAAGAATAAAGATCGTGTACCACCGGTGGCACACGTCGGGAATTAAGGAAGAATGACGTGTACCTGGCTCACACGCCTGGCGGTAGCTCACACCTGGATTTTCGAAACGCATAGCTTCTTCATTACTGTCAGGTGTCGGGCTGAACGTGTTAAATTAAAAAAAAAATCATCAAATGTCGTGTGAGGAGTACAGTATTCTTCAAGGTAGAAACCTGACATTACAGGTGGTGCTTGGGGTCCCGGGTTCGATCCTTGCCCCCGCCAAGTGAACTTTGTGGTGGACAAACACCGTGTGCGTGGGTTTTCTCGGGGTTCTCCCGTTTCCTCCCACTTTCTTCATTCCACCATTTCATCCATCTCTCATCATCACAGTCTCCTTCAGCCTAACCGGCATAACCGTGGGACGTAGAACTCAAAAATTTCATTTCATTTTTTTTGACATTACAGAATCCCGATGGAATAAAATATGTAGATATGGAGATGAACAGAGAAGATAGGAGTTGACAGAAGAGAAGCATTAAGTATTAGTTACGGACGGGAAAAGAAGAATATAATGGAGAAAGGTAGAAAGCGAAAAATAAGCATGTTATCAGTAGTATAATAGAATATATGGCAAAACTAATAAAAGGAGAGAAAAGAGAACACGTGATTAATAAACGACGGTCGCTTCCATGTCAAGTTTAGCAGAGGTACAGAGGGTACAAAATCTTTTAAATTCGCAAAGAATGGCCTTAAGAGACTGTAAATATTATAACTATACTTGTTCTTTACTATTTTATAGAATAAAAAACAATTTTTAAAATAATGTTAGAAAAAAAACGTCCTCTTTATAATGTGTATTTTCGAAAAATCTTGTCCTGAGACTGTTCTCAAGTATTCCAATTGCTGGTACAAGAAAATCTAAATTCAACTTATGTGTGAAATACAGAATTTTGGATGTTTATTCTGTAACTAGAAACACTTGGGAAGATAAATTAAGAGAGAAAGCTCACTACAGCCTTTCACAGACTTAGATTTTCTTTAGTACTTGCAACCTTGATCATCGTTAATTTTTCTGGCAAATATCCATTGCAACGTTCATATTTATTAATGTTGCCGTCAATTAGGATAGTCTCAAGAACTATCTGTTGGATCAGTATCTATTTCTTTACAGGATGTATACAGTCAAAAGTACAGATACAAAAAGCTGACTTTTTTTAAAGGAAGGTTTTTTACTCAGAGGAAAAAGGCCTTTGGGGAGAAAAACAAATTAGCTTTTTTTTTTTACTTTTTATGACTTAGTTCTTTAAGTACTACATTTATTCTCCTCTGGTAGATTCTAGAATTAAAAAAGTACCTTTACAAAATCCAACAACATATTTGTGAATCGTATATTCAGTATGGGGGCTGTCTTTATTGGTTTTCATACTGGTATTGCAGTTGTTTCCAACAAGTGTTATGCAACCCCATATCCCAAATGCCATTTTGGTTGCCTAACCATCTTGTCAAGTTGAGTCTTCGATTTAGAGTTTCAACTTGAATGTTGATTCATATAGAGCAGCGTTTCCCAACCTTTTCAACCTTTTTCAACTTCGGGTGTACCTTGAATTCTCGCGGCACACTATGGGTGTAACTTGAATTCTCGCGGCACACTCATAGATATTATTATTTGTAAATATAAAATACCGTGGTATTTTTTCTGTGAATAATGATCTTTCTCACGGAGAACAAAGTTGGATCACTGGTTTTCCCCCGTGGTTAATCATTATGCTGTACTTTTCATTCTAATTTAAAAACAGAAAACAATTCAATGAAATATTGGACTAATGTTTGCAAAACTACGCGTTCTTTTTCGAAAACTGTATCCAACCTTTCACTAAGAAGATAGATCACTAAATAACAAATGAACAAGCAAATCTCTTTTACTTTTAAGACACAAATGTAGGTAATTTGTATGCATGTTTGCTTTGTCGAAAGTATTGAATGATATTTTAAAATTTCAGGTTAGAAAATAGTCTGCAACAATAAAGGAGCAACAATGGTCATAACAATGATAACAAATACTTCTTTCAACATTAAAATTGTACACGGTATGAAACTTAAAATTGTAGATTCATAGTAGACGTTCATAGTAATGTGAAATACAAATATAGATTTTCCCTTATGTCTTGCAATCTGATTGCTATATAATTAATAATTTTGTTTCGATTTCCCCGCGGCACACCAGCGGCCCATTCACGGCACACCAGTGTGCCGCGGCACACCGGTTGGGAAACGCTGATATAGAGTAAAACAGCAATAGATACCGAGAAGCGATTCTCTGCAATCAATTAAGCGTCCTAAGAATACACGTCTATACCATATCCATTCTAATCTCTCCACTAGGACCGGAAGCGGTAGAAATCTATCCACTTCCGGTTTCAATACTGAGGAAATATTACACCGTACAAACAAAACTCCTTCATCTGGTGTGCACGTGACACTACTACTTGCAGTAACAGTAATAATTCAGTGTTTTCAGTCTAGGGTATTTTTTCGTGCCCCCAACCTTTAACTCACGAATTAGTGCTAGAAGCGACAGTCCTATTAGCGACAGGAATTATCTGTCCTATGAGCGACTGATTCATTAACATTGAGATGATGGAAGATGATATGATTCTCCCTCGTAAGATATGTTTGCCTCTGGCGTTATTAGCTGCGAAACGTACAAGTGCCAGTGATACTGTTCTTAAAATATATTTTCCCAAATAAAACTCATCTTAATTTTGAGTTAGATTTTACACAAAACACATTAAATAACTTAACGAGACAACAGGGGTGTTTCCATGAAAAGTATATTCCTATGTAATTAATTATTGAAAATCCAATTGTAATATTTCTTTTATTCAAAAGCTCTGCTTTCTGTACTTAATTTACAGAAAGCGGTTTCAAACTTGAGGGCAGTATTTCCGGCAGTGAATGTCAATGGCTGTAATTACCATTTTAATCAACACACTTGGAGGAAAGTGTAGGATATTTGTTTGGTAAGGAAGTACAAGGAGAACGCTGAAGTCATACTTCATATAAAAATGTGTGCTGCTTTGGCATATTTGGCACCTGCACATGTTGATGAGTGTTGGCTTTTTATTCAAGAAGGCTACCCTATGAATGATAAGTTTCAGGAGTTCTACAATTACTTCGTTGATACATGGCTGGAGAATGCTTATATTAGCGTTGAAATGTGGAACTGTTATCGAAAGAGGCATAGAGCATAAAACAAATAATGGAGTGGAGAGCTGGAATCATAAGCTGAATACTTTGTTAGAAAAAGCATTCTGAGCCTCATACATCTAACAACAGCTCTGAAGAGCGGAGCTCAGCAAAACGATCTTTTGTATGATACGAGGGTTCTGAATTTGGAGAAGAAAATCAGGAAAGAGACATATGTAATTTTAGACCACAGAATATCTTCGATTCTCGATGAATACGAGCGTACCTTGGATGTGAATAAGTGTTTGCGGTCACTTGCGTATGTGCAAAAGCTCCAGTAATATTTTGTCCCTGTGTATGTCATATTTTTGACAGAACTGGTCAGCATATGTTAATGAGTGTGGCTGGAAAAACTGTGTGTGTGTGTATATTCTATAATTTGACAAAGACTGTTTCCCGTAGTTTTCTGTGTGATAAGGAAAACAGTTGACTGTGCAGTGTATGTAAGATATATTTTAGATTTAAAAAAAACAAAAACTGCTTACTATAAGTTGATAATTTTTAACAAGGAAAAGAGGTGGCATATGTTGTGTGCAGAAGTGATTTTGACAAAAGACTAATCAGTATAAGTTTCTAAGGGCAATGATAAGGACAATTACTCATGTGTGTGTGTGTGTGTGTATTAATAGATTATTTATTCTGTTGTCTTTTGGCAACTTTTAAACACGTCCACGCCATAACCATTAAGTTGCCAGTCCCAAGCCTGGATAAAGTGTGAGGGATAGTTAAGGAAAAATATGCATCGTATTTTTTAATAGTTCGTTAATAATACTTACAAGCAATGCTTATTAAAGAAATCTTTATACTTATAAACTTAAAGTTAAGGATGTTTGTTAAAAATTGTTTATGTTCAGATGTTTATTTGTAAAGGTTTGTAAAGTAAGGGAGGGGACTGAGACTTTTCCTATACTGTAGGTATCTCATTAAGGTATAACTTTTTAATTGTTAATTGTTAAGGGTGTACGTTTCTTGCTATTGTGAAACGGTTCGAAGAAATGAGACCTTTAGGAACGTAAATTTTTCATAGTACATTTTATTAGGTTCTAAATCACACTAGTGTGAAACAAGTTAAAGAAGAGGGAACCTTATCTTCTTCCATTGTCTTAGTGTGAAGGAATCAGTGACTTATAGGCCAGTTAATAGATCGAATCGGTCGCTCATAGGACAGTTAACAGTTCCTGTCGCACATAGGACTGTTGCAAGTAGGACGACACCTAACTCACGAGCCCTCACTGCCCTCAATCTCGCGGCACCCCAAGTTCCTCCATCGCTGTCAACTCTAGCAATTTCAGAGCTCTAAACTAACAAAACTTTACATAAATACAACAAAACTTGAATCAAACTAGTTTGGTGCATCGTACTTCCGGGAAAATGAATCTAATAGTTGATGCAATAAGTAACAAGTAACTAATCACAAGTATTAATTAGTTTCCAAACAAGCAATTGTTACTAATTACAATTAAACTTGATTGACTGATTGTACTTCATGATATTCGATAACAGAAAAACAATCAATCACAGGAATTCAAGAGAGGTTAGAGGCACTATTTGGGTTGCAGCTATCCGCAGGGATTCACATGCGAAAACACATCAAACTTTTTAATAGCCTAATAATAATTAATTTAATTATTGTACATACATACATACATACAAGTATTCGTATATTTATAAATTACAAATTATTCGTAATTAAGTTATTAATCTACATGATAAATAATTGCGAGTGTTTGCAACAGAAGCGGCTCAAGTCTGGAGTAAGACATTCTAGAACATTTTTCAGTCCTCCCTCTGCCTCCATAGACAGTTATTCCATCAGCTTAAACAGTTTTTGATAAAGTATACTTTATATTAAGATGTTAGAAAACTTGAAGAAGGGCTGTAAAGAATGTGAGATGAAAACAAATGTTAGAAAGACAAAACCCACAGTGATTGGAAGGAATGGGTTGGTGTCAAATACAGAAATAGGAGAGGAGAAAATAGAACAAATGACTAGTTTTCAAGCAATATTAGTGACGATATGAGATGTGAACGTAAAATAAAGCAAGGATAGGAATGGCGAAAGAAGCCTTTTAGGTGAAAGAAAAAGACTATTTTGTCGGACCTTGAATAAAGAGTATAGAAAAAAAGCCTCATAAAATGCTTCGTGTGGAGTATTGTTTTGTATGGGTTAGAAACATGGACCTTACGTAAAAATGATGAAAAACGAGTGGAAGCTTCCGAAATGTGAGTGTGGAGAAGAATGGAGATAATTAGTTGGATCGAGCGGTAAACGAATGAGAGGATGTTAAAAATGCTGGGGGAGAAAAGAACAATTTTAGATAATGAGAGGATGTTAAAAATGCTGGGGGAGAAAAGAACAATTTTAGATAATGAGAGGATGTTAAAAATGCTGGGGGAGAAAAGAACAATTTTAGATAATGAGAGGATGTTAAAAATGCTGGGGGAGAAAAGAACAATTTTAGATAATGAGAGGATGTTAAAAATGCTGGGGGAGAAAAGAACAATTTTAGATAATGAGAGGATGTTAAAAATGCTGGGGGAGAAAAGAACAATTTTAGATAATGAGAGGATGTTAAAAATGCTGGGGGAGAAAAGAACAATTTTAGATAATGAGAGGATGTTAAAAATGCTGGGGGAGAAAAGAACAATTTTAGATATTGTTAAGAAGAGGAAGAGAAACTGATTACGACAGGGAGCAAAATTTCAAAGTCAGACGCACGCATCAAGCCAAAAATAATGGTCGCCAATATCCCTCACATGCAAATTATAATACCCCCACTTCCAAGGCATTTGGTTTGACAAAGAACGAGATTACAACAGGGCATAAAATTTCAAAACCAGACAATTAGATTAATAACAATTAACTTTGAATTGGACAATTCATATAGATGTTAAAAAAATATTTAACCCTAATATTTAATTTCACGTTTGTGTAACACTCTCTCCCTGCACTCAAGTACTAGTTGTCGATTGCAGTTTTCGGATCAAAGTCCTTAAGTGAAGGGACATTGATGGAAATTGTCAGCAAATCATCCAGTGTGTCAGTCTTCAGTGAATTCCTGTAGGCAATCTCTGTTGAGGCTGCTGAAGTCTCTCATATGAAACAGTACTCACAAGTAAAACTGCACAAAATGCGACATTTGGAATTGGAAGCAAATTTGGAAATTTTGTAATGATTAAAACGATTGTAATGATTGTAATGAATTTTCACTGTAAATTCGTTTCACATTTCATGTTTTCTCTCACTCAGTGACAATTATTTCGTGGGAAACAGAAACTGAACAGCCTTATAAGTTTAGGCAGAAACCATTCCTACTGAACACTGGTCGCCATCTCTAAATTTCTTGTCGCCAATAGCGATCTGGCGACCGGAAATTTTGCGCCCTGGGTTAGTATATTGAGTAAGAAGGAACCTGTAAACAAATAGAAGGGACCTGTGCCCAGAACTTCGGGATCTCAGGGCCCGGGCCCGGTTATTGACATCAGCTTCCCAACGCCACTACCCGTGTCTACCATCTCCATGTAAAACATGGTTTCCCTATCTCACTCCATGCGCTTTTCAACAAATAATATGCTGTAATAAATCACCTAAATCATTTGTTGTATTTCTGTTCGTAGATTTTATTGCTTGTATTAAACTATAGAACTAGTATATAGCTTCGCCATTGACGAAGACCCTAAACAAAAGTCTGTCAATGAATCAATAAATCATCTCCCTCAAAAAAAAATCGGCGGAGTTTTCGGTATAGAGCTCTGAAGTTTCTACTTCCCACTCTCTCTTCTCAATCAAGGTGGAAGAAATTATGCATCTTGTGTTTCGAGTCTCGCGTTCCTTCCTATCCTTTTCTTGTGGCACAAAGATAAAATCCTACATATTTTTTATTTATGTATTTATCTGCCAAAGTTCCAGATACAGCAAGGCAGCCATTTTACAATGAAACTATATAACATAGAATATAAAATTAACAACAACAAGTGTAAACAAAAAGCTATATAAAGATCAATAAGTTTAGCGATATTTATCCTATTAATAGTTTAAAGCTCAAGTTGAGTTGAGTTGATTTTAAGTTTAACATCCCGTTCAGCAGCGAGGCTATATGGCACGTGGACCTACTAATTAACACCACATGAGCTCCCGCCGGGAATCGAACCCGGGTCTCCCACGCCAAAGGCTCATACGCTAACCGCTTAGCCACGAATGAGCTACGGATTAGAGCTCAAGTCATCTTACACTACTTGTTATATCTGTTCTTGTCAAAAGATGAATCATACACTTGTTCTCGTTTGAGGCTTATCGCAACCGGCTTGAGGAAACAGAATCACAATTATTCACAGTTCAAACGACTTGCATCCATAAATATTACACCTTTTGGCAGTGGCGGATCCAGCCCAGGGCAGGGGGGTCCCCAGTTCTTTCAATGACAGAAATAGTTTAAACTATTATTTATATATTTTTATAAGTTTACAGTAAACTCATTATATACTTATCACAGTCTAAATTCTGGATGTCCCCTCAGTTGTTACCTTCTAGATACGCCACTGCCTTTTAGTTAGGCTCAGAAAGGCTTGTGCCACACGCTATTTCTTCCAGGCATATTTCCGGGGGATAATTTCTCCCGTAGTTGTTCAATCGCCCCAAGAACTAAGATACATTACCTTGGTAATTACGATTATATGTCACTTATAGGCAAGGCACATCCTTAAGCAAACAGTAAAACTTTAACATTTTGAAATTCTCCCTTCCCCCTGGACAAAATTTGGTGGAAGAAAACCTATCATGTAGTCTGGATCAACTGAAAGAAAAATATATTTTCTGTTCCCTAACAAATTAATATAGCAAGTTAAAAAGAAACTTAATTATGCATACATAGTATGACATACTTGCATTTAAGGATAGCTATTATAAACAAACAAAAACAGGCGTTAATGTAAATTCTGTATCCTACTTGTTTTCCTATGGAAATATATTTTCCGATGAAATGTTATTTCTAAACCATCTGGTGAGTTATCGACGAATGACGGATTCGAATCGAAGCGGCTTAGCTTACTCCGTCGGGGGAATGATTTAAAACATGGCTGACCGGAACGTGATAGACAAACCACTTCGGATTACATACATTACCTGCGCTCTCCCAACCCCGTCTCCAACCATTTTTAATCCTTTCTTTCGCAATCCCTATGACTATCAACAGGCGCCCTCTTCCATTAGATAAAAGCACTAAAATAAACGAAAAAGCAGAAAAGGAAGGTTTCAAATTGGTTTCCCCATAATTGTGCTCTACGATCCATTACAAACAGGTTTGCAATTGGGAACAGGGAGAGAAAAAAGGAGAGGTAAACGTCCATCCTCAGTTGTTTTTTCTTAAAAAAAAAAAAAAAAAAGTTTGCTTTCGACGAGTTGCAGTCAGGCAGGAAATCAAGGTTGTTTGATTTAGGCCTGTCGATCAGTGGTGCGACAGTGCTGCCACCAATGACGGCTTCCGTCAACACCAGAGTTTTTTTTTTTTTTTAAGCAAGATTATCTCTATAGAGGAGGACGTTGAGGATCTCTGTTTTTCACACATGCTCTTTTCTCTACGTCGTTTGTCCCTTGAGGACACAAGAGAGCATCCAAACTCACCTCCCTGAACGGTGCTCCAGTGGTACATTCTCTCCTCGCCCTCCCCCCTGCGGAGATTCACGACAGGATAGGATAAAAGTGGGGAGGGGGATAACTGGAACTCATTTCCTAAAAGCTCTGGATATGAGTCATCTCTTCACTACTCACATGAGAAATCCGCTGTTTTCCTCCTCAACCCGAGTTTTTTTTTTTTTTCATGTCAGAAACGGGACTCAGGGATGGAAATTGCACGATACTTAACAGAATTTGGACAACAATTTAATCACCTCTACAATGTGCAAGACAAAGATAGTTTACACATGGAAAGGGAGTTCGTTAGTTGAACGGCGCGAATTATAAATCCTCAAACCTGGAGTCTTTAGCACCAAAAATAGAAACGCTAACCATACACCCAATAAGAGACTACGTAATTTTAAGAAGATCTATTTAGAAAAGTATGATTGTTGAAAATCTACACTAAAACGGACAAATGTCATACTGCAGGAGATATACGATACGGATACTTGTCCATTGTATAGTACATCAAAGAAATAGCTCCTCCAAAATAATAATAATAATCGGAGAACATCGTGATAAACAGAATAATGTGAAAATTACGAAGATGTAATAAATTGAGAATACTGTGAAAATATTAACACTCAGAAAGGTGCGTGTACGTGGAATGAAATTTACAACACAGTTTCGTTGCATGGCTATATAGAAATGATTACACTTTCGGGGTTACATAATATTCTAACCTTGATCGGTCTTGCTTCAAGATTCCATGTGCTACAATCAAAGCCTCCATATATAATCTAAGAAATCGACTGCCACACTGCTGCATGCGAATTCATAAATCATAGACAATGTTTGCTGCAGCACAATGACGAACACAAGCTACTATAAAAGATCATCACTGTTTGCTGGAGAGCTGTAACCAAGGGCGCCGATCCTGGGGGGCAGGGGGCCCGCCCCCTCTCAAACTCATGTGGGGACCTCATTGTATTTGTGTATATTAAATATTTGGTATAATTTGAATGCAATTTATCTTAAAATCCTCATATATAGGCCGTCTGCATCTGAATGGGACCCCCCAAATTTACAGAGAAATCGGGGCCCTTGGCTGTAACGAACAAAATGCTACAAAATATCAACACTGTTTGCTGGAGGACCGTGACAAAAAAGCTGCCACAAAACATCAACACGTTTGCTGGAGGATAGTGATGAACAAGATGTCGAACAGGCATATCTACACGTGGTTGATGAGCATCATGTCAGGTGATCATCCAGACCACGGGGATAGTCGTACACATTATTCCTCGAAGAAGCACTGCACATTCTGGGATACATGTAGCATTGTCCTCCTGAGGTACGACACCAGGAGTTCTGCGATGGAGAGACAGCAAGTTCTAGAACTGCCGAGGCTGCCCTCAATGCGTACAAGTTAGGAAAACGTGCTGTAACACATCACACCTGCCGTTCGGCCGCTAGGATACCCGACAGTGAATATTGGTGGATTATTCTTAATCCACAGCGTCTAATGCGTATGCCAGAGATAAATACCTACCTATATCCGCTATTGAAATCCGGATTTTCTGCACGACCAAAGAACAAATCAACATTCAGTTTCGTTGCAAGAAGTTGGCAGTACCATCGGCTTTTGCATGTGACGTCATGAGCTGTCACAGTAATCACCATGCTTTCATCTGCTTTACTCATCTGTGAGTACTAGAGATTTAATGCAGAAAGATCAGACAGAAAATTACTCTTACAACATATATGTCTGCTACTCATTTGTTTCTGCTATTGAAGCCATTAGTAACTTAAAATACAACCAATCAGAAATGTATTTCATTTGAGTCTTTTGCTCTACTGTGTCTAGGTTTGGACATTAATATTCCTGCTTCGGAATATTTGGAATCCTGCATCTGGTGAAGAAATCCGTGCACACCATGATTTCTTCACTACATGCCAATCGACGATTAGCTTCATCAGAATATCCACACAGCTGACGTCAGATTCAAAGTTATTTTCTTCGTAGCAAATAAGAGGCATTACTACATACTGGCCATGTGAAATTTCAAGTTTTTTCGCCAAGTTTATTGTCTGAATGCTTTGGGGCGCGTGGGGGGAGTCTTTGGCGTATGATACCATCACAGTGCAGAACAGGTTCGTTCCGAAATACGGTCTTCAGTCACCCAGTACTCAATGAATGGCTTCAGAATACGCCTTTCCGTTGGGAGCACGGGCTTGGATAAGCATTAAGAGTCAGGGAAGGAAGAGTGCTTAAATGCTTTTATGAGTCATTCTGAATTAAATAAATAAATCTAGATATGATCTAGAAGTGGGTGTTTTATAATTGAACGAAGATACCAATGACACTTTCCAGCAATATAGGACACCAGTTTATAAATATATTGATGTTCGCCAGAATCGCAAGGAATTTCTTTTCTGCAGTTGGATTTATCCTAACAGACTTACTGACTTGGTTATTTACACGTCACCTGAGTAGTGAGATTTTCTCTAGAAATTAATTGAGGAGATGCTGTTTTGTTGTCAATGTTACTCGCTCACATTAGTATCACCAATCACACACAACTCTTTAGGTAACAAATTTTGTATAACTGTCCCGTTTAAAAACCAGATATATAGAAATTAGAACAAATTGTTTACTTTGAAATACATTGTATTTTGCTATCATCTACAATTCCTTTAGCAGTCACAAACAGTGTAAGTATCTTTATGGTTGGTCGTTTGATTCAAGTTTTAAATTTCTTTGAAGTTTACAGTTCAAAGTATGATACGAACCACCAGGGCCGTGCCGTGGGGGGGAGTGGGACGACGGCCCCGGGCGCCGAAATAAGGGGACGAAAAATTCGGGAGAAAAAAGGAAAAATTGCTTGGAATATATGTATGGGGGCGCCGTCGTATACTCTCGCCCCGGGCGCTGATTTTCGACGGCACGGCCCTGCGAACCACGTATCAGTTTTGTAATTGAGCCCACGGTCCACACGCACAGAAGCATGTGCGCTATTATTTATATATTTTTTATATTTATATATAAATATATTTATATATTATATAAATATCTATATATCTATATAATTTAAACTATTATTTATATATTTTTGAGAGTTAATAGTAAATTCAATATATACCTATCATAATCTGGGGTCTGATTGGCTTCAGCAGTTTTTATCTTCTAGATCCGTCTCTGATTGACTAACTGCACCTTTGGTCAATATGTGGCCCTTACAACATTAATTCAACAGGAAGACAATTTGACTTTGTGGTAAAGCAATCACATCTGGTGCAAAGGATCCATGCTTTGATTTATTGCTTCATGAGTTTGTCGTGGACCATACTGCATCCTGTGTTTGCTTCAGGTTCTCCTGTTTCTTCCCATATTTTCATTCAACCGTTTCTTCCATATTCATCTCCAATTATCATGTTATTTAATTTGGCCAACAAAGCACAAACGAAGCTTGTTAAATTAGACTTACAATGTGTGATCAAATAGTACGGTGAATGTACTTGCATAGTGCTATCTATAGATGCTGTATCCATTTTAACTAGTAAGCCAGGTAGCCTAAACCTTTGATACAGCCAATGTCGAGTTTGAACAAGTTGTGACATGTTAGTTGGCTTCCAGTTCCAGAGGAAGAAGAGTGAGGACGAATTAAGACTGTTTGTCGCGTGCCAACATTAAGTTTTGTTCAAAGCTGGAAAAAAAAATGAAAAAGACGCTTACGAATGTCAAAATCGGCAATGAAGCGGTGGGATTGAAGTCTGTTTAAAGTGGTAATAAGCGGCAAACGCCTACAAACCAGTTGAAAACGAGCAACGATGGAGACGTTCTTTAACGTCAAAAAGTGACACAAATGATTTGTTCAAACAGGCGAATGACTATTCGAGAGCTTTCCGAAGAACTAAACATCTCGTATGGATCCGTGGAAAGCATTTTAACCACCGATTAAATGGGAAAATGGCTTCCGTCTTCACCATGAAAACGCGTCATACCATTCCTTGCTTCTGATCCGCGAGTTTTTGACCGAAAAAAATATTCCCGTCTCTCTACATTCGCTGTGCTGTCCAGATATAGCAAGATGCAACTTATGGCGCTTCCCAAAAATAAAAACCATGCTTGAAAGAAAACGTTTGGGTACCTACCAATACTGATATTGAGAGGGCCACGTCAGAGTTGTTGAACGCCCTTCTTAAAGAAGCCTTCCAGAAATGTTTCCAGTGAAGGATTCAACGTTAGGACAAGTGCATTGGTAGCCAAGGATAGTAGTTGGAAGAAGTGTTTCTAATAAAATTATTCACTGTATTTTTGAGCGCACCTCGTAAATTAGCTCAGTAATTGAGTGCAAATTGCGATCTTAGGCACGGTCATAAAGTATGGAGACAAAGAATTTTCCAACACTGTCTGTATAGCGTAGTAGTGGGACTGTGGGAGTACCTAGCAACCGCTAGCAGACAACCCTTCACCTCTCCTGCGGACAGACCTATCTGTTACTCGATGTAGTAGTCTCTTGATGTGGGGCAACCTTGATTGATGGATGCATAGCCAGGGAGAATTCACTAACGCCATCTGCTCTCTGCGGAGTGAAGCTTCGCAACACAAGAAATAAAAGCCAAAGGAGAAAAAAAAATCCCGAACTAGGTTCTTCTGATGGTGTGTGTGTGGGGGGGGGGGATGCGTGGGTAACTACTGCGGTAGTAATATCAACTGCGAAGCAACAGGAAGAGGGCACATTAGGGAAACTGTTTACTTGCTGGCTAAGGGAGCGAATTGCAACACTGGGGAGTCATTTACATTAATTCTTCGTTTTAACGTTATCACAACTTCAACTCTTACCATACACGCTTCTTTCCTGAATATAATTAGTCCATATTTTCCCGCTGCATAGTGAAAAATCTTATATTTAAAATCCTACTTCTTCCTACATCTATTTTACATCTGCAAGAGTAAAACATCTCTGATGGTGTAGTTCATGAACAGCTGTTTTCGGCTAGAAAACTTTCTGGTTCTGTCATGTGTGGTTGCTGCGTAAGTTCACGCTGCCGTTTTCTGACATTTTCCAAACCGGAGTTCTATTCTCAATCGGCTTGTGATGTTGCAACAATTAATATCCCCCCCCTCCCACATAGATACACTAAATTATAAGAACACTGGACCAAGCATAAAAAAGAAAGACGCTAATGATTCAGTTATATAGTTGGCATAATTTCAGCACTCAAAGATTTGGAGACAAAATGAAATCTTTCAATTTAAAATCCAACGATTATGCCTTTTAGGCCAAGAGAGATAGATGATTATGAAAGAATTGATGGAATGACAATGTGGGAGAAAACCGGAATGGAGAAAACCCACGGACACGATATTGTCCACCATAAATTCACTTGGCCGGGATTCGAACCTGGGATCCCACGCACCAGAGGTAAGCGCTCTACCATTGAACCACTATGGCCCCTTTCAAAGATTTGAGAACAGACTTCTAAAAATATATTTTTTTATCCGACAACTAAATTCAAAATCGATTGACCTGTAATTACAATTGTTTAAGAATAATTATTTTAATTGTTGTCCAGGTTTAACTTTCATTTTCCAGTTTTAGATAATTGCAATAATAATTTGGCGTGGGAGACCCTGGTTCGATTCCTGGCAAAAGCTCGTATGGTTCAAATTCTACGTTAAGATGTACGTCCACGTCTCACTACTCAACAGGACGATAAATTCAAATTTTATGCAGTAATAATAATAATAATAATAATAATAATAATAATAATAATAATAATAATAATAATAATAATAATAATTTGGCGTGGGAGAACCTGGTTCGATTACTGGTGGGAGCTTACGTGATTCGGATCCCACATTAAACTGTATGTTCACATCTCATATAATCTCGCTAATGAGAGAGACGCTAAATTCAATCCAATCCAATCCAATATTATTATTATTATTATTATTATTATTATTATTATTATATTATTATTATTATTATTATTATTATTATTATTATTATTATTATTATTATTATTATTATTATTATTATTAATCTACAACAGAAAAATTGAAAAGATAAAATACATACAATTGACATAAATTATTAAGCTGAAGAAAAGAAATTGCGATCAGAGGAAATACTCATGCGTAGTTTCCCAGAAAAATACTATTTGTTTCTAAACATAAAATGGAAGATGTACGATAATCATCTCACGAATTAAAGTCAAAGTGACACTGAAGACTCCTTCATTAAGCTTTTCAATACGACACATTATACTGACCGTGACGACTCATAAAGCTTGGGGCTCTACAACAATCATAGAACTGCTCTGATTCACGTGTGATACATGGGAAGAATTCGGCACGATTCGTGGAGCTGGCTGTCGAATGCACACTTGAGAAAACGTCAAAACACCAGAAGTGAACCACAACTATGTTGCAAAACTTCGAATACATGGCGACAAAAACAGAACAACAACAACAACAAAAATAAACGAAACGAAATTTAGTGGCCATCCAACAGCACTACTCTCAGGAGATGTTCTCTGTACAGCGCGATACACGACACTAATAAAATTTCATCTACGGGGGTTGACGACCAGGACACACCCTCGCAATCTATTAGGTGGTGAAATTGGTAAATCTAAGTCCAGCTTCACGCCTCCTTGCGATCACTATACCAAGAGGATAATACACAGTATACTTAATAATACTGTACATAGCCCATAATCATGGTTCCTTAACTGAAAGCTCAGCTTTTGTTAAATTACAAGACTGTCCAAAGATTATTCATATATCGATCGAAATATCACATCGAGTTCAACAAAATGACATATCTGAGGATAAATTCTCATGTGCACTTTTCTAAAAATAAATAAATAAATAAATGCAGCTTCAATTTTTCTATCATTTGTTGTCAATAGTAATAAATATTTTTTATTCTGCTGGAAAGATTGTTTCCTTAATTAAGTATTGTGTATATAGTGTCGCCAAGAGACGAGACAGAAGTTTCGCCTCAAAATACCACTCGAAACGAGCTCTAGTACTAGAAACATATTATATACTTTTCGAGATATTTTCATGACACCTTTTCGAGACGACCACCTTTATGGCACCTTTTCAATGCGAGACAACATTTTCATGGCACCATTTCGAAACGAGGCAACACTTTCATGTACCTTTTCGAGATGAAACAACACTTTCATGGCACGTTTTCGAGATGAAACAACACTTTCATGGCACCTTTTCGAGATGAAACAACACTGTCATGGCACGTTTTCGAGATGAAACAACACTTTCATGGCACGTTTTCGAGATGAAACAACACTTTCATGGCACCTTTTCGAGATGAAACAACACTTTCATGGCACTTT
Organism: Thermobia domestica; assembly: GCF_964235325.1. Classification (NCBI taxonomy): domain Eukaryota; kingdom Metazoa; phylum Arthropoda; class Insecta; order Zygentoma; family Lepismatidae; genus Thermobia; species Thermobia domestica. Next base: position 226,633,041 of record NC_137460.1, on the reverse strand, counting down.
TTCGAGACGAAACAACACTTTCATGGCACCTTTTCGAGATGAAGCAGTTCCAAATCTAGTCTCATGGACAACGGTATGTATACATAAAAATCCAGTGCTAACCAGCAGCTTGTCTCTATTCTTATTTGTCCTCTAGTGGTCACACACACAGTGCTAATAGTGACGCACATACTCCAGATACAGTAGAGTCTATTCCACCTGTGCCCTCGGAAACTATGCGAACTTTACTTCGGCCTCACCCCCGCCAGCCTCTGGCGGATGAAACCCTCCCTTCACGTAGTGAAAAGAAGTGAATGACCTCAGCTGTGTAGCCAATTTGTCATTCAGTCGTTTGGTCTTGACGAGTGAAGATCGTAAGCTACTTAAAGTGAGTAACAAGACAGAGCACAGCGAAGTCCGTGAAATAATTCATTGTGGCAACGCTTCCGCATCCAACAAATTGAAAGATTTCGGCCACAGCAACTTATCCTTCCTCTTTCAAGGGAGGTACGGGAAATCACATATCGATAGTAGCGCAGGCCCGTATCTAAGGGGAAGGGGCTAGGTCCCTCCTAAATTTTTGTCGGACCCCTAAAATTTTCACGGTAGGCTTGCAAATGAACTATAATATGGTGATGAACTATAATATAGTTGGATCGGGCCCCCCTAACTTCTACCGACCTCCCATACAGTTTTGGACTGGCTACTGGCCCACAGCAGCGCCAGCAAGGGCACGGTCAAACAGAAAGGCTCTAACAGAGGACAATGCTATTGGCACCGGAAGTTGTTGAAGATGGTGCTATCCACGTGACGGGTCGTAAATTTTGTCCAAATCTCGTTTGTCTCGTATTGTTTGCAAATTTATGTTCAAAATTTATGCCCAGATTTTCTTTCCCTCTCAATGTCATCTAGAAGTTATCAGAATCCTTTCGTGTCACTACGAAGGGTGTGATATAAGAACGTTTCAAGCACACTTATTATTGGACTACATTGTATAATGACTTACGCGTCTTAAACGTTGATAAATGCTTTTCACTTTGTTCCTACAATTTCTGTAGCAATTTGTAGTTTTTATACTAGCCTATGAATCACGCAACACTAAACCAGTTTGAGATCTAAAACTTTGATGTGTTGCTTACGAGACTCCTCGAGACTGATGAAATTTCTCGTCTCGAAAACAACACGAGAAAAGCAATGTTTCTCATTTCGTCTCGAGTTCAAAATGGTTTACTTCTCGTCTCGTTTTTGAGACACGACTAAAATTTTCTCCCTTCGTAGGGAACCCCTATGTAGTAAATCAAAAATATTAAGACAGCAAGAAAAAAATGGTATTGATTGAGGATCTTCAGAATTTTACGTAACATTTCTGCCCTTACCCCTCCATTGGAAACCGGAAGTCTCTCTTTTGAAACCGGAAGTGATTACAGATCAAAAATGCTAAAAAATAGCAAGAACATACACTATTGATAGAGGATTTTGTGAATTTTATTAACACCTCGGCCTTTATCCCTGCATTCAACACCGGTAGTCCCCGTATTGAAAACGGAAGTAGTAAGAGATAGCAAAAAAATACAGCACTGATTCAGGATCTTAAAAATGTTAAGTAAACACCTCTGCCCTTATTCCTCCATTGAAAACTGGAAGTTCCTCTACTGAAACGGAATTGGTAGCAAATCGAAAATGCTAACAGACAGCAATGAAATACAGTATTGATTGAGGATCTTAAAAATTTTACGAAACCCACCGCTTTTATGCTTTCATCGAAAACCGGAAGTTTTTTCTATTGAAACCGGAAGTCCCTCTAAATCATGCTAAGAGATACCACTATTGATTGAGGATCTTAAGGATTTTACGTAACACCTCCATATTTATTCCTCCATTGAAAACCGGAAGTCCCTCTATGAACCCAGAAGTGGTGGCAGATCAAACACGCTATGAGATATGCTTTCAGCGTTACAATAATGGATTCTATCTGCTCCCTCACGTCTCAATTGAAATTAAAACTAGTAGATCTTCCAGTTTCAATATTAGAACATAGCTCGCATATCGATCGTAGCCTTACACTATGAAACGTAACTTAATTATATATAAACAGCGAAACTTTGAAAACATCGAGAAGTGTGTTTATGAAACTTGACCTCTCATGGCGTTATACGTATAAAGAATCCGCAGAGGCATGAGCAGGATTAAAACGTACACAACATAAAAATGATCCATATGTCTTAATTACGTAGGTTTAGCTATGATTGTGATTGATGAGGAAGCGCGCGCTCAAATACCAGTCCCGCCATCTCGTGGAAAAGTCTCATCATCGTTAAGATCTTAATAGCCGGCGCTTCTCTTGTTAACTAACCGTGATAAATGAAGCGTATATGAACACACGAGGATTGTGCGTGCTGGTTAGCATCACTCCCGCGAGGAGGACAAGTGGATGTTTTGTATTATTCACAGGAGACATATGTGGATGTGAGCAACTAGACTGGAAATTATGGCAGAAAAAATAAAAACCACAGGACATTATATAACTCCCAGTAAACATTTGAAAATTAAATGCAATGGATATGAATGTGTCCCCAATCGCTACATATAAGTCAGTGCTTAGGTTTCCTGTGTTCTCGTGTGAGATATTCAAAGATATGTTAGAATTGTGTACTTTCCCGAATTTCATGAGAGTTTGTGTTAAGTTTATACACAAATACCACAACATTGCGGTCAGAAAATGTGTATTAAAAATCATTTTCTTAAAAGAAATCCTATAAGGAAATATCTATCCAGATTTTCTGTATATATATATATATATATATATATATATATATATATATATATATATATATATATATATATATATATACTAAAAGTGAAGAGTAATATTTTTTCATGAATCAGATTTCGGTTTTATTAAAGAAAAACTTACCAAATCTTAAGCTACGGTCTTTTTTTCTACTTTTCAACAAAATTTCCATTTCTCTGCACGCATTTAATCTCTTTCTCTCTCTGGAAGGTTGAAAATACTTCGTTGCAGCTGCTCGTTGACATGAACGCACTATTTTTTGCAACTCTGGACTAACCGCACTCAAACTCACGTTCACGACATCTATTAGACCTTTAAGCTCACATCTTTTCGACATAACTCTCACATCATGATTTGGAACTCGCGCTCACTTAACCTCACGCTCAATCCATAAGGCTGAGGTCGGGTGAACGTGAGTTCCAAACTCGTGAGCGCCGACCTCATGAGTTCAGGAATCTTTGGCTCTAGTGTTGCCAGGAGACGAGATAGGCTCGTCTCGTCTCGTGTCTCGAAAATGTAAACAATTTCTGAATTTGTTTAAAAATTTATTAACTCGGAATACATTATTCGAATTCGAAATGTATACCAGAATTTATTATTTCCAATGAGGACTATCCTACAAAGAACAGGGAACACCTAAAGTTATTTTTTAAAAAATAATTCTTACAACCAGCTTTCATTTCCATTTTTCAATCTATCAAGTTTAATTATTTTGTGATAGTGATCAGTATTTCAGAAAATTTCATTCCGTGGCCTGGTGGATATTTATCTATAAAAAATTTGTTATAGAAGTTATAGTTCTCTTAATGGCAGTTTCATCAGTAACCAACCATTGTCTCATGATCTTTCTCATTTCGAACAAAAACAGAAACGTGTCAGCCTTTTTTCGGAGTTTTGAAAGGATGCTGGTTTGATAATAAAATTTAGTTTTTTTTATTGTTTTATGATGTTATTCGAGCCTAAACCACTTTTTTTTTTTTTTAATCGGAAAGTCACATAGGCCTCCTTACTTGTTGAAGTGGCGCCAGAAGTTCTGAAAAAAGGATTGCAGAGTAAGTGGAGAAGGCTTGCCTTTTGATTGTACCGACGGTATTGACAAATATTCCTGTCGTGATAATTCATTACTGCTTCAGTCGAAACTAAGCAGTTGTTGTTGGAAGATTGTGGTCGTGTTGTGTGTTGTGCTATGTTAACGGAACCAAACTTGATCAAAAGTTGTAATTTTAACCACTTGGCATAACAGCTCTTTTTTGTGGACCTCAGCCGCTTTAGTGTTGGCAAGAGACGAGACAGAACCATTCGAGACGAGACAGACACATCTTCTCGAGACGAGACGAGAATGCTTTGCACGAAATGAGACGAGCCAATCTGAAGTCTCGTGTCGTCTCCTCTCGTAGCAACACTCTGCTCTGCTCTGCTCTTTGTACTTTCTATTATCTGAAGGTGTTGCCCTTGTACTGTACCTGTAAGGAAGGGTGAAATAACATTTTTTTTTATCTCTTTTCCTAACTTCCTCCTGGTGAACCCAGCAGCGCGGACGTGCATGATCGTGTTAAAACAATGACTTTCTTTCCACAATGTCTAACCTACAATGCACGACAAAAGCTGTAAAGTGTTTGCACATAGTGACAAGCATATTACGGTTTCCTCATATCCGAAAACTTCACCAGAATGCACCGTTCTGCATCTTACAAGACAGTGTCCATCCATAACATTGCCAGCAGATGGCATTGCCTTTGCTTTCTTTCTCGCCAGTGACGTGTAATGGAGCCAATCTTTGTTCTGTCGCTTTGTTTTCTGTTCAGAATGATGGGACCAGCTTTCATCAACGGTAACAATACATTAAAAAAAAAAAAACTCATTTCTATTTTTTCCAAATTTTATGTTCTTCAACGATGTTTTCTGTTAAACTTACATTCAACTGCCAATGTACGTGGGACCACTGAATAACCTAAACTTCCTATCATTTCCTGCACGCACGGTGTTCTATAGCAAGTACAGCTGCAGTCGTATCCACAGTGACCCGTCCATTTTCTTTAACGATACACACTACATTTCCATAATGTTTTTCGAAAAGGCAGTTCGTCGGTGATCGCTCCGAGGCTGAACTTCGATGCTCGTATTTCCATCTTTAAAATATTTTACTCATCTTCGCTAATGAGAACGCTGAGGTATATTGTGAATTTCAGAGGCAGGAATTAATTCAATCGTCTACGTCCTCGAAATACGAAAATCACAGGTAGCTATTTTGAAGCAACTGGCATTTCCCATGTCACAGAAGCTAAAGACATCACACTATGTCGACGCGACAGTGAAATTTGTCGATTGCAATTATTATTTCGTCTGAATTTATGGATTTTTATTTATTTATTTTGATCATTAATTCGAGTGTCCCCTCTCGTATATCTTAATGAAGCGTTCAGGAAAGAGGAAACAGGCATAAAGGAGTGGATAATAAGTTTGTTCTCCATGGGGTTCAACCTTGTTGAACAGAGAAAATGCAAAGAAGTTAATTCAATCACCTAAGGTACATCGGATAGAAACCACAAGTCATATCGTCTAGATAGGAATACAGAGAAAAGGGGGCTGCGCGGGCATAAAGCGTCCACATTAACTATGTGGGTAGGCCGAGGCGAATTCAACAGGAAATACAGGGGGCCGCGGTGGATCAGTGGTAGAGCGTTCAACTCTGGTGCATGGAGGTCCTTGGTTCAATCCCAGCTCGAGTCAAGTAAATTTTGTGGTGGACAAACACCATGTGAGTAGATTTTCTCCGGGTTCTTTCGTTTCCTCCCATTTTCTTCATTCTTCTATATCATTCATTTCTCATCATCAGCGTCTCCTTTATCCTAGCTGGCACAACTGTGGGACGTAAACCTTAAAAGATTTCATTTCATTTTCAATAGGAAAGACACGTGTACAATAATATTAATGAGGAAAATTTTCCAAAAAATCAGTGTACATTGTCCAATGAGCAACCACAATAATGTTAACTCCATATAAAAGTTCTTTGCAAGCTATTAATATTTCCAGAACGAGTTTTTCTTTCTTGACTATAGAACGTATACAATTCTCTTTTTGAAATAGTAATAAATGTTCTGTGTCTAATAATAAAACGAAGCTAAACAAATTATTATCTCCACCAATAAAATCACACATCGCAAATTTCCACTAATGTTGCTCAAATCAAGTAAATTGTCTCCAGTCGCTCAGAACGTAAAGGTTTTCTCCCCTTAAATTAGTCAGAGAACTACAGGCAATAACTCTGTATAAAGGACGGGGGAACTCCTCCCTTTGTATTACGAACTATCTAATAATGAACTGGCGTCCACACATATAAGCTACGGATATCTATCACGCAATTAGTGTGTATCTCCCTTGAGGTTTGTTTCGCGTGGGCGTCCGGAGCTCATTTTTCCCCATCATTCCCTTCCATTCTCATTCACTTACTCATTCATTCATCCATCCAAGAATAAATGGATGGATGACTCACGATGGAACAGAGCTCTACCAATGTTCTTATTGATTCTGCATGAAGAAATCAATTGCGGATTATTTATCTGAGGAACGAAACTATAATTGCTAATTTTCCCCCTTGTTGCCTCCAGAGGGAATTTTCCACTATCAATTGTTGCGGCTTACTTTTAAATACCGGGGTTGCAATTAGCTATCGTTAATGCCCGTGTTATTAACAATGATGAAAGGATTATTGCCGGTGCTTCTACAAAGTGGAAAATAGAAAATAAAAATTTGAGATTCACGCGTTTCCGCCCCTTCCTCAGCTATGGTCAAAAGCATCGCACTTCTATGTACTTGAGGATGACACTTGTAGTGCGAACTATTTACCTGCCACTCTTATTATAGAGTTCAAATAATATTTTAACTTACTTTCCACAGTTCCAGTTTCCATTTGTCTTACCCTACAAAACTTATAATGTACTAGCTAAATGCTTTTTTTTTTTTAAAAAAAAAATAGGCATTTCAATGAAAGAGTTATTACAAAAACCCATAAATACTCTATTCTGACAGAAATTTTAATCCCCCTTGACCCCTTACGATACGCCCTTTAACAAAAGTGACATGATAAAAAAAAAGTTTAAAGTAGATATTGTGATCCAAAATTCATTTCACAAAAGAGATACTATGTTCCAAAATTCATTTCACAAAAGAGATACTATGTTCCAAAATTCATTTCACAAAAGAGATACTATGTTCCAAAATTAATTTCACAAAAGAGATACTATGTTCCAAAATTCATTTCACAAAAGATACTGTGATCCAAAATTCATTTCACAAAAGAGATACTGTGATCCAAAATTCATTTCACAAAAGAGATACTGTGATCCAAAATTCATTTCACAAAAGAGATACTGTGATCCAAAAATCATTTACAAAAGAGATACTATGTTCCAAAATTCATTTCACAAAAGGGATACTATGTTCCAAAATTCATTTCAAATGTTTCAACGTTCTATCCGCAACGTGGTCAGAACAGGGTTCCTACTGAGATGGAGAAATCTATTCCCTGACTTCTTCCTGACTGCTCCCTGATCTTCCCTGACCTTTGGTAGGAAATTCCCTGACTTTCATGACAGGTTTCGGATGACATTGACATATAAATAAGGAACAAATAATGGTGAATATTTATATATGAGAACATTATTCTACAGAGACTAACAGTAATCAACTGCTCATAAGTACATTCCACTTACCTTACCAAATAGATATTATAATGGTTGGCTAAGCTGAAATTGGTGAACAATTATCTTAGAAAAAATATATTTTATAAAATTTCCCTGATTCCCAATCTTTTTCCTGAGCTTTCCTGACCAGTATGAACCCTGCAGAAAGAACAGAAAACGTAATTTTGTTGTGGTGAACGGAGTTACAGAAATTGTCCAACTCTCATTTAAAACCGAAATTTCCTAAAAGGTTGAAACGTCTGTCCGATTACTATTTTAATGAGAAGTCTATATACCGAGCACTACTTGGTAACTTCAGGGGCTCATGGCATACTCAATTTATCGCATAAATTATAATCCCCCGCTCTCTCTTTTAGGATACGCACTTTATTCAAAGTCTTCTGTTTCTACCTTGTATCATGTCCGCAGTGGCACCACACTGTATCATATCATTCTTAATACAATCTCCCCACTTCTTCTTTGCCTAGTCTAGGGCTCGTTTCCCCACTCAGTTCTAAAGCATCCACTCGGTAAGATACGTACGAAAAAGGTATTCTTCTTACATGCCCACACCACCTCTGTCTACTTTCTTGCAGCTGACAACACAAAAAAGCCAGGTTGACGTTGATTGTAACTGTATTTTGAGAATTTAGCAGATTTCCCGTGATTCAATCACAAACAAGATCACTTTCATTTATATATATATATATATATATATATATATATATATATATATATATATATACAAGGGCGGGTCCAAGGGGTGCTAAAGGGGCTATAGCCCCCCTTGACCCTCAGGTATACACTGGATAAAATGGACTTCAATCCTGTTTTACACTGGATAAAACGGCAAACTATGGTTTAACCCCTCCCTTGATCATATTCTGGATCCGCCACTGTATATATATATATAATTACTCCTGTCCTTCTAATCCAATTATCACTTTGCAACTTTCCTTGAGTTTTCTATCATATTAATATTTTGTTTGCAACTGAAATATTGATAAGCTGCTTTCAGTAATGAATAGGTTAAGGGATTTCTCGGCATGCTAATGACTAACATGAGAAGTAGATATGAAATCATAGAAACATATGCTACAAACTGTACGATAGCTCATATATATTTCACAATGTCAAACATATTAATAATGGCAATGCAATCTCGAGTTATTTATTAAAGTATACACAAGTCGACAAGTGTTCAAGACTTATTTTTTCTTTCTTTCTTTTACGAAGGAGTTTGAAAGCATAAGCGAAAGATTGAGAAAATAGAGCAAGCAGGTCACAGCGATCCATTCTGAACAGCGTAATATTGAATTTTGAAAAATGAGGGCCCCCAAAATGCTGTTCATTTCTCCTCTTCGTCTTCTTTCTTTTCTATTAATATTCCTAGGGAAAAAAAAAATATTATCCAACGAGAGGAGCGCAAGAAAAACGCAAGAGTAATGACGAAGATAGAAGATTGCTCTGCGAAAAGTAGTCCCTGAGAGAAAGACCCAGAGGATGGGAAATGAATGAGAAGAGGAACAAAAAACGTGCTTCTTACTTTATTTTAACTCTCACCCCTCTCCTTTCAAGCACCAACTTACCGTATGCAAATTAGTTCTGTCAAAAGAATACCCCTCCTCTTCCCACTTCACAAGCAGAACTCTTGTTATAAATTTATGATTTATTATTATTATTATTATTATTATTATTATTATTATTATTATTATTATTATTATTATTATTATTATTATTATTCGGTCTAGAGTTCTGAATTTTAGTGTTTTACTTTCTTATGCAACCCGAGGGTTAAGAAGGACGGGACATAATATTAACATGGGTTTCGAACCACGGCCATACGCTTCATACCGGTGCAGTTGGCGGATACGCAAAAAATAATTCAAGATTAATCCTTACTGTGTAAGGCGTTCTCCACCACACTATTTCGTCTCCAGGAGCGCTGGATTATACGGCCACACCAGTGATCCGTCTAACATTCGGTCTAAAGTATAGCATGTTCGTTTTAAGTTCGGTCTAGAGCATAGTTTCTCCATTTTGAGTTCAGTTTAGTGTATGGCTTGCCCGTCTTAAGTTCGGTCTAGAGTATAAACTGTCCGTCTTAAGTTCGATTTGGAGTGGGGTCTAAGCACGTCTACAGCGGTGATCACCAAACCATACATCGCGAGCTACTACTAGCTCGCGGGGACACTTTTGGTAGATCGTGTTAGCGCTCCAGTTGGCTAATTTTGATTCCTCCATTGATAGGCAATAAACAAATGTAAGAGTTTTTAAGTTGCTAATTCTTTGGTTAGTAGCTTACAGTAGGATTTAAATACGGTTCGGTAGCTCAGATGCTTGATAAGTTTGGCAACCACTGGTCTAGAGTACGATCTGTCCGTTTAAATTTCGGTATAAACTATCTAGAGTATAGTTTGTCCATCTTAAGTTTGTTTAAAATATATCTTTCCCTCTTAAGTACAGTACAATAGAGTACAATCTGCACAGTTCAGTCTCGTGCAGTTTGTCAGTTCGATCTAGAGTACAGTTTATCAGTTTTAAGGTTTATAGTCTGTCCGTTTTAGATTCGTCCTAGAGTATAGTCTATTCGTTTAAAGTTCGATCTAAAGGATTGACGGTCCGTTTGAAGTTCAGTCTAAAATATTGACTGGTCCGTTTCAAGGCACTAACTTCGGTTTGTTTTGTAATGTGAATAACCACAAACTATTCGCGTTGCCTCACTCCACAAGGCACGGTACGTTTGGTTACGGAATAACGACCTCAAATTACTCTTTAAGCGTTAACCCATGCCACTCTCGACGTTTGTAAGAAATGTGAGATTTCTTAATATTGTCATAGTATTACTATTGTCACAGTAATATTGTCATAGTAGCATGTCCTAGAAATCTTACTTTCATACATTAAAATACCCAGTACAGAAGCTTGTTTCAAATACATACAAACAGGTTTGCCATAATACTCATTTGGTATTCGATTCGGCTACCAGCTTTGTAATCCATGTCGTAATTTCCATTATTGGAGAAAACGCTGGAGAATGAATATGGATATTATCTTCCCCCTTAAATATCCGCACGCTCTCCGAAAATCATGCATAGTTCGAGACATTGCTTTAGGAACCCGAAGATACAAATATTCAATCGAACTTGTATTCGAGTTCTTTAACAAAATAATATGGGTAATTTATTTCTCCTCCGTTCGAGTGGTTTATAATATAACATCATATAATATTATATATGAGAAAGAGAGAGAGATGTCAACCTTACTAATCAACTTCCGTACCAAATCTCAACAAGATGAACTGTTCGAAAGTTGACCTGTAGTGGAGTGGGGCGATGGAAAATGACAAGTATTTCACCACACTGTCGGATGCATAATCTAGAATGAAAATATGCATAGATAGCGTTCATTCAGCTTTAGGCAGTTGGATTTTCGTTTAGCAACATGCCGAAGTTCGGAGTGGTGTAATGAATCATTACGAAAGTATTGATATCTCAGACGCTAATGAACATTAGGTGCAGAAACATGAACCTTTAAGCCATCTCCCGTTCTGGAGGTATTTATCTTGCCTTGTCCGACAAATGGTACGTAATATTTCATTCCTTACTTTCACTGGAGATCTCTTGCGAGTAAATGTTTCTCCTCGCAACCCTATTGGGCGTAACCAATCATTGCAGATGAATACGTCTTTCCCTAACGGTCAAACCAGTGTCTCGACATTATTTCACAATTCTGTCACAGGCAAACTTACCTACGAAGTTGTCACGATATATCCTGGCTAACAGCAATTAAGTTTCAGGGATACTACACGCATGCACCCATTTCAATCTGGATCCTGGTAGATACAGACTAATAAGCTAGAAGTTGCACTTCGCGTAGAGTTGCGCATCAAATTTGTTCGCATGTGTTTGGAACATCTTCCATATATCTGAAAGTTATTATATGAACGTTTTTCTTACAGTTTTGATGATCTAATCCCTTTGACCCGACTGATTTCAGCCTCAAGTACAATACTTAGATCTTTTCTTACAGAAAAGGCTATTTTCAATCAATATAAATTTACGAGAATTATCGCGGAACAAATATGTATTAAATGGCATAAATTCATTTCTTATGGTATGCTTAACCAATTTTAACACCAATCAATGGGGTTCATTGGGAAGCTTCATAGAATATATATTCCATACTAGCAGCGTTCACCCCGCTTCGCTGCGGTCACCCCGGAACGCAATAAACTTTGTTACTTAGATAATTTTTACTTTTTCGCTTTCAAGTGATATGATAAAAACCATAGAAGATTGCACTAAATGTTAACATTATATCGCCTGTCATTTATGTTAACCCGCCCCGCTTCGCTGCGGTCACCCCCGAACGCAATAAACTTTGTTACTTAGATAATTTTTACTTTTTCGCTTTCAAGTGATATGATAAAAACCATTATAACGCCTGTCATTTATGTTAACCCGCCGAGTGACACGGTCATGCGGGTTGCATATAAATACGTTTATTTTTATACCTATGATGAACTAACAAAGGATTTGTACGTAATGGACACCTGAATGGTCAATTATCTCAAGACACTGGTAATTGAAAATTAAAGTGATATGATAAAAACCATCTAGGGTCCAAATCCTAATAACCCCCCAAAAATAAAAGAAATTGGTTCAGCCGTATTAGCGTGATGAGCGGACAAAGGATTTGTACGTTCTCTTTTATATATATAGATTGCATCACGTAAAATTGTTTTTAGGAAAAATTATCACTGATCCTTTTAATTGCAAGTAGTATGTTCCTCAGTGTTAGGAGTAGAGACAAGATAGGGTTTTCTAGTGAAAATGAGACGAGAAAGGGTCCACCAATAGAAAAAAATAAATTTTTCGCAACAAGTCTGACCCAAATCGCATCTCGTGTGCAATACAGTATAGAATATGTGTGTCATCGTAAGTATGCGTGAACCGTTAGACGTTAAGAATGATTATCACCGTTTTAAGCCGAGAATATGCGTTCCACCGTTAGAAGTTAAAGAGAATGCGTGTCACCATTAGAAGTTAAAAATATATGTGTCACCATTAGAAGAATATGTATGTCACCGTTAGAAGTTAAGAGCATGTGTGCCATCGTTAGAAGAATGTGCTTGTAGCCGTTAGAAGTTAATAGTTTGCGTGTCACTGTTAAAAGTTACAAGTATCCGTGTCGCCATTACAAGTTAAGAGTATGTGTGTCACTTTTAGAAGTTAAGAGTATCTGTATCAACATTAAAGTTAAGAGTACGCGTGTTACCATTAGAAGCTGAGAGTACGTGTGTCACCGTTAAGGGTACGAGCGTCAGCGTTAGAAGTTAAAAGTATGCGTGTCACCATAAAGTTATGAGCAGAGATGTTCACCCTCGCGAGGGTGGCCCTCTCGAGGGCATCCTCACCCTCAAGTTCCCTCGCCCACAGTGACGCGAGGGAGAGGACAAGTTTTGGCCGCGAGGGCGAGGACAAGCTTCAACGGCGAAGGAGAGGGTGCGCGAAGGCGAGGACAAGTTTCGACAGCGAGGGTGAGGGCGCGCGAGGGCGATAGACAATTCCATTCGCGAGGGCGAGGGCCAACTGCTACTGCGAGGGCGAGGGTGAGTGAGGTCGAAGTAAAATGAACATCTATGCCCTGGAGGCGCTAAGCTCTGAGCGTGCCATTTACGGAGAAACGGTGGCTCAGCGATAGAGAAATTACCTTTGTTCGAAGGGTCGCATGTTCGATTCCCGTCCAAGTAAGTTCGTGGTGGAGGACATCGTGTTCGTGGGTTTTCTGGGGATTCTCCAGTTTCCTATCACATTCTCATTCAACTATTTCTTTCATCATTCACTTCTGTCTCCTTTAGCATTTAGCTTGCATAATCGTGGGATCTTAAACTAAAGATTTCATTTTTCATTTGCCTTTACGTATTTGTAGTGTAAGGAATCCTTGAGACAACGTTTGAAAGATATCATTTCATAATTGTGGGAATTACTGAAAATAAACTTTCCAACAATGATAGCTGCCAAAAATGAACCAAGACCAAAGTGATAAAGTGCACAAATTGGCCCCTAGGGTAGTTTCTTAAGACAAAGTTTCATATTTATGACAATTATTGAAAAAAATAAAAATTTTAACATTGTTAAGGTAGGACAAATGTATCTCTATTAGTGGTGAATATTAACAATATTTGAGCATCGAAATTAACCTTACAAGCACATTGACACATTTCAGTTTATATTTTAAAATACCAATTAACTTAGATTCACATTCAAATCAATGAAGTCATTCATGTTATAGGTTAGAGTGGGTATATATTTCCGAGTGATAATTCAACAATAGTGTTCTGAAGTATTTTATTTGTTTTTTATGCAAAGATTTTATTTGTTTGCTGACGGAGTTTCAAAATTAAGCTCTTTAGATCTTTCCCTTTGAATTTGTTCAAATTCCTAAGTTACGCTACATACATTAGGGATGGCCAACGTATTGACTGTCAAATTCTGACAGATAGTCCGCGGCAGTCACTCTACCGCCACTCATCAAACCTTCATTTCACCCTCACCCTCATGAGAGCCGCCCTTGTGTGGCTGAATACTTATGCTTGCATCGTAGTTCAACGAACATTTTGAAGTAAAGGCATTGGATACTGTTGATAAATGATGTAAACGTCACTATCGACCGAGATCTCCATTGTAACAGTTATTCCATCTTAGGTGTTCCACAGTAAGTTATACGATGATATGTTTAGTTTCCTTTCTTTAGGACGTATGTTAAGCAAGGGCGGATCCAGGACGGACTTCTAGTGGGGGTGGTGGGTTGTAATACTGCTACTTAGAGCTACTTTTAAGAGCTCCAAACTCTGGGATGCGTTTTATTTGTATATATAAAATAAAGAAGTTTCCTCTTCTGGGGGGGGGAGCGATCGCCCCGATCGCCCCCCTGGATCCGCCACTGACGATAAGGAAATAATTCATGAATAATTGATGCTCTGATCCTCACGAAGGAGGCCCTCTCGAGGCCTCCTCACCCTCAATTACCCTTGCCCTCAATGATATGAGGGCGAGAGGGTGCGCGAGGGCGAGGAAAAGTTTTGAGCACGAAGGCGAGGGCGAGCGAAGATAATGGACAACTCCTATCGCGAGGGCGAGGACAAGCTTCGATGGCGAGGAAAAGCTTCGACGAAAAGGGCAAGGGTGTGCGAGGGCGAGGAGAAGCTTCGACAGCGAGGGTGAGGGTGCGCGAGGGCGAGGACAAGCTTCGATGGCGAGGGTGAGGGTGCGAGAGGGCGAGGAAAAGCTTCGACGGCGAGGGCGAGGACAAGTTTCGGCACCGAGGGCGAGGGTGCGCGAGAACGAGGAGAAGCTTCGATGGCGAGGGTGAGGGTGCGCGAGGGCGAGGACAAGCTTCGATGGAGAGGGTGCGAGAGGGCGAGGACAAGTTTTGGCCGCGAGGGCGAGGACAAGCTTCGAAGGCGAGGGCGAGGGTGCGCGAGGGCGAGGACAAGTTTCGACAGCGAGGGTGAGGGTGCGAGAGGGCGAGGAAAAGCTAAGAAGGCGAGGGCGAGGACAAGTTTCGGCAGCGAGGGCGAGGGTGCGCGAGGACGAGGAGAAGCTTCGACAGCGAGGGTGAGGGTGCGCGAGGGCGAGGACAAGTTTCGACAGCGAGGGTGAGGACAAGCTTCGATGGCGAGGGTGTGAGAGGGCGAGGAAAAGCTTCGACGGCGAGGGCGTGGGTGCGCGAGGACGAGGACAAGCTTCGATGGTGAGAGTGAGGGTGCGCGAGGGCGAGAACAAGCTTCGATGGAGAGGGTGCGCGAGGGCGAGGACAAGTTTTGGCCGCGAGGGCGAGGGTGCGCGAGGGCGAGGACAAGCTTCGACGGCGAGGGCGAGGGTGCGCGAGGGCGAGGACAAGTTTCGACAGCGAGGGTGAGGGCCAACTGCTACTGCGAGGGCGAGGGTGAGTGAGGTCGAAGTAAAACGAACATCTATGGTTAAGAGTATGAAAGTTACGGTTAGAATTCAAGAACATGCGTGTCGCAGTTAAAAGTCAAGCAACAATATGTACAATCTGCTAGTTAGCACATTGTGTGTTAGTGTATTTACGTATTTTTCTTTACATATGCAGAACAAAAATTAATAATTTGTTCCAGCAGAATAAAAACGATCAATTATTTGGCATCCAACGACATACTTCCTAGCACTATAGCAATCCTGTTTTGTCAAGAAGTTTATTAGGATAACATTTATAAATATGCATATGTTGATATGGACAACAGTCCGTAACGTATGATATTTTTCTTTATGACCAGACCTGAACATTTAACTTGTTGAGTTTTGTGGCCAGACATGTATGAACATGTTTTTCCAGACATGTATAAACATGAGAATGGATGTATTCTCAACAATAAAGAAGGAATTTTGTGAAAAATAACAAGGTAAATGAAGAAAATACATAATTTTAAATATATATTATCTTGAGTGTTATCATAGAACATTTAGTGAGTAAACTACGTTTTAATTAGTTCAGAAATTCTAATATGACGAACTGCGGTCCAATATATCCGGACCTTAAAGGCAGAGGAGAGTAAGTCATTTGTATTAAATTTTCAGAAGAGAGAAAAAACAGTGACTTACTTCTTTTTGCCTTTAAGTGCCTTCGGACATATATTCAATTTTATTGTTGCTATTTGATAAAGTATTCATAATAAAACTACAAGCTTTCTAAGAATAAGAGATATCAGAACACGCGTTTCAAATCTGGCAATACCTCATTTTCAGAAAAAAAAATGACTTACTTCCCTCTGCCTTTAAGGTCCAGATATAGATGTTGTAAGTTCGTACAAAAGTTTACTCGCAAGCATATGATTTCATTCAGCTCAAATGACCCCCCCCCCCCAATAGGGGCGATGGAACGAAAATGAGCTACAAGCTATTTGGGGGTGGGGTTGAGATTTGATGATCTGTCTGTCCTTTTTCTTATTATTGGACGGAAGCCATTATTCATTTTACAAATTATTTGCATTGTTCTTTCAGGAAAAAAGGTAATCGAAAATAGAACAATACGACTAAACGAAGAAAATGTAGGAATAGAAGATGTGAACAGCAGAATTAGTAACCGTTGGACAAAATGGAAAGAGGCGACAGGGATAGTGTGTGACAGTAGGTTACCAATACACCTTAAAGTAGAAGTTTACAAAGCAGTAGTGAGAGCTGCCATATTATACGGAGCGGAATGTTGGGCGAAGAAGAAAGAGGAAGAGAAGCTGCGCGTTGCGGAGATGAAGATAATGTGTGGAGTAACGCGGAAGGACAAAATTAAGAAAGAAGTGATCCAAGGAACAGTGAAGATGGGACCAGTAACAGAAAAACTGCAAGAAAGTAAATTGAGATGATTTGAGCGTGTAAGAAGACCATCGAAATACGTAACTCATCGAGTGAATAATACAGAACTGAATAGGGAACGAGCGCGAGGCCGGCCAAAGAAGAAGTGGGGAAATTGTGTGAACAATGATACAGTGGAATGTGGTGTCAAAGTGTATATGACACAAGATAGAAACAGGTGGAGGACAGCAGTCTGAAAAGGCAATTCTAGATAACAGGGAAGAAAAGGTTAGAAGAAGGCTAAAAGTATAGACAAGTTGCCAGTGTGAAACTGATTATAGAAAAAAATACATTCACTTCATACCAGGGTTGGCGTGTTTAAACCAAGGTGGTTTAAACCAGCTGTTAAAAAAAAAAAAAAAACTGGTTTAAACCAAAAAACGAAAAATGTTCGTAAAAGTGTAAGTGTTTGTAAAATCTTGATTAACACACATTTGTGGGTTATCACGTTTCACTCCCGTATATTATTCGTATTATATTCAGACCTAAATTCCCCATTCATTACGTAAAGAGATTATACTACAAAAGCAACTTTTTATATATATATATATATATATATATATATATATATATATATATATATATATATAAGTTTATAAATGTTTTTGTGATTTTTTGTAGTTATTATTGTTATGTAATTGCAATCAAAGAAAAATTCTAAATATTGTTTCGTTTCAATAATGTTTACTATTGATAAAATACATCGAAATGCCATACTTTGTGTGTGTGTGTGTGGGGGGGGTCATACAAACCCCACGAAAGGCATTTAGTGAAATGAGAAGTATCTATTTATGTATAAATGAGTCTGAGCCAAAGTGGACTCAAATGACTCTTGACAATAATATTAAGAAGCATGTAAAGATCAGTGCAACGTATATATATATATATATTAAATCAGGATTCATTCGTGAGTGAGTCGGCAGACGTATCGCACTTAGTTGGTTGTGGCCAATTAGTCCTGGTTCCGAGATCAAATGGAAGACAATTTCTCTCGGATGTAACTCGAGAAGCGGTTTTTATTCCGCTTTAAGTTTATGTGACCCCCTTCCAGCATAACTCGGTTGTTGCATAATAACATCAAGGTGAAACAAACTTATTTCTGTCCATATATGGTATGAATACATAGAGCAAATTATTTAAACAAAAAAAAAAAAAAACTGGTTTAACCCCCCCCCCCCACACACACACACAAAAGTATTTTGCTTCTTTTCAATAAAAACCATAGTTTTTGCAAACCCTGCTTTATACATATATTCTTCACGGTTGGTTTTATGAATTGAAGTTTTTTTTTTCTGATTCTTAAAGTGCTTCGCCCAAGTCTTACCTTTAGCCTTGTGCATTGAATTAAGATAACGGGGTGTACTGAGATCGCCCGGGAATCGCAATCACCGAACGGGGCGCCAGGCTCGGAAAGGTTGCCAATCACTGACCGTTTGTTCCCAGCGCGCTGACCGTGTGTTCCTTGCTAGCCTGGACGTAGTTCAGCTGGTCACTAACAGATGGCGTTGGAGCAGCTCAGGCCCATAAAGTGGTTCAGTTTATATCGATTGATATAGGTCTCAAGTTTCTTGAAGGTCTCATCTTTGGCGATTTTTTTTTCTCTTATGCGCTGATAATATAGTAGAAAGAAATATCTGACTTCACACTCTAATTCTTCACGAATTGCAATTCCAAACAAGAAGCTTATTCACAAAGCCTCGAAGAATCCACATTAATATTTATTAAATATAATTTATTTATTTACTAAGTTACCCTGGAACAGACAGGCTGGAACGCCTCACTTAATGTTCGTTTCACTTATGTCAACTCCCTGTTTCTAATTAATTAATTTATTTTTTTAAATTTCTGACCAGCAAAACATTCACGGTCCCTCGAGCACTCACACAAAGAAAGAGAAATTTTACGAATTCACTACCTGAATAATGGAGAGACAATGAAACATTTAAAATTAATCATCTTTTGCGCTAATTAGTCATTTGTGATGCTACGGAAAGGGAATTTCAGACACTGATAAAACGAACGTAAGAATTTTGGAATGCCGTGGAAAGGACGGCAATTGTCAAAAGATAAGCCAGTTTATGAGGGCCTTGGGCTAAAGATGAGATTTTAACAACCTAATTTCTCTCGGTGTCTTCTCTGGAAATAAACGCCAATTCTTCATCAAAAACAATTTTAAGAGGAAAGCTTGAACACTAAAACAGCAAAACGCATTAATGTCTAGGATAATAATGAGAAATGAATTTGAAACTAAATTCTGTTTAAAGGATTGTTTCTTTTTCGAATAAAAAAAAATATGCTAACTGTATGTATGCATTTGAGATTTTATGATCAATTTGCGAAGCCCTTGATCGGCACGCGGACCGTTAATTGAGAACCACAACTTCAGCGATGAGCTTAATTTCTTAGAAACTATAATTAGAGTTTAATTGGCCTAGCGTGTGAAAGTTTGTTCGGCTTCAAATTTTGAGATAAAGCAGCTCTCACACGGCCAAGGATAGGATAGCAACTGAAGATGATGATGTAAAGCATAGGGTGGCTGAAGAAAAAGAGGGGCGTACATGTTACAATCCTACATCGATTGTGCTGCCATCTAGTGGATCCCCTCTAGTAAAGCTTTCTTACCTCTCCCACAGCAGCCCCAACAACCCTTCCTTGTTTCCTTGAAGCTAAAGGATAATCCGGTACACCATTAGAAAGTTGGTAACCGGATCTACAACGAACACAGCGGTTGTTCCTCGCTGTCTTTCTTTCTCGTTAAAGATTCTAACGCCATGGCGCGGTAATCGCTTTACTACTACGTCATGAGTGAAACACTACGGGTTTTGGGGGAAGGGGATAGAAGGGGGGACAAGGGGGGGTGTTTCAGCCAAAGAGGAAGTCGTTTCTCTCTAAGCTTCGTCTTCCATCATTATCCAAACAAAAGAAGTACGAGATGACTATCAGAGAAAAGGCGCAGAAAACGGAAAATACATACGAAACGTACAATAGCAAGATGGAAGACATCAAATGGCGACCTGCTTTTCACATATATTAAAGCCTATTCTTGCTACCTAACACCCTTTCTTCCCCACTTCCTGCAATAACATCGACGTTTTCAGGATGTCTTCCTTTTTTTTAAATACCGCAACATTGACTGTCAAATGGGAATAACAATAAACGTCACAGCGACGATGAGACACATATCTTTCAAAGAATATCACTTGACTAACTACATTAGATGGATTTACCACACATCAAATAACTCATGAGTGGTAAATCCATTCTTGTTAATACATGAATGAATGAAACAATGTATTAACAAGAATAGAAACAACACTTTTACAAACGCCTATTGCGTATTAACAAGAAATGAAATCATACTTTAAGAATATCCACTTCGTATTAACAAGAAAGGAAAATATAATTTTACAAATACCTATTTCCTGTTAACAAGAATGTAAACCATACTTTTTTTAAAAAGAAGAAAAAATAGTATGCATTTCGTATAACAAGAACGGAAACCTTACTTTGCAAAATACCTATCTTCTGTTAACAAAAACATAACCCATATATTTTTAAGGGTACCGAAGAAGAGAAAGCATACTTCTAAGAATATTCAACAAGGAGGGAAACTGTACTTTTGAGAATATTCATTTCGTATTAACAAGAACGAAAATCATACTTTTAGGAATTCTTATTTTATATCAACAAGAACATAAATCAAACATTTAAGAATACAGATTTCGCATTCTTCATTAGCAAGAACGGAAATTACACTTTTAAAAATTATGTTCTGTTACCAAGAATGGAAACTATAATTACAAGAACACCCATTTCGCATTAACAAGAACGGAACCCATACTTTTTATAGTATTAATTTCATGTTAGCAAGAAGGAAAACCATACTTTTCAGAGTATTCATTTCATATTAGCACGGGGGAAAACCATACTTTTCAGGGTATTCATTTTGTACTAATAAAAACGGAAACTATAATTTTCAGAGTATTCACTTCATATTAGCAAGAAGAAAAACCATACTTTTCAAAGTATTCATTTTCTACTAATAAAAACGGAAACTGTACTTTTGAAAGTATTCACCTCATATTAGGAAGAAAGAAAACCATACTTTTCAGAGTATTCATTTCATATTAGCAAGAAGGAAAACCATACTTTTCAGGATATTCATTTTGTACTAATAAAAACGGAAACTATATTTTCAACCATACTTTTCACGGTATTCATTTTGTACTAATAAAAACGGAAACTATAATTTCAGAGTATTCATTTCATATTAGCAAGAAAGAAAACCATACTTTTCAGAGTATTCATTTTCTATCTACTAATAAAAAACGGAAACTGTACTTTTGAAAGTATTCACCTCATATTAGCAAGAAAGAAAACCATACTTTTGAGAGTATTCACTTCACATTAGCAAGAAGGAAAATCAAACTTTTCAGAGTATTTATTTCATATTAGCAAAAAGGAAAAGCAAACTCTTAAGAATGCCTATTTTGTATTAACGTTGTGATCTTCACATGTCGAGTACGTCGAAATAACATACTGATCACACATGAATTATTCTTCTATTACCATTATTTCCGTTTATATCTATTAACAACAACTTCTAATTCCACTTGGATTATTGAACGACTATCATCATTTCTATATTGAACTTAATATTGAAACACATTATAGTGTGTTAGAATTAAAAATGAAATGAAATATTTCAGTTTTACGTCTCATAATTATGCCCTCTCAGCTGAGAAAGACGATGATTAAAGCAAGTGAATGGTGATGAAAGAATTGGTGGAATGAAAAAGTGGGAAGAAACGGGAGTACCCCGTAAAACCAATGGACACGATGTTTATCTAACCAGGGACCCCCATGCAACAGAAGTAAACGCTCTAACACTGAGCCACCGTGGCCGCCTCCTAAACTTTTAATCCTTAAATTATTGTACAGTAATTTGTGAATATTTAAAGTGCAGTTCGATCTTGCAATTTCTTTTACACCGAGAATCTTTGGCAGGCACATATTAAGAACTACTTGTAATCTTAACCTTGATGAAAACCGGTTGCTCTGCAGTTTCTACACGCTCCAGTCATTATTAATCCTTCCAAGGTTATTAGTCGAGGAAACAATTGTTTCATGCAATAAGAGAAAAAAAATATAGACTAGAACAAAAACATATTATTGACTGTGCAGATGGCACTGACGAATCAAACAGTTCCGCGCCAGGGATAACGTATCGAAATTCTGCAGAAAATAACTGAAGTGATTGTGTGGATGAAATGCAATCAAACTGAGCAGATTAATTTGTAGCATCTTCCTGCCATTAAGTGATGTGCCTTAAAGAAACGCTACCATCAAGTTTGTCAGACTAAATTGAGTGATTTTTCGGTAGTCTTCGAACATACGTATGGTACATTGAATTGCAATTCACTGCAGTAATAGTATGCTGAATGGCAATTTATTGCAGTATAGTGTAGTAGTAGTAGTAGTACGCTGAATTGCAATTAATTGCAGTATAGTGTAGTAATAGCATGTTGAATTGCAATTCATTGCAGGGTGGTGCAGTAATAGTATGCTGAATTGCAATTCATTCCAGTATAGTGCAGTAATATTAACAAAAATTATTAAAATTTGTTTTAACTCTCATATAACAACAAGTTTCACTACATCGCGGTAAGGTTGTAACACAAGTGTAAAAACATATCCTCCAATACTCGCCTTATAACGGATTTCTACTGTAAATGGTTCGAATTAATATGGTAATGCAATGTGTTTGGATGAAATTTAAAAACATATGCTAGTGATGCTTCCTTTGCTTAACGTTTAATTTGTCTGAAGCCAAAGGGGACGAAATTATACCTGACTTATCTATTGAATGTCGACGAAGCGTAACATCTTTTTAAAACACACAATAAAATCAAGGTACTTACCAACCTACTGAATAACAAACTGCACAAAAATTCAGGATATACTTACCTAGAAAACAAAGAAAGGAAATTATTAATTCAATGAGTCAAACAATTAAACACAACAAATTATTGACTAAAATTAAGACATCTACGACTAGACTAGGCAATTTAGCAAACACGGCTAGCGTGAGTAAAGGTTCGCTACCATCAATGAGTATGAATGCCTAAAATTAAAGTTATCTCGTTTCGTGCGCAACCCTACTCTAACAAGATCTAACAAGCTATATTAATCCTTGTTGCACAAAGTTATATTAATGCATATTGCACGTACAGATCTAACAAAAAATATAATTTTAATCTTAATTAAGATCAAATATAGGAAATGCAATATGACCACATATACAGTATATTTTTTAAAAGCATGGATGGTGAGGTTTATACTTAAAAACCACGCAATAACTTCTTACAACATATAATAACACAGACGCACACACACACACACACACACACACACACACACACACACACACACACACAGAGAGAGAGAGAGAGAGAGAGAGAGATAAATCTGCAAATATCAGATAGCCCTATGTTCACAAATAACTTTGTGTTGAGATTTCCATCAAAACTTCCAGTTTTGCTAACTGAACCAAAGTTCATAAAATAATCACAAAATAACCTAGAGCCACCGTTCTATTTTCCTTGTCTCATAACACTATATTCTAAAAATAATAAAAACAAAAAACAAAAAAAAAGGAGAGAGAGGAGAAACTAGCTCTTCTCTAACAGGAAGGGAGCAGATTCAAAAAGAAGGATTAAAAAAAAGTATGTCAAACCAAATTCTAGCCAACGTAATGGGAAAACCTAGTGAACCGGAACTATACGTCATTAAGATGCAAAACAGGAGCAGTGTGGTTTCACATGGCAAAAACACCACTAACACAGGAGCCAACCAGAATACCATGGAGAAAGGGAGAAATAGCAGGGAATGTTCAGTTTATATAATCATCCCATTCCTCTTTAAACCCCCCCAAAAGTTTTAGAGTTGGATTAGATATTTTGTATAAATACGAAGCATGCTAATTTTATATGCATGATGTCCATGTCTGTATGTTTTTTTTTTTTTTTTGTTAATTTGATATACATATGCGTATATTAGCTCTCGCTGAAATTAATTGAATTTAGCACGGTTCATAGAAATATTAGAGTATCTGTAGTTATGAACTAAACTAAAAAACAAAAAAACACTGTAACTCTTTGGAACGAAGCCCCAAAGGTTTTAGCTAATCACGTATAGATTTTGAGATGGGCTATGTATGGTTATATCATACTTGATAAGATAGTATAATAGTGGTTGACTTGTCAATTAATTGTAGTTTGATTACTTTCAATTCCAGCAAACTATTATTTATTTATTTATATGCATAGTTCCAGATATTCAGATACAACAGATTAACCATTCTAAACACGTAGCAACAGAAAAAAAATCAACAAGGACCAGTTGAGAATGCTCCGAGAGCATTGCCAGAACAAACTTAAAAAGAATTAATATTTCTTACAGGCTATATACCAATTGTTCTATGTACTTCATTATTATACTAATTACACAAGTCTTGTAATCTATCCATTTATAATTTCCTTGCCTACTATTCCCCCCTTCCCCACATGTTTCGTTTAAGAGTTCTACGATATGTTTTATGAAGACACATGCTCAAAATGTAGGGCTCAAAATTGAAAACTTCGCAAAATATCACCTCTCTATGACCTACGGTTCCCGAGATATAGCTCCTTAAGTCTCCCGAAATTCGGAGGTTTTTTTTTTTCTTTTTTTTTTGGCCAATATCTGGGGAACTATGACCACCGATTACTATCTAGTACCAAAATCTTCACCATCTTCTTAGGTATCGACGAACACCAATACCATCTCTCTATGACTTACGGATATCGTGGTATGGCTCCTTAAATCTCCCGAAATCGGAACTTTTTTTTTTTTTTTTTTTTTTGGCCAATATCTCGGGAACGGTAAGAGTAGCGCGAAAAATTCCATTACTTCTTCGAGATGGTTTTTTATGCTCTATCGAATGGATGGTTCAAAATTTAAAAAAAAATAGCATATAGCAGATAGCTAGATACATACACACACACACACACACACACTCGCGCGCGCGCGCGCGCGCAGAGAGAGAGAGAGAAAAAAAATTCAGTAACAACAAACTTTTAAGTTCGTTGAACATAACAGCAATGCAAAATAAATAAATAACAGAATATGGAGAAAAGAGATCTATATACGACAGCGTTTACAACTTAATGGTATTCACCAGGGTATGGTATAAGCTGATGATGTAAAATTAATGAAGGAAAATAATAGAAAGAAATGCAGAGGTCTTATTAAAGGACATGAGTTTAGAAGTAAATGCAGAGAAAACTAAATACATCGTCGGGAACGTAATACGGCAAATTATGGATATGTAAAAATATCAAATAATACTTTCGATAAAATGAATACTTTCAAATACTTAAGATTCTTTTAATTAACAGACGAAAACCACATTCACGAAGAAATTAAATGTCGAATAAAAGCAAGGAATTCGTATTATTATTCAGTTCAAAGTCTTTTGTCGTCGCCAACTTTGTCGAGGAATTTGAAGTTTAAAATATATAAAACGATAATCATGCCTGTTCTGTATTGTTGCGAAATGTGGTCGCTTCTCTGAGAGAAGAACGTAGACTGAAAATATCTGAAAACAATATCCTGTGACGAATATTCGGATCCAAGAGAAAAGGGAATGGGAAATGGCGAAAACTTCATAACGACGAATTCCATAATTTATACCCGCTGCAGGAGTCAAATTTAAAATTTCTCTAGGTTTGTACACTTCTAACACTCGCACTAATGGAATTGTGCACTAATAGAGTCTAATACTGAAAATAATGAACATTCCCTTTTACATTTGACATTTGACTTCTATCCGACATTTTTATTCTTGAGTTAAGGCTGTTTTGACGACAAAATTTGCGGCTGGTCACAGAAGCATTTTTGCAACCAGGTTAGTCTATACTTTGTGACAGGGGCGGACTGGCCCACCCTGCTACCCTGCAAATGCAGGGTGGGCCCCCCAAACAGGTGGGCCCCCTCCACCAATTTTAAAAAGACCTGTTCAATTAAACCTACCAGCATCAAAAATATGGCAGGGTAACGCCCGCAAACTTGTGTTTTGCATAAAAAAGACGTAAAGTTAAACTTTCATGAACAGACCTTATTCTTCTTCACGTTTATCAACTTGAAAAGGTTCCTTCTATAAGACAATCAGGCCTAAAACATTGCGGGGTTTGTGATACAGCAGCTGTTAAAAACGAACACGTTAACTACTACTTTTTAAAATATAGTAGTTAAATATAGTAGTTACTTTCAAATGACAGTTACTTTCATCTGCAATTCATATAAAAGAATGTAAGTGTGGATTAAGTACAATGAAGAAACCTCAAGTGGTAGACAGCTACTTCGCCGATTACAAAAAATAAATCTGACAAGGTGGTGGAGTAAAGATCGAGCTCTAAAGAAAATCTTTGATGATTTTTCGACACCTTTGTAAGATCGGAAGATGTTCATGACGCTGCTTCAATGTCTACTCACTATTGCAAGTATGAGTGATTTTCAAGCAGAAGTCACATTTAAAGCCAAGTGTTTGGTTCAGAACTGGTGTAAATTTGAAAACATTCTTGTGGCTTTTGTTTTCAGCCAACTTTTTCACCTATGTACACCTACTTCGCAGTATTTGCAAAAATCTGGTTTGGATTATCTAACGGCTACAAAAATGATTTGTACGTTACAGTCAGACTTAAAGCAAAAACGGAACGTGTTTTGTTCTATTGAAACTAAAGCTATGGACTTTGCAAAGGACTTGAAAAGACAATTGAAGGATGCATGATACGATGTTGTAGTTGAAACTTCTCTCCTTGCAAAGAGAATACCAGTAGCAACTCTTCAAGCAGACGAACTTTCCTATGATGAGGCAAGAATTTTAGATTCTCCATCAAAAGTGTTTCAGATAAACGTTTTCAACGTTATTTTCGATACTGCAATTGAGCAATTACATTCTCGGTTTATCTGCAATGACAGTCTCATGAAGGACATTGCACGGCTGGATCCTACCCGTTTCCATGAGATAAGTACTTTAGAAGAATACCTGATTCAGCTCTCAATACTCTACCACATTATTGCAAAGTGGAAAGGGAACAAATTCAAGAGGAACTGCTCCAATTTGCTCGTCATTATAAGGACTATAATCCACCAATATGTAAAAAGCAGGATACTTTAAGAAATGAACATGGCAGCGAGCAATATGCTCATAGTAGTGAAAAAGAGGAAAATGAAGAAGAGGAAGATAATGAAACTGAGAGTGAGGAGGAAGATGAATGGAAATGCAAACCTGCAAGACAGTGTAAAGTGTGTCTAGTTTGTGCACTGCACCTGTTTCACGAATTAAATCTTTATGGTCCATTATATCCATCGTTGTATAAAGCGTATAAATATGTATGTTCTAACTCTATCGTGTACCCAAGTATCATGTAAAGGAATTTTCTTGATTATGAAAGTGATCAAAAATCGGTTGCGTTCATCGCTTGGACAAGATTTGTTGGAAGACTTTATTCTTTTATACATAGAAAGATCATATATGTTTGATTACGACAAAGTGATTGACGATCTTATCTAGCTCCAAAGAACTAGGTAGATATTTGAAATTGTGGGGCATAATGAAGATATTAATATTAGGATACATTTCTGGCATTCATATTAATATTATATTATATTAGGTTACAGTATGCAATTTAGTAGAAATTTTCAAACAATTTGATATTAGAACTGATTTATGAGGAAAGAAACTTACATTATTTCTGTCAGTGCTTTAATTATTTAGTGTTTCAAAGTTGACTTGAGATTAGTTTTTACTTATTGCACATGTATATATATTTTGGGTTTTCTAAAACATGACACTCATTTGTTTAAATAAATGGTTTAAATTCATTACATAAAAAAACAATAGCACTATATAAATAACTGAAAGCACCAATTCCGGTATTGTGTGTGTTTACAATAAAAAATGATAATGCCAATTACACACTGTATGAGTTCCTACTTCAGATTTTTTTTGTAATTTATGTTTTGCTTTTGTATGAATATATGGGATACTATTTATGGGTTCGAAGATGGCTTTTATATGTAATACATATGAAGAATGCAAAGTACATTTTTTACATTTTTATACGGTGGGCCCTCATTTCAGTTTAGCAGGGTGGGCCCTATGGTTGCCAGTCCGCCCCTGCTTTGTGACTTATCTTGATGTCAGGAATTTCATCCCAAACGTTGTCGGTGTTGATTTGAAACACTCTTATATTATATATAGGTCTACAGAGTCATTGAAAAACAATGCCCAGATTTTGATTAGTTACTATGAAGGAACGAACCGTTAAAGGTACTTCAATAGTTTTAGCCTTAAAATATGTAGGAAACATAAAAGTTTTGTACATATCTTAGTAAATTTCAATGTGTGTTCCGTTTATTGCTCTCCATATGTCTAATCTGTAGTCAATTTTGGTCCACGTGCGTTGTAGCATATCAGGAGTAACAGTCAAGATGGTGACAGAAATGCGCTGCTGAAGATGTAGCAGGCGCGAATCTTCTCTGCATACACAATGTTTTTGATATACCCTCAGAAAAAGAAATAGAAAGGGGTAAGAGTTCTGCCGCCATCTTGACTGTTACTCCTGATATGCTTCAGCGCACGTGGACCGAAAATGACTACAGATTAGACATATGGAGAGCAACAAATGGAGTAGAGTACATATTGAAATTTACTAGGATGTGTACAAAACTTTGATATTTTCAACACATTTTAAGGCTAAAACTATTAAAGTACCTTTAATGGTTTGTTCATAGTTAGAGCAATCGACATTATGCTTTATTTTTAGTTTAATTGTGCTTTATTTTTTCCAAATTATGCTGTATGGTTAATTTCAATCGTTGTTTTACATTAATCGTGTATAATGTTTAATATTTACAATATATTAAATACTGTATTCTAAATATTTTGATCTATTTATTTTTACAAAACCAGTTTCTTTCATATTTAAAAAAAAAAAAAAAACTTTCTACTTAATATACTGATATGCTTTACTCGAGTACAGAAAGTCCTTAAGTTCAAGAGGTAAACATGACAAAATAGTCTGGAGTTCTTGTGTACTACTCATTGTTGGCGGAAAGTTTCCTTTTTTTTTCTTTTCTCCACACCAAAGGCTTACACCAAAAAGTTTACAGAAATAAGCTTTTCATTGTTGTATTGTTGTATGTTGTGCTTGCAGATAAACAGAATTTTGCAAGAATTGTGCTATATATTTTAAATTATGCTTTATTTTCTAAGATTATGCTTTATTATGCTTTTAAAATTAGTTCTTCTGGACCCTTAAGCAACCACAACCATGCTTTTGGGTTGCCCTATTCACAGTAAATAATCAAAACCCGGGGAATCTTTTTCGATGACCCCTATTTCGTCAAGCGGGGGGATGATCCCCCCGCTTGACGAAATTTTGCGTATGTATGCGTTTCAATCAACACTATAATAAAATACCAATGAAAGACATAAAAATTCTACTTGTGCTTATCTCCAAAGCAAAATTTAAAATAGTACTACTGCCCGAAACAAATCCTGAACCTTCCGATGTCAACGTGAGAACATTAACCGTTCATTTCTACCTTGCTGGACTGAAATATAGTTTCTTAACATAGTTAGCAACACTTGTAAATACGATTTCTGTGTTTGCCACTGGTTTACTACGGTATTTTGTAGGAAACGGGGAATCCCCTAAAGCACAGTAAATCGTGCCTAATGAATGTCCCTGCTCAGGAGTTCCCCAAGGGACTGAATTAAGATGGAACGTGGACGATAGGAGAAAGCACACGGAAATCTGGGAGTAATTAAAAAAAAGAAGAAAAAAAAGATTCCGTTTTTGGTATTTCCAGGAGCAGATTGAATAGTTGTTGGTAAGGTCTGAAAGAAAAAAATATATCAATAAAGAAAACAACGAAAGAAATTGTTGAAAATAAAGAACAAAGTTTAAAGAAAGTAAAATAGACAAAAGAAAGAAAGAAAGAAGAAAAGATAGAGAATTACAATGGAGGAGAAAGAAAAAGAATTGTAAATTGTGGTCTGCAGACTGGGATTTCAGTTGCTTAAAATATTCTTTTCTAAACTTTGGTTTCTTTCCTTTATATTATATATATATCAGTAGTTCCAAAGTTGAGGAGCGCTCCACTGCGGGTTGGAAGTTGTGAAGAGCGAGCAAGGAGACACGCATGTTACTGACAGAAACAGACTACAATCGTAATTACAAATATGTCCCTTTTTCCCCATGCAGAAAATGCCTCTGAAAGGTATCAGATTTCAGTCCAGAAAAAGATATCGTGCAGGATTCGAATACCAGCTGCCCGCAATTCAAAACGACGCGTTGTAGCGCTGCTTCCAAAAATAGGAGACCCGTTGGGAGAAGTGTGTGCCAGTCTAAGGAGACTACTTTCACAGAGATTAAAGCAAAATTGTGGTAATCATCTGATTACATATATTTTTTTAATGAATAAAGGTTAAACACTTTTTGAATAAACCTCGTAATAGCAAAAGTTAATGAAGTAAGGGATATATATAGTAAAATTAAACCATTATAGCTCTAGTTTGTTTTCAAAGATACCTCGTGGCTAAGCAGTTAGCATATACGCCTTTGGCGTGGGGGAGACTCGGATTCGAAATGAAATCTTTGAGTTTTACGTCCCACGGTTATGCCGGTTAGGCAAAGGAGACGGTGATGATGAGAAATGAATGAAATAGTGGAATGAAGAAAGTGGGAGGAAACGGGAGAACCCGAGAAAACCCACGCACACGGTGGTTGTACACCAGAAAGTTCACTTGGCGGGGGCTGCGATCGAACCCAGGGCCCCAAGCACCAGAGGTGAACGCTCTACCACTGAGACACCGCGGCCCCACCCGGATTCGATTTCCGGTGGGAACTCAAGTGGTCTGAATTCCACCTTAAGCGAGGTTCACGTCTGATACAGCCTCGTTGCTGCTATTGAAGCTAAATTAAAAATTAAATAAAAATCAAATCAAAGAAAACACGAAAAACTAATTCCTGGAACGGCCAAATAAATCGACAGGTCATTAAAAAAATGAAGCACATCGACAATCACAACGGAAAAATATTAATACACGGTACAGAAAAATGTTTTCTCTGTTGAAGTTTAGCGTCTTTTTCAGCACCGAGGCTATACGAGACGTAGACCTACAGTTTAATATGGAATTTGAGTTTTATACTAATACTCTACCATCCTGAATCGAACACGAGTCCACGTGCACCAAAGACTCGCCCTCTGGCCATTAGACTAACGAGAAGGGCAAATAAACAATGGGTTATTATTACAACTTCATGGTATATTCTCAAAATACAAGGGCTATAGCAATACCCATTTTTGAAAAAAAAAAAATACACATACACAACATAAGAGCATGGAGGAAAAGCATAGTTTTTCACACCCTTGTTTTATATGCATACATTCAACAGCAGTAGTAGTCTTTCTATGAATATTTAAAAACACAAATAAAAGAGGAAAAAAAATATTGTTTTCGAATGAACAATATGGCGTCTGCTGGTAGTAGTAGGATATTGAGTGCACCCTTTCAATAAGTAATAAGTTCTGTTAAGAGTTTCTTTGTGTTATATTCAATAGGAGGGGGACTTTGTAATGTTGTTCTTTCATGCTCTAACCCCCCAAAAAGCAAATTTTCTTTTTCACTTCTTGTTTAGTTGCAACTATTGAAAAACAAAAGAAAAAGAAAAAGAAAAGAAAAGAAAAGTGGAGAACAAAAAATGGAAAACAAAACCAGAAAACACCTTAGAGCGCGCCATCTGCCAAATTGGTAGCGTTTGTTAACAAGAGTATAGCGACAATGTTTTCCTGCAGTCTCTCTTCCCATACTCCTCTTACACTCCTCTTTTCCTGGGGAGGGTAAACGGGTAACAAAATTTCTTGTAACAATAAAAGCTTTCTTTTCAAGAAATTCACAAAATGTGTTTTTTAGCTTCATTCTATCGACTTGTTGAGATGTATTCTTTTGTCTTTCTTCGTTTATTTGTTTATATAGGGATAAAAAAAAGGCACGTTGTTTTTTTTTTAGTTTGTGAATGATAAAACTTTCAGATGCCTTAACAGCGTCACTTCGCTATTTTCCCCTCCTTTTCTTCACGTATATTCTTCCCATTCGCTATTTTGTTTAATTTTCGGTGCCTATTCTCAAATACAATATTCTTTTAAAATGACAACGAAATAATGAAACAAAACGAAAGAAGAGATAAAGTATAAAATAACATTTATATAGCATATTTTTTTCTTTTATAAGCTATTTATATCAAAGTAAGAAAGAGCTTAAATGTGCCCTAATCCAATACTACAACTTGCTCCCATTTCAGAGAAATTGTCTCATCTTGATGTATTGCACCTCTGTAGGGACTTCAACATTTTGCGATTATCATGTTTATTGATGGATTTGGTGACATTATTATTATTATTATTATTATTATTATTATTATTATTATTATTATTAATGTTGTATCTCGGTTTAAACCGGTTTCAGCTTAGTAATCTGACGGACGGCTGTAAAAAGAATTCTTCCTCTCCAAAGAACTTTCTAACCATAAGACAGGTGTCTAGTATTACTGTTTTTTGTAGGTTTGTTACTAGATCTTTTATGTTTATCTGTTTGTGTCACAGCACTTTTAACGCCAATAGCCTTAGCTCAGATAATGATTGGTCTTACTGTACCTTTCTGACATTTCCATAACTTTTTGATTTCGTCTGCCAAGACTTTATATATTGCTTACTGAATGTTGTACGTATATGTTGAGACAATTCTACTGCTACATCTGTGAGGGGTACTTCTTGTTTCATTTTATTGACAGTCGTGATGTCGGGCCTATTTGCAGTTATCGTTACATCTGTTCTGATTTCTTGATCCCAGTAGATTTTGTATTTATCATTTTCAAAGACTGCACTTGGCTGGTATTTGCAGTATAGCTTAGTATCGGTTATTATTATTATTATTAATGCTGTATCTCAGTTTAAACCGGTTTCAGCTTAGTAATCAGACGGACGGCTGTCTCTGGCAAGCGCAGAATATTGGAAGAGTTCTTCGTCTCTAAAGAACTTGCTAACCATAAGACAGGTGTCTAGTATTAGATTTTTGTAGGTTTGATAAGAGATGTTTTGCGTTTCGATGTTCCAGTTGCGTCACAGTATGTTTAGACACAACTGTTGTAGCTGAGATAATAATTGGTCTTAGTCTTACTGTAACGTTCTGACATTTCCATAACTTTTTGATTTCGTCAGCCAGGCCTTTATATTTGCTTATTTTTGTACTGAATAT
Organism: Thermobia domestica; assembly: GCF_964235325.1. Taxonomy (NCBI): domain Eukaryota; kingdom Metazoa; phylum Arthropoda; class Insecta; order Zygentoma; family Lepismatidae; genus Thermobia; species Thermobia domestica. The sequence continues at coordinate 226,599,846 of NC_137460.1, read as the reverse complement.
TGTATGTATTTTATGAGTCAATGGTACTGCTACATCTACGAGAGTTACTTCTTGGTCAATTTTATTGATAACACTGATGCCACGTCTGTTTGCAGGTAGCGTTTCATCTGTTCTGATTTCTCGATCCCAGTAGACTTTGTATTTATCATTTTCAACTACTGGAATTGGCTGATATTTATATTATGGCGTAGTTTCGGTGATGAGTTCCACGTTATGTGCCAAAAACTGGTGAATGTTTTTTGCAATGCCGTAACTTTTTAGATAGTATGTGGGAGCCATTATACGGCATGAGTCTGTGATGTGTTCAAATTATTATTATTATTGGAATTTTATACATTATTATACAGAGCTTTCAAAATAAGAGGACACAACACAACAGTGGCACCAAAGTAAGTTAACACATAGGTTTATACAAGGCTAAACACATTTAAATTGGTCATATTTTTTTTATTATACATTTTAAAGGAGCTACGTGATTTAAATTGTCTTACTTTCATTTTATTAATTAGATAAATACGCTCTTTATTAGAAATATTTATATTTCATTATTGTGGGAAAAGGACTGCTACTACATTTCTCACCCCAGTAACTGTATGAAATCTATTTACATTTCGATACGACGCCGAATTAAAAAAACAAAATCCTCCGTTCTTGGACACCACGCACAAAGGATACGGACAAAATCCCGCGACCGAAATATCGTTACCAAAATCTCGCTGTCCAAAACCTCGCATCCCAAAATATGGCCTGGCCAAAACCTCGCATCTCCAAAATCTCGCCTACCAAAATCCCGCGAGTTTTAAACCTCATAGCCCAAAACCCCGTGAGATTCTGCCCGCGAGGTTTTGTACCCAAACCCACGCGCAAAACATATTTATGAAAAGACGGAGCGTGCACTCGCTTCATATATTTAATTAAGCATTTTTAATTATATAATGAGCCACTGTTGCTGTCAGTTCCATTCCGCACAGTCTTAACACTTGGAAACAAAAAGGAGTAAACCGGAGTCTGAGGCAACATTGCAAAGTTGTGCTTGGCCAGAACTCCTGAACGCACAGAGTGGTGTATGTAGCTCGGAACGTTGTACTGGTACAACATCCAAGTAGCGGGGATCTTCTTTCGAGAGAGGACGACCCTTTTTGTTAACCTGTAATTTAGTGCGTGTCGGCGAGACTTTTTCTCAGTTTAGCAGAGAACTTGATAGTGTACCGTTCTTTGATAGTTTTCTCCATTGCACGTCGTGGCACAAGCACTAACAGCAGATTCACAGGAACAGCGATTATAATCCTTCCAGAGCTCGGAGCAGACTAAGCTTGGAAGCGTCTGGAAAAGTCAAATTGCATTACTTTTCGAGCAAACCTTGTATCTATACAAATTATGATAAAGAAATCGAGGTTGACTCTTTCTGGTTTTGCCTCTCTCTTTTTTGTCCCCCTCAAATTACATGCAGTTTTCATCATCGCGGGAAAACGACTGAGCGTTTGAAATCAATTCTTGAAGATAGTACGTAGCACCATTTTCTTTTTAAATTGTTGCATTACTTTGGTTACAATGTATATCGTAAAAAGGAAGGGAGCGGGATCAAAGTTTATGACCAAAATAGAGGAGCTCAGCTACACTTCAAGTTACCGAGATGAAACTCGGTATAAGTTATAGACTCTTCATCAAAAATAAGTGGTCACGTGCAAATGCGTTTTTAAAAATACCCACTAGAAAAGAAGTTAGTAGGGAATTATAAGGTGTTCTAATTTTTCATTTTATAATCATAAAATGACCAAATTAAGAAGATATTTGAACCGTTTAAAAATGAAATTTTGACATATTTAGCACTTGGGTCAATCTGAGATTACATAATTTTACTTTGATTAAAATGTGTATTAAAAGGAGGGGCCAAAAGAGATTTAAATGTTTGCAAAGAATAACTGCTGCACCATCTTAAAATCATTTTTTGAATATAATTAGGAATACTTGGTTCAAGATTTTTTTTTAAAAAAAAATAAAGTTCAGTTTGATTCAAATACGTGTTATAAGGGAAAAAAGTAGATATAAATAAATCTATTCCTCCTCTGCAATGAAAGAACATTTCAACTAATCTTATATAAGTATCAGTTTTACCGTTCAAGACACAAAACACTTTATTGAATAAATATGAATATAAAGTATTACACGAAATGTGCAATAGCATTAGAGTACAATGGAAAGAAATTTTGTGCGAAGATGAAACACAATAACAAATCCCATTGATCCACATCCTGAGGATAAATTTTCATGTGCAGTTTTCGAGAAAATCGACAAAAGAAGCTAAAAATACGGTCAACAATAACAGGCTCCGTAAAATGAAATGACATTTCTAGTATTTTAAAAAGAAATATCTCATGACAGGGATCCTATTGATCTGGAGAAATCTATTTCCCTGACCTTTGGCAGGAAATTTCATGTCGGATGACGTTGGCATATAACTAAGGAATAAATAACTGTGAATATTTATATATGAGAACATTCATTCTATAGATTTAGGATTTAGATTTCAGGGCTTTCGGCATCTAAGGCCATTTAGCCCGTCACGTTTGAGGGATAACGTCCCTCGGCGAGCACACTATCCGGGGAAAGGGAAGGAAGGAAACGGCTAGGACCTATAAAACGGCTAGGACCTATAAGTTAGGTACCACCCCGGCATTTGCCTGGTGTGAATGAGGAAATCCCAGGAAAACTTCATTCAGGGTGGCTGGCCAGAAAAAGTGTTTTATACTTTTTTCGACCGCGTGCCCTCACCGGAAATTGAACCCGGAAGCGCTCGCACGGAAGGCAAGAGCGTTAGCGACTACGCTACGCGGGATCACACATTTATTCTATAGAGACAAGTAGTAATTAATTGTTTATACGTACATTCCACTTACCTCCCGTAAAAATCTGAGCAACGTTCCATACTGTGATCATTAATGGTTGGTTGAGTTGATTTTGAGTTTAGTGTCCCTGTCAGCAGCAAGGCTATATGAAATGGGACCTACTGATTAACGTGGAATCCGAACTACATGAGCTCCCGCCGGGAATCGAACCCGGGTCTCCCACGCAAAAGGCACGTACGCTAACCGCTGAGCCACGAAGGAGCTCTCGTTAGTGGTTAGCTAAGCTGAAATTGGTGTACAATTAATGTTAGAAAAATATATTTTATAAAATTTCCCTGACCTGCACCATTTTCCCTGACTTTACTGATTACCCTGACCAGTAGGAGCCCTGCATCATGATCTACCCCCACTTGGCGCAAGCTGGAATCTAACTACACGCCAGAGGTAATGAATCTACCGCTCACTACTGGGGACCAACCACCTATTAGGATGAAACTGATATACGAACAGAACGTTTTCACTGTGACATTATAGCATGAGGACAGTACATACTATAGCTGATGAGAAATAATAACCTAAATCTATGATTAATTTTTAAACTTTAACTTAGAATTTTTCCTTTAATATTTTGCGAGCTGTGCTTATTTATTGTAAATCAGAGATAAATTATCTTGATAAATTATTGTAGGTTTGCAATATATTAAATTAAGCGTCTCATTTCCTTTTTTATTTCCAATGTGGACTACCTAGTTGAAGTTTTAATTTCTTCTCAGATTTACTGTTTAATGTGTATTTTTTTGACTGAGTTTAAGCATATTTCAGCCCCGAGGCTACACGAGACATTGACCAACAGCCAACCATAGGATACGAACCAGGACCTCTGACTCTATGAGCTCCGGCCAAGAAACAAATGAGCGCCTCCGTGTCAAAGTTAAATATGTTAATCAACTGAATCTAAAATTAATTTATCACATATGTGAGAACGATAACAGATTAGTTATCTCTAAAATTAATTTATCACATCATATGTGAGAACGATAACAGATTAGTTATCTCTAAAATTAATTTATCACATCATATGTGAGAACGATAACAGATTAGTTATCTCTAAAATTAATTTATCACATCATATGTGAGAACGATAACAGATTAGTTATCTCTAAAATGCCGTTCATTGTGATCACGATTGAAACCATGCCTCAACTATGAAGATGTGAAAAAAATACGAAAATTTAATGTAAGGAGTACGAAGGTTTAAGATTTCATTTTCAATTTGCGAATTGTAAACTATATGAAAACATAACTGATTTTATTCTGAGAAAGAAAAATCAGAAAATCTTATTTGAAGTAATTTGCACAACACCGCGTTATACGTTAAGTGCAATATAAAAAGCGAAAAGTAAAATGTAACAAATTTTGCATTAATAATTCTAGTCTCAACAGAATATATGACACACACACTAATTCCTATTTACACTTTAAAAGAGAACTATTATTATGTAAGTGTAATATTTTTGCCTGCTAACGAAAACAAATCAAGTTAATCCCAACAATTAATCATTTAGTATTAAACACTCAAATTATATGTGTAATTAAGGGTTCAATATGTGTGAAATAATGTTCTTTCATAATCTGTGTTTTCTAATTAAAAAGCAAAACTTCCTCCCTTTTCTCTTTTTGGAAACCACAAATTTGGCACCCAGCGTGGGGCTCACAACAGAGAGACTAGCTCTATATTTGAGTGACATCGCACGACAGGTAAAGGCTGACGGGCCTCTGCCCAGCATATCCATAATTCACTTCTTCGACAGCTTTGCATTTGCAGTTAACGAAGAGGGAGGTAAAGAGAGAAAGTGAGGCAAAGAGAGAGAGAGAGAGAGAGAGAGATGGAACGACCTGTCGAGAGAGCGAGAGAGTGGAAGAGCCTTTTTTCTCTTTTGGTGCCCCCACCCGAACCTAAAAGGTGAGTGGAGGATGTTGTGAGAGAGAGGGGGAAAGTGTTGCATGTTTGGAGTAGCCCCTCGTTGGAGACCTCGCAGTGAATCATGTTGCCAGAGCACCACGCGGGCATAAATTTGCTAATTGAAGGTGGCCCCGTGGAGGCTTTTCCACCCATATATTCTGATAAGGCTATGTCCTAGCTTTGGAAATGCAGTGAACAGGCTTGAATAACAAAGTAGGATTTTCACATATGCAAACACACACAGAAAAATAGAAGTAAAAACGACATAGGGGTCAGAATGCAATATCTGTTGTGTCACGGGAAAAAGAAAAAAAAAAGATTCAGGAATGATACATGTTTCGCAGTAGTCAAGACTAAAACCAACAGTATATACTGGAATCTTCATAAAAATTTCTAATTATGCGCCACACTGATGGTATGAATATATCAGGAACTTCAGTTCGATGTTATGGGATCCGAGATTCATATGTAAATAGTAAAGCTATCTGGACCTTCTGACTGTGAATAACACAAGAAGTACGATATTCGGATAACCGTTCGTGGCTAACATGCTAATATGCATACGAGGGTACCTCCAAAACTTTCCGGCATGTTAACAAGAAGCAGTTCATGGCACATAGTGCGATCCATGGGAGTATAATGTATCAGTTTCAGTTGTCTAGCTGTGTAAATAGAGACAGTCATTTGAATCGTCCCTATGCATTTAGCTCGCATATTGCATGACAATATTCCAGCCCACAAGACTGATTCTGTGAAGGCCAGTGGCGTAGGGAAGGGGGGGGCCCGGAGGGGCCGGGCCCCCCCCAAAGAGGTCCGACAATGTACTTTGGTACTTTGATGTTTGTAATTTTTTATATATTTTTATGTTTATATATTTTCTTGTTTGTAATTTTTCTATATGTACCTATAACAGCACTTGGGCCCCCCCAAACACACATCCTGGCTACGCTACTGGTGAAGGCTGAAGTGAAAGATTCAAGCTACCACCCTAAGCCCACCCTAGCACTACAGCTTTGGGGAAAATAGCCGTGTGGACTAAAGCATTCTCATGCAGTAAGCGAGCTTAATGCACTGCGACTGATTCAAATGAGTATGCCCAACGAACTGACGTCGCTGGATGGCTGAAAATGACAACATTATTTCTTCTATAGAAGACACTGTATGATATGAACAGCTTATTATGAATGGTGCGATTTTCAGTGTTACGCCAGAAAGTTTCGGAAATACCGTCGTACTACTCAGTGTATTATGCATTTTCTAATATTCGAATGTCCCATCATGTCAGAATTACCGTACGTGCGACTATTAGCTGATTTGTTTATTAGAGTTACCCAATCCAGAACAGAAATACAAATAGCAGATTTTTAACCCGTGGTTTTAAGTTTGATCCTAGTCGATGCTAACAATGAATTCTAAAATATGTGTTTTTAAGTTACGCGTAAAATGAACATACGTTATAAAAGGCAAAAGTGGAACGACCATAGGAATTTTTGAAAACAACCAGAAGAAAACGAATCTTCATTTAAAAAAAGACTGAAGTCAAACAGCCAGAAAGAAAATATTTCACAATGCAATACTTTAATAAACAAGTTCCAGATACAGCCAGTTTTTATAAATAACAAAATTGGATTAAAAAGAAATGCAGTTTATATTAAATTATAAAGCTCTTAATTATCAATTGAATATAAATTAAGAGTTTTGTACAATATGTCTCCAAAAAGTGTTTCAAAAACCTAACTGTTACATCTATACATACACAGTAAAAATGGTTGTGTTAATTCAATTCAATTTTAACACAGGGCAGTGGTTTCAGCGTGACTACCACTATGCGGTGTTAGTTCAACACATACCCCACGGTGTTGGCGTTTAACACAGGGAGTGTGTTACGTCTTTAACAAACAATCGGTGTTGAGCCGTGCCGTAAGCGTTAATGAACCACAAAATTATTCCCCCAAAATATGCTGAGTCTAAAAAAACACTTTGAGCAAGTAAAAGAAATGTACTCCAGTGGCAGGGGACACGAACCACCATCCTTTCAATTACTAGTCGCGTGCTCTTCCGACTGGGCCACGGAGGCGATGAAGAAAATGCCACTTGTAGAGGGATAAATTGTTGAGGTCTTTTGAATTTGGCAAGTCAGAGTGCTCCTTTAAGCCGCGTATACTCGACGATAACCGTTCGGGATAAAATAAAATCTACTCGCCATGTAGACCTAATTTTATAACAAAATGACGACTGTCTATTTACTTTATTTTATAGTTCTTCCATATTCACTTTCAAATGATCGGCGCCAGTTGCCATCTAATAAAGTTGATGCGTTTGTTGCTTCTAGTACACAATCGCTTAGAAAAAGAAGCAATAAATGCATGAAATGTGGGAGATGAATTTAGAACACGTAAATGGCATCTTGTGCTGTTAGGGTTTTTTCAGAAACATTAAGTAAACAAACTCAAAACACATCGCGCGGTTTGCATTTTGAAATGTTTCGTACACTTGGATTTGTTTCTACTGTGTTTGTCTGTAGCTTCAATTCATAAGCCTTTATAATTAGATGGCCAACATATTTGACAATCACGCAGAAAACAGCACCGAAGATTCTACACTTGTGTTAATGTAACACGCAGGCTGTGTGTCATTTCAACTACCGGCATTTGACACACAACTCCAAATGGAGAGTGAATTGTTCTAACCACTTGTTTGTGTTATATTTTAACACAATCGTGTTAACGCATAGGCATGTCGTTCAAATAACACAACGATTTTTAGTGTATTCTAAAAGATGTTTTTCAAATGTAACTTGAGAATAATACTCGAAATCGATGTATCTGTGTGTTGCACTTGGAACTGCGGGACAACGCAAACTTCAACATGCTGAAATCTAGTCATTTTAGTTACTTGTTACGGTATTTTGAAGAATTATCTACCGGAAACGAAAATCGAGGGTAAGAAATTTGAAGTGGTAAAAATAAGGGCATTTAAAAAGTAATTTTTGACTTCATTTAATTGCCTTACATCCTTATGCAATACACGTCTATGAACGACGCAGCTTACTTGTTAAAATAGAATCCTAACCATCATTGCTTGTATAGGAAACTTTGAAGCCAAGCCAAGTTCGAATTTGCGACCATACGCATCAATAGCGAGAGCTTAAAAAATTGGGCTACCAAAAAGCCGAAAACATTCATGTTGATGATAAAATTACAGTATAATACAGTGTATATTGAAAATTTATCCAAATATTTTCTTAAGATTGTCTCACCAAGCAAAGTTGGTATTCTTTACAACGCTTTTAACTAATAAGCTTTAGGTTTTCTTTTTTGCTTTAGAAATGTTATAAATTAAAATAAATCGCTTTCTTGAGTAAGAAAAAAGGTTCACAAACTCTCAACCGGAAACCAAAATTAAAACTTCCCATCGCAACCTTCACACAGAAAATTTCCGCAATACAACGAGTGAGATAAAAAAAAAATAGAGAAACAACGCAAAAATAACATTTTTTTGTACATAAAAAATAAAGAAAGCAAGTTGTTAATTTTCTCTAATGGAGAACAAGCTGGTTGTTCTGAAGTCCAGATGGCAGCTCATCAAATTAGACACACAAGGCTAGCGGAAAATCGATGAGTAAAGAAACACGAATCACGTCAGCGCGGTTATTATGCAAAAGGTTGATGGTGAGATATAACGCCAGTAACAACCTAAATGCACGATATCTATAACACAATTTTAATGGTAATGCTTTAGTTTTACTCTTGGCTTTAGTAAATACATTTACGCACCGCAACCTTTATAGATAGGTAGTTACATTCTTGTGTAAACGTAAGCGACATGTTAGACCGGTGACTTCTTTATTACCGTATGAACACACACACTTTTGCGTGTGACATTTGTGCGTGTTTGTGTATGTATGTATGCCATCCATTAATGGAATTCACATTCACGAAAGTGACGTACGTAATAACCAGAATGTTGAACGACTAGCAAAAAGTTGGCTGATGTACTTCAGCGTAACTATCGACATATTTAATAACGATTCATCTAGTCACTCTTTGATATAACATGAATTCGAAAGGACGAATATAATATTATTGAATAAACTTTTGCGCTAATTTACAATAGTACATCAAATGAAATAAAAAAAAAACTTCACTTCTCCTGCTTTAGATGATTCTCCAAAATATTCTGAACTGTTATTTTTCTGGCGCATATCCAAGTAATTTGTACAGAATGATAATATGCTTGCACATTGATGTGCCATGAAAACAATTTTTCATGCAAAAAACGTACTAACGTGCACTAGGGAAAGTTAGGTTAGTAAAGTAAGATAGGTTACATTAGGTTAGGGTAGCTAATGTCAGTAGAGTTGGTTAGGTTAGGTTAGTTGGTTATCTTAATATGGACATCGTAATGATACAAATTCTTGTAGCACTTATAATGGCCCTACACTAGTAACACTCCACTTGTAAACACAGAAGACAGAGAAATACATCACTGGCGGAAAATAGTATCTAATACATCTTTTGAGTTTGACGTCTCGTGGTAATGGCTTGTAGGCTAAAGGAGACAGTAATGATGAGAAATGAATGAAATGGTGGAATGAAGGAAACGGTAGAACCCCGAGAAATACAAGGAACATGGTGTTTGTACACCACAAAGCCCACTTGGCGAGTACATTATACAGTCTTGTATCATATACACTCATTTATTTTAACCGTCGTATAGTACTAAGTTTTCACACTACTAATCCTACATTTGTCAACACAATGCAGCTGTATTACAGTATGCAGAAGTACTCCCCCGCCGGAAATTAACATCTAATACAGTCCTCTTTAACATATATTTACTAATTTTAACCGTAAAATTAGCACTTCATGACGAATTATTGTAAACTTACACATGAACTTTAATATTTTAATCTTCTGGAATGAATCTTAGCGACAGGCCTTAGACAATAGTACAGGATATAATCAAGGAATCGACTGAAAGGATCATATTGAGATTTCGCTTTATTATCATCTATTTTTAAAATTAATGTCCCATGATTATGTATCGAGGCTATAAGTGCGACAATAATGATAAGACGAGTGATAATGGTGGAATGACGAAAGTGGGAGGAATAAGAGAATCGCGAGAAAACTCATGCGCATGGTGTTTGTCCACCACAAATGTTAAGATTTCGAATTACACAATTCTCTCATTTCACACTGTGGTTCTGGAACCTCATTAGGCGTTTATAAGGGTTTTTCCTCAATCATACAAGACATTCAGGCAGGAATGTTACCCAAAAATATAGCACCCGGTAAATATACTCCCCATTTCTCATTAATCGTTTCGGTAACTGTGAACTATTAATTCATATTTGTTATTCGTTAATAGGAAAACCAAAGTAGCAGAATAAAGTATTTCCTTCGTCGCAGAATTAAATACACCAACATAATTTTAGGTAATGCAGATATTTTAGTTCAGTGTTTAAGAATATAAAATACGAGAATACGCTGCTGAAGTAGTCTGCTGTGAATTTTAGTGGGCGCAGCCATATTGGTTACATACAAACTGTTGCTACGGTGGTTGCTAAAACAGTTTCAACGACGTCGTATGGAGCACCTGAAAGTCTTGTGGAAGATAAATTTAAATTATCAAAGAAGGCCAAAATTTTCACGAATAGCAGTGAATACCTGGGCATATTTAATCTACGCGTATAGAAAGCCTATATTTATCATAATATGAAGCAAAATTACTCTACATTTTAATCACTGCAATCGCCAATAACTTGCTCGACAACAAGTGAGTGACAATCCCAAGCAAGTACATGAACGCCGCTGAATAATAATTTTAGATTGAGTTTAATTAAAATTATTGAAAATTGTTATGCTATATACTTTTGTCATATTGTTTGTTTAGCTTCAGTGATAATGTTAAATATGGAAGAAACTTTGATTTTTTTAAAAAAAATAGTGATCAGATATTCGGAGCAAAGGAGTACAGCTTTAGAATAACCAATGCATTTTAGAACATAGAATTACGAATACTTGGTCTCAGAAACTTAGCGTCTCTTCGTGGAAATAATTTCCTAATTATTCTTCATTCTTTTGTTAGGGAGTGTCCATTCTCTGCTTGGCACTGGTAAAGTTGAAAGGCGTCACGAGAAATAATTATTTAAACGGTATAATTCTCTAACTGTTCTATCTAATGCCCTAATGCTTCTGAATTATTTTCTTTGCGTCTGCCACGAACAGCGTACAAATTTATAACATGCCAGCGTACACATGTATTAAAACTCATAAGGAAAACACGTACTAACTTATGCTGGGTGGTCACTTCACGTAACACTTCATATATGATGATTCAGGGCAACTTAAAACTCGAGCACATTTACTACCTTAAGGATACATCTGTAGGGAGCAGACGGATCAGTGAAGTTGGGTATGCGTGGAAAGAAAGACAGGTACGAAAAGCATACACCAGCCTGGGCTAGTAATCACTAGAAGTCAGTGGCGTATTTAGGGGGGTGGCTTCCGGGCTTAAGCCCCCCCCCGAAATCTTACTTAGTATAGTAAAGTAAATGAAATATCTTGCTGAATTTTCACATTTGCAGGCAAAGCCCCCCCCCCGAAAGTTAGCAAAGCCCCTCCCGAAACAAAATCGTAAATACGCCTCTGCTACAAGTGGATTTGCATTTCAATTCCTTAGTAACCATGACACTTTTTTTTTTTTTAACGCTGCTCCTATGTTCTCCCTCTACATAAATAATTTTCTTGCGCAGAATTATTTTCGTAGATTAGACGTAAATTTTTGAAAAAATGCACACTTAGCGTAGATCGATAGGATGTAACAATTATAGTTTACGCCAAACGAAGTGAGACAAATTAACAAGTCCGATTTAAACTTTACTATATTGCCTATACTATACTCTCACCAGCATTCATATTCGGTAAAGTATGGTTAGTTTAACTTGTGCTTACTTAATTGCGGTTGTCTTGCGTTTAACGCCGATTTACCAATTTTAAAACCATCCATTGTCTGCAAATTCCAATTGTATCAAGGGTTTCTAATTTTTACACATATACGTTACCACAAGGGTAAGATTGTTACCGAACTTGCACTGGCGAGGCTCGAAAAAAGCGAAGGCAGGCGATACACTCAATCTGGGGCAGGCACTGTTCGAAAATTATAATATGTCTTTAAACGTGTGATTCAGTTATCAGTTTACTAAGAAACGATATTACAGTGTTCTGAGCATTAATGTGTATTAAACAGGCAGCGAAATTGGCCTTAAAATGTCACAAACAAACAAACAAAAAGACAGAGCAAGGGTGTTTTTGGTAAAAAAAAAAAAAAAATGTGTATTTTAATTTCTTTTTGCGAGAATATGCAAGGAGAGAAAGTGTCCTTCAAAAAGATTGAGATATATCTGATCTGTTCACCCAATAAATAATTAATTATTATATCGCTTGTTGTACGGTGTGGCTTTGTTATTGTTTCTTTTTATTATATTATATAGTACAATATTTCTAATTTCATTCTTGGGAAAACGAAAAGAAATTGCATTTGTCTCTTAAATTGTTATGATTCTATCCGAAACCGAAACAAATTATTTTCAGAGGCGAGTATCACGTAAACTTCTTTATATAACCCGCTCAAAGCTGGTTTGTTTGTAAGCACTAGCTAAACAGGAAGCGGAAATGACGATTTCTTCACCAGTGTATAAAGCAACTTCAGTATAGGGTGGTCCAGAAGTGAGCGTATCCCCCTTTAGTTACAAGAGCATAGTGTTAGTTATGGTAAAATGTCTGTACACAGTTGTCTGTACCTTGAAGTCTTAAGAGTCATAAAGATCGGTATGATCACCATCCATGTCGTAACCAGCGCTCTTCGCGATTCACGTGCGCAATTATCTGAATCAGACGTTTGATGGCTGCTGGATTGGAAGAGGTTATATATCTTCACAGGCTCCCTTTGCCTGGCCTCTAAGAAGTCCCGATCTGACGACACAAGACAATGCTCTCTGGGGTTTCACAAATCAACAACTAAGAAACACTCGATATCACACAACGCAGGAATTACGAGTTGCTGTGGAAGACGCCTTCACCCTCGTGACTCCGAAGTATCTCCGCAAAACATCTCCGAGGACTTGTCGCAGAATTCAGCTGTGTTACGACATGGATGGTGATCATACCTATGTTTGTGACTCTTAAGACTACAAGGTAACTGTACAGACATTCTACCACAACTAACACTATATTGTTGAAACTAAAGGGAGGGTACGCCCACTTCCGGACCACCCTGTAGAATTCACTTCAGAGAAGTTAATGGTTTTTATGAAATGGACTCGGTCTATGGTTTCTGAGTGCGGAAAAAGTAGTAACTTTGGGAAAAGTAATGTAGACACAAATAATAATAATAAAATATTTCAGAGAGGGAGATTTTTTCTTTAAGTTACCGAACGATTTTTATAGAATGGATTGAATCTATCTACCAGTTTTGAGAGTGAGAAAGGCATTTAGACACATCTTGACGTTGCAAAATGCCATTTAGGATGGATTTTGCTCAGCAAGTCTCCTGGATAATTCTGAATTTCTCAAATATTTCCCATTAATATAACCACTTACTGTGCGGGAAACGCAAAATTATTTCAGGTCTTGCGTGATCCACTTCAAAACTTTGTTTACATATCATAAGTAACTGTCCACCTAACCAGATAAGAATGACATTCTCTCTTCAATCTAGCGTTGTTGTTAGATAGATGCCGTAAAAAGTAACATGCGCATAGCAAAGTGAAAATAAGATTAAAAGAATATATAATGAATAGTGCATAATGTGCATTAATTGAGTTGAGTTTTTATAGTTTTTGGTGGGATGTATAGCAGCCCATACACGTAAACACATGCCTGAAGAAACAGCCCGACTTGTATGAAAAATGATAAAACCACAGGCAAGTTGATCGTGTATGGCCTCGTTCATTCATGTTAAAAGTTTTCAAAATCTTCTGAAAACATGTTTGATGTTTTTGCCGTTCTGCGTGCATGTTTACCGTCTATGGGCTCGTTCATGCAAGGTGGCTGTTTTATATTTAGGTCCGCCAATCACGACAGCGGAAGAAATCACGTGAGTCTCTCCTCCGTCGCATGCCAAGGTCGTGCAGTTGCAGAAAGAAAAAGCACGCGTTTCCTCGTCCTCCACATTTCTCAAACTACTTTCAGTATGTTGGACAGCACGTTGGTACGTGTGTGGGCAAAAAATTCTTTCAAGATGCTTGATGAAAGAAACCTTTCATACATGTTGGTAATGCAAGTGCGTGCGTCTATGGCGCGCTTATTAAATATATGTTTATGGTTTTATAGTTTGGTTTTATCCATGTCAGCTCTTGATGGAAATCCCAAATCATATTAAAGTGCATACCAATTCAATCAATACATATGTAGTATGATGTAGTAGTTGACCCCCAAACTTTGGAGCCCTCCCAAGAAAAAAAGATTGAGTGCACGCCTAAACAACGCTAATCCGAACCACTGTAATGCATTCTACGCTATCTCATCCGGAACCATGTGCACCATATGCGACCGCGCAAATCTAAAGGCTAAGGCAGTGAGGATGGTCACCGGAAAAGGAATCTGGATCTTGCGCGCAGAAAGCAGTTACGCTAACCAATTAGCCTTGACGTAGACCTGGAAGATCCGGGTTCAATGTTAGTTTTTATCACATTTTCTTCTTTCTATTCATTTAACTAGCGAGTCACGTGAAGATAAGATGCTATAGGAAATCTCGAATTTGAATAGCTTCATAATCAATGTTACAGAAGATCCAAAATTATAAGTGACGTATAAAATAAACCCATTTTAAATTACAAAACGAAAAGGAAACATGCAAGTAGAGTGTGGTTTCTCTTCTCTATCTCTTAAAAAAAAAAAAAAAAAGCAATAAATTTAAACACATTAAAACTTTAAAAACACGTCGTAAATATTAGCATTTAACAACGAGATTAAGAACGAACGTAGTGAATAAATCCTTACATTAAAATTCATTCACACGAACTAGATCAGAGATGCGCGCAGATTTCTTTCCTAATGTGGAAGTACAGCTCGCATGAAGAACGACGCTGGGTTTGAACTGGAAGAACATTCGCTATATATCATGCCACCATGTCCCTACGGTTTAAATTTTAACCAAAAGAACAAAAGAGAAAAAAATGAATAACTGAGTGCCTAATATTTCCAAGCCTCTTAATTTAGCTGCAAATCACGACTGCTGGCAACACTACCACTACAAATAAACTATCTCAACGAAGCTGCTGCCCTCTGGCCAACCCTTGAAAGCCTCAAACCCAGCACCTACGCCACAAACATGCCACCACAATAAGAGATAAATCACACCCAGATGAGTCATTAGGAAGAGAGCCTTTTTTTTATTAAAAAAAAAAAAACATCGCGTGAGTACTGAAGAAATACAAGGGGGCAAAGGCTCCTACTGTTTACTCCCTGGATACCAAATTTGAAATGCTAATGTCAATTTCAAAATAGAAAAAAAAAAAAAAAACTATATGGCTAAAAAGAAAGAGATAACTGCTAGGGTCGAGAGTTATGATACAACTTTTATCATTGGGAGGAGTCGCTCTATTGGGATGTCGCCACTGGTCAGGAACTAAGATTTATGGCATTTTTTATGTTAGCGATACCACTGAAATACAATATTTTAACAGTGTATTTTTTTCTGAATGTTTAAACAACACCACGCCTGTCAAATAAATCTCATGGAGTTGTGTAGGTAGCATGTGCTCATAATATGATAATACGCGTCTTTGATTTCCCCCCCCCCCTCTACGTCGTATATTGACAGTATTCATCTATTTGTGTCATTCATTGCTTTCGAAGTTGATGCATTTCTTAAGTTTCATACCTAACTACAAGGGTACAATTTGAACATTTAGTACAGTTTTACATGTCTGGCCAATCAGTTTGTGGTGAAGAACATACTGTCCGTCAGGGGCGGATCCAGGACCGACTTCTGGGGAGGGGGCGGTGGGTTGTCATACTGCTACTTTTAGGGGCTTCAAACTTTGGGATATTGGTTTTATTTATATGTATAAAATAAGAAAGTTCCCTCTTCTGGAGGGGCAATCGCCCCGATCGCCCCCCGCCCTGGATCCGCCCCTGCTGTCCGAGGGCTTTCTTGAGGTTATCCCATATTCAATTATTTGTTTTATTCATTGCTAATCGTAGCTTTTGGAGTTGACATTTCTTAACAGAACTTTTTTTTTTCTCTCTAACTACAAAGATACAGTTTAACATTGTAAAGTGTTACTTGACGTCAGGAAATGAATGTTTACTATAAATATCACCTTGCCACACAATTTTGTGGTGAACAACATTGTCCTAGTGAGGTTAGCGAGTGCAAATTCCAGTGAGTTCAGCGAATCTGGTCTTCATTGAGGATTGCGAGCTCAATGAGCTTTGCGAGTGTGAGTCTCATTGAGGATTGCGAGCATCAGTGAGAGCTTCATTGAGGATTGCTAGCCCCAGTGTGGCATTCATTGAGGATTGCAAGCCCCAAATGAGTTTAGCGAATATGAGCCCAATTGAGGATTGTAAGCTCCAGTGGGGTTAATGAGAGCTCTATTGAGGACAAGGAACTCCAGTGAATTTAGCAAGTGTAAGCCCCGTTGAGGATTGCGTGTCAAAGAAAGTTTCGTGGGTGAGCCCCATTAAGGATTGAGAACCCCGGTGAGGTTAGCGAGTGAGAGCTTCATTGAGAACTGCAAGTCCCAGTGAGTTTGGCGAGTGTGAGCTCCACTGAGGATTGCAAGCTCCAGTGAGTTTAGCAATTGTGCACCCCGTTGAGGATTGCGAGCCTCAGTGCGTTTAGCGGGGAGTATTCTAATCCCAATAAAGTTAGCGAGTACGCGCCCCAGTTGGATGGAACATGTGGATTGTACCACACTAGATTAACTAGTACGAAATTAAATTAAATCACCAAATGGCAAGGAGCAAAGATTTCTTAATCATATTATTATAAAATCACGATTAACGGAAAAAGATATACGTAAAAAGAAAGATGTTTGGAGTAATCTATACTAATTAATCTGGTTTGTAAAAAATGTGTATAATATGTGTCACATGAGGATGTGATTTTATCTTTGATGAAGTCTGAAGGTTATTTGATAATAATAAGACAAGCTTATATGATGCTGAGAAGGTGAAATATCTACATAGGAAAGAAATAAGAAAGTGACTTTTGTGTGAATAATCTCGCTTTACATGCAACAAATATCGTATGAAGAGCGCTTTTAAATGGAGAAGGTAATAAAATTATATATAAGAAAATAAAGAAAGAGAAAGGAAGAAAAACTGACCAAAATACGTGAATAGGTGAGTGAGTCAAAGAGAAAAAAGAGAGAGAAGAGAAAAAAGAATCATTGAATGAAAGTGAGTGAGATGGTGAAAGAGAGAGAAGAAATAGAGTGTGTGTGTGTGAAAGAAAGAGTAGGTAAGAAAGATAGAAAGAAAGGAAAAAGTGAGTCAGAGAAGAAGAAGGGAAAAGAAAGAAATAATAACAATAAAAATAAATAAATAAATAACCGAGTAAGCGAGAGAGGGAGAAAAAGTGAGTGTGTGAGAGGAAGAAAAAGTAAGTAAAAACAGAAAATAATAATAATAATAAAAAGTGCATGAATGTAAGTGTGTAAGAAAAATTGGTGATAGAAGTGAGCGTAGTAGATTAAGAGTCTACCTACAGAAACAGGGATTCTTTTCTCGCCAGACCCTTTTTCCAACATGGCTCGGAAGATCATCAGCTTCTCTAAAATGGACACTGGGACAAAATGAGGGATTGCATTACCTCCTCAAATACCTAAGTCGCGGAAGTGTGGACCCAGCTTTTGGCCAGTTCCAAATAGGAATGACCTTTGCTTGCTAATATCCCAAAATATGTACTGAAGTACACGCTGGATATATTTGAGCTTCGTATTTTCTTTAATGATGGGCCTCTAGGTGGTTAGAGACTCCAAGTATAATTCCCGGCCAGTGCACCCCAATTTTTGGCGTCCACCTAGCAGCGTCAGGCAAACTGTTGAATCATTTGAAGAAAGCTGTGACAGCCACTAGATCCAAAAAGCTCCGACAACTACCCGCTCGGGAGAGTAATGCTCCCGGAAGTACTTTTTTCGCGCGCTACTCTAGCCAGCGGTTTTACGCGCTATCCTAGCCAGTTGTTTCAAAGTGGTCACAAAATTTATATAATGGAGTACAAGGGGAACAAAACGAGCCCTGCGGGGCTTCTAACCCGTTCCTACTACTACTACTACTACTTATCTGCACAAAAGTAAGTAAATCACTTTTTTGAGTATTATTTTGTTATAAAAATGTTAAAAAAACTTTTCTCGGGCTGGGTTTGAACTCACGCCAAAAGAGATTTTCGTTACTAGCATATAGCACTAGCCCACTCGGCCTCGAAGACCGATAGCAGCAATCGTTCGATTTCTGCCATTTGAATGCAATGTGACAAGAAATTGATAACACTAACCAATGAGAACTGTGTTTTTTGTTCCTACTTCCGGCAGCCTTACTCTCCTGAGCTAGTTCTGCTCCGACACGACTGTTAGACACAAGGCGATGCAACGTGTTTGTAGCTAGGCTGGGCGTACTTCCGGCGGTCGCTAACAGATGACTTCGGTGAAGGTTCTGGACTGCACAGGATTGTCAAGCCAGTTTTATTATTTTTTAAAAAAAACATGAGTATACCTTTCAAAGATACTAAGTAATTTTGTATGCAACCTTGAAATATACCAAACTTTTGTACATTTGTACGCATCAATGATTTTCAACCGGTGTGCCGCAGAACTTTCGAGACCATGTAACAGTGAACGTGAAACATGAATAAAAGTAATATAATTCAATATCAACTTGAAAGAAACGAACAAATAAAATATTTCAAAGCCCTAAAAATATTTATTTTCGATAAATGTTCCCGAATGAGCACTACCGGTACTAATTAATTAGAACCTGCCGCAGTGTTGGTAACACCTAAGTTAGTGTGACGCGGATACATTCAACATAGGAGACTGCACCGTGAAAAAAGAAAGGTTGAGAACCACTGATCAATATAGAGGTCAACCTAAACATTTTGAGGAGACTATTATTTAGAGACATAATGCACTTCTACTGTGGCATGTGGAGCAGTTCTAGTTTCAATGTACTATTTGAAATCAACCTTTGTTAGGGCCACTGGAGGGCAGTTGGGTGTAGTGACCAACACTCTTTTTCACATGGAAAGTAATCCACTTCCCGTTGCACACGGTGGATATGTGAAACGTGGCTCGAACTACTATGCGAGTACGTGTGAGATACAAAAAAATGGATGGTGGGAAGAGGTAGCAGAAAGGGGATAGACAATAGACGAGCGATTGTGGCGCCGCATGGCGGTCTTCTTGCAAGAGCCATTTGCGACGTGCTCAGGGAATGTATAAGGTCTGTCTCGATGTCCTCAAGGAATTGCCTTATTTCTTTCTGCTTGGGGCTTCTTTTCATCCTTCGATTCTCCATCTTTCCACATGAGTGTTTCCATTCTTCGCTACCTTTCTCCCTTTCCACGCATCTGTTTCCTTCCTTTAGAAGCTCTCATAATATAGTTTGTGGGGATTCAATTTGGAAGCAGACCGGCAACGGACTTTGGGTGAAACCTACCCCATTGTTCCTCACATCCTTTCCGTTCTATAGTGGCACCTATTGGTCACAGCCGGATGTGATAGGAAAGCCTTTCTGTGATGCACCTCTCGTTTACGCGTAAGAAAAACCACAGAGAGCTGACTTCTGTCCGACACACTAACACTTAAATACTAAAGATTACGTGGCTTTATACACAGTACGTATTCGTATCGATGTATCAGTAGAAGCTCTTCAGGGAAATCATATTGCTTTATAAAACTTTTATCGGTACAGCTTATGGGAAAAAAGCTTGCACAATCTGCTAATTCTTGTATATAGCTTTCTGAAGCAGTGAAAAAGGTTCTTCCCATGGATTGTAGCGATAAAATTTAATTTATAAGGAGTCTGATTTATCAGAACATCTTTACTGTATATATTTACTAAGAACGGCACCGGAATGCGGAAAATTTTCCGGAACTTGGAAAATCCTGGAAGTCGAAAAAGTTACAGATTTTGGAAAAAATCCGAAATTCAAAAAATCCGGAATTCGGGAAAATTCTGAATTTTTTCGAATTCCCGATTTTATCCGAGGTCGGAATTTCCAAAATCCGGGGTTTTCCGAATTTTCCGAAATCAAAATTTCCGATTTTTTCTCCGAAATCCGGATTTTTTTCGAATTTTGGAATTAGCCATTCCTAATTTTCACCCTGTCCGTCCGTCCGCAAGGCAGAAAATCTCAAGAGCTACAAGATCAATCATCATCAAATTTGGTCAGAATGTAGAGGGTTCGTTTTCGAAGCCAATATTCAAAGTGGTAAAAAAGTATCCATTTTTGGGTTTCACGTTGATCATATTGAGCTAACAATATAATATAGACAAAGAGAAGAGGTTTTGTGAACCCAATCTCCAACCTTAACTCTCTACTAAAACTGGAAGTGGTAGAAAACATCTACAACTTCCAGTTTCAATACTGATTTATATAGAGCAAAAATGATTAGAACTGGCGTGAAGCGGTTTTATAGGTATCACGGGCTTACTATTCTCAGAATAGGATCGTCTTCTCTATTAATCCCATTAACCATTTCCTGTTCTAATGCTGATCGTTACAGAGTAGAAACGATAACAGAAAGCGAGAAGCGGCTTTCTTCAATCAATTAAGCGCACTAAGAATTTTTTTCTGGGGGGGGGGGATGGTGACTCAGTGGTAGAATGTTTGCTTCTGGTGCGTGAGGTCCCTGGTTTGAAGCTAGGTCAAATAAGTTTGTGTGATGGACAGCATCGTGTCCGTGAGTTTTTTTTTTCAGGGCACTCCCGTTTTCTTCGCACATACTCATTCCACCAATTCTTCCATGATCAATCACTTGCTTTAGACATCCGTCGCTCTTAACCTAACAGGCATAATCGTGGGACGTTAAACTGAAATCTTTTATTTCCACTCTGCTACTTCCGGTTTTAATAATAAGATTAGACATGAAACTCTTCTTGCTCTAACGGTGATCCCTATAAGGTAAAAACGGTAATATACGGAGAGTAGCTGTATTGTGTAATTAATTAAGCGTTCCATGAATATATTCCATCTTCAGACTAATCTATCTACTGAAACCAGAAGTGGTTAAAATGTACTGTCATTTATGATTTCAATAACGATCTAAAATATTGAGCCATAACCACCAAACTCCTTCACGTGGTATACATGTAATACTGATACTTGTATATCAATGTGATTTCGTTCAAGATCTCCCATTGTAATGTATATACAGGATGTTTCAAAACAACATCGACAACGTTTGGGAGGTGATTCCTGACATCAAGATAAAACAAAAAGTATAGACCAATCTGGGTGCACAAATGCTTCCTTTCGGACTTATAGGCTGCTAAAAACATGAAAAAAAAAAACGACCTTTAAAGGTCCATAGCTCCAATACTATGGGACTTACCGTAGGCGGGTCAAGAGTTCACTTAGGAACTAGTATCTGCCCTATCCAAATATCCATGTTTCAGAATCCTGCGGTACTTCCACAACAATTTTTATACAGGTAGTTGGTGATAACCTCAACTTATATACCCGTAGCCAAATTCTCTCTACAAAAATTATTGCGACAAAAAAAGTAGCCAAATTCTCTCTACAAAAATCTACAACCTCAGAGAACAAGTTGTTTTTCCATATGATTTACTAGCAAAGAATTTTAATATGTGAATTGTTGTCCTTACCGTACTGTGTTACATTACTACTACTACTTCTACTACTATTATTATTATTATTATTATTATTATTATTATTATTATTGTTATTATAGTACCATATGATAGTTTTGGTACGTTTACGTATACAGTTAACGTAAGTGTATACTTGTAAAAATGGTACCAGGTAATTTTGTAAACCAATGTAAGGCAATTACTGATCCTATACATACATAAAGTTCATAAATAAGTCTGAAGAGAGCTTATGTGTGTATTGGCATTTGTCAAAATTTCATTTGCATTGTTTGAAAAACTACCGTTTATAAAAGCATATTGCAAAAACTTTTTTTAAAAAAACTGATTCTGTATATATTCATAAAGATAAGTTTACCACTGCAGTTAGTTTAGATTGGTTCAACAATTTATTGTATTTAACCAAAAGCAGGGCTACTAGGAAATAGCACATTTTGGCTCCTGGGAAGCTTCAGTCTCAGTAGAATTTTGTTATGACTGCCGGAAAAATCAGCATGGACTAAGCTTCAGAAAAATCACAAAAAGAAGAAAAAATAATTGTAATAAATAACAAGGGGCATATTAAAAAAAAAAAACTTTCCAAGTAACCCCAGTTTACGGTACAACACGAGGCTGTTGTGTTCACGATCAACAATATATGAGAACGTAAATTAACTTTTGTACGAACTTACAATTATTCATTCGTTTCATCTTTAGAGCGCGGTGATATATATATTGTAGCAGCGTAGTACGGACAACAATTTCCATCAAGCATACCGATAAATACGTTTCGAGTTTACCTTATCCTTTTGGGAGAAACGAAATAAGACGAGAGGGGAACAAGATAGGGTAAAGTTCTTGTCTTCGTCGGAATGGAAACGGAAAAAGAACTAAAAAAAAAAAAAAAAGGAAGAATATCATTCCACCAAATCCTTTCGCCTCTTAGATTGCTTCGTCATATGAAATCCAGGGCAGTGCATTACCGTCTTTCGTCTGCCTTCTGTTTTAGAGGAAACTCAGTTACGTCAAGTCGCCTGTAACCCATCTTTTCTTTCTCTCTCTCTCTCTCTCTCTCTCTCTCTCTCTCTCTCTCCTCCCATTCTTCGATTCTTCTACCTGCCCCACTTTGCCCAATCCTACCCTATTTCTCATACTCCTGTCAACTCTTTCCATATATATCCCTTTTCTTCTTCCTCTTCTGCTTGTAAGTTCTATTCTGTACTGATAGCAAATGCGATTTCTAGAAAGGCGCTGCTTTTCTGTTCGCTTTCAGAAAGTTAAAAGCAGATCAGAATCCTCTACTCCTCAGAAATGCTTCAACATCCTGTTACGTATTATTATGCAGGAAAACCCAGATTTTACTATGTTTCACTTTCACCCCCAAAACGTCTATTTCAATTGATAAAAACATTTGACACAGGTAAGTATTTCACACAGATCACTAATGTCGTAACAATTACAAAGTAACGTATAAATGACACTTAGAAATTTGGGAGGGGAGATGAATTGAAAATTCATCACTTCCTTTCTTCCAATTTCGATAATTCATTCTCCTTCTTCCTTAATTTTTTCTACGGAAAATGAAATGAAATTTACGATTTTACGCTCCCGGTTATGTTCTTTTGTATAGCGAGTGAGTGATTATGAATTGGTGGAATGACAATGTGAGAGAACCACAAGAAAACCCATGGATAAGATGCTGTAAATCACAAAGTAACGCGACTTGGGATTGAACCAGTGACCTCTAGTGCCAAAGGTGCAGCGACGCAACTACGCTAGTTGTCACCCGGAGCAAGAACCCGTCTTAGCGCCCCCTGACCAATCAAACCAAAACGCTCCCCAAATATTTTCCCAATTGTGCGCCCTCCCAATCCGGCGCCCGGGGCACAAACCAAGTTTGTCTCCCCTAGTTACGTCACTGCAAAGGTGAGCTCTCTACCACTAAGCCACCATGCTCCTGTTATCCCTAAGTTTTGTCTGCCGATTTAATCTATTTATGTAAATTAAGATTATCAATGCTGGAAATTGATACAAATTTAGAGGAATATTGCCATTTTCATTCTTTATGATTCGATTCTAAATCGTGTTCACGTTCTTTCCTATCTATTACATTCTTCTCTGCTGAGCTGAAACACGTGACATGGTTCTGTAGTCATATTCTCATGGAAGGCAGAGAGCTTGGTGATGAATGATCTACGGTGCAGATTTATTGTGCGGATCCATTAATAAATTTATTATATATATATATATATATATATATATATATATATATATATATATATATATATATATATATATATATACTTCCTTCTCAGTAAATTGACTTCAAAAGGTTACAGGCAAGTTTTAACCTTTAAAGTGGCAAAATTTCCTACAAGTCACAACAAAAATATCTCGTTGTATTTAATTTCTCAGTGTCATACCATGATTTTCTAAGTGCACTTTTCCTGGATAATAAATATTATACACGCTGTAGAAGAAAAAATCAGGTGGTTACTTAAGTAACCACTATCCATTCATGCATGCAACGAGACCTTATGAAAGAGTGGGTGGTTAGAAATATAACCACTTTCACTTAAAGGGTAGGCGATTCCTTAAGCTGTTTTATAGGTTACTTTGAAAAGGATCAGCGAAGTTCGAGTATAAATATATGAAGAAACTTCTTACAGCCTAGACCGGAAAAAAATAACGGGGAGAACTGAAAGCAATAGAAAGGTTTGTAGGGTAGAAATCACAGATTGGGGATGAGTAAATGGGTAATGCTGTAGATGCACATTCAGAACTACCTGTCAGTTTTAAATTACTTCCAAATTTTTCAAATGACAACAGGGCCGCGTGATAAGATTCTAAGCCTAGAATTAACTGAAAAAAAAATAAATAAATACCGGTGTGCAAAATACGTTACAGTTAAACAGGGATGCATAAAGAATAATTTGTTATCTGTAAACAGACTTTATACAAGTGAAATCAACGATGGTTTTGTCTACATCTATAAAATACGAATCACATAACCTTGTTGTTACAAAAGTCCATGTGATTCTGAAATAGCGGATGGTGTTGACTGGACCAATTATAATATCCTCTATGCATGTCAGTGACTTCTATCTTAAGATACCCTAGCGCTTACTGTTTTCTTATTAATTGGCCAGTCCAAGATTTTGGATCACCCTGTACATACAAATCATCTGAAATTTCGATGTTAAATATTGAAAAAATAAAGTAGTTGTTGGAAATAATTTAAATAATAATTTAAATAATAATAATTTAAAAAATGAAGTAAACTGAAATCTTTAATTTTGGTTGAATTTGTGTTTAGCGTCCCTTTTATCAGCTGGGTTATATGAAAAATGAATTTACAGGTTAACAGGTCAGAACCATATGACATCCATCCGAGTTTCCTGTGCTAAAGGTGCGTGCGCTAACCATATAGCCAAGGGAAAGCTCGAGCAAAATCTTTAACATCCCAGGTTTATTCCATTTTGACTAAAGGCCTCGAAATCTAAATGAAACCGAATAATTGTGAAGTACTGGATAGAATGACCATTTGGGAGGAAATTGACACAATGTTACTCACCACAAACTGACACGACCTAGCAGAGATAGCGTGGGTCACGGAAAACTTGACCCATGACCTACTACCCACTGTCACCCATGACCCATTGTAACCCACTCTGCACTACGACCCACGCTGACCAACAACCCACTGTGACCCACCAACACCTATCGTCATCAACTCTAGTCCATGATCCACGGCTTGTTCACCGCTGACTAAGAGTTTATACTTGTAATAAAACAAGGCTGTGAAATTATCAGCAATTAGAGTTTGAATTTTTACGGTCAATCGCTCAAGGACCGCTCTCTTACAATAACAGTGGATTTGACCTTTACGGTATAAAATAGTAAAAGTGTTTGTTATGGGCCATATTACGATGAATTTCAATTTAATTATCATATATAATCATTTCCTATTACAGATACTTTTCAGTGGAAAATAGGATGAAATTTGAATGTGTAAAATCAAGGAAAAGTAAGGCAACGTAAAGGAGAAAAAAGTGTAAAATTCAACTATGGTCTCGAAAGCCAAGTAGTAAGTTCTATTGCTATTATTACAATTACAAACACCAATATTCAACAGTGCCTGAAGTTCTTTTTCAACTTAGATATACTCATAGCAACAAATGGAAAAGTAAATAGAAACAAATGACGAAAGGAAGAAAAATGGAGGCCTTGAAAGTAAATCATAGACAAATTCACCAGTGTTCAGGAGATGCTGTCTACAATACACTGAGCAAAGTGGGTCACGATGGGTGGTAGTTCGTAATAGTTTACGTCCTGTTGATCCACGAGCTACTGACCCCACTCACAAATCTTGACCCACGACCCACTGATGCACTCTATCTCTGAACCTAGGATGGAACAAGGACCCATGCCGTAGAACGGTAGCACCAGATGTGAGAGATCTACCACTGTGCTACCGTCAACACAAAACATTGCAGATTCCAGACAAAAAGAAAAAAACTGAAAAGAAATCTTTAAGTTTTACGTACCACGGTTATGCCAGTTAGGCTAAAGAAGACGGTGAGAAATGAATGAAATGGTGGAATGAAGAGAGAGGGAGGAAACAGGAGAACCACGCATATGGTGTTTGTTCACCACAAAGTTCACTTGGCGCGAGCTTGGATCGAACGAAGGACCCTATACACCAGACGTGAACACTCTACCACTGAGCCACCGCGGCCCCCAGACAAAAATAATATAAAACCTCTGTTTCCTTAAGAAGGTGGCAGAAAAGTTTCTCAAATTTCGTAACTTCTTCAATGAAAGGATTTTCGCATTTAAAAAATAAAGTAGTTGGCAACTCTGACCACTGTCATTTCCCTAGTGTCTGTCTTCCTATTTGTCGCCTAACGCAATACCGTGAAACAAAGTTACAAGGTCATTAACTAATCCCTTTGCCACTACATAGAGTTCCCATGCACGATAACCAACGAAAGACTGTGGTCTGTCACAAGAATCTTACTGCACTGACACACACACATACACACATATTATACATACATATACGAACGGCACATACAAACTCCCGTTGCAACGACGACAAATATTCTTTTCCGTCATGCCTCGAATCTGGTCTCCAGAATATATTTTTCTTCGTCCACTTGCTTCCTTTGCTACGAAAAGTTAAGCGATGGAAGGAGGTTGGTCACACTATGACAAACTTCAAAGTGATTTTATACTCCGAGGGAGTTTATTTGCCCACAAACTAAGTTTGACCAAGAGTAGTCCAAAAGAAGCGCAACGCATTTTCACATCTCTCCCAAGATTAAAAGAATATTTTTGTACGACAAAACAAAGTTACACTAGCTGAAAATAAATTGCTTTGAAAACAAGCCAGTTATTATAGAAAACGTAAGTGAGGTTCTAATACTCGACTGTACCGGCATTTAGGTATATGCCCACAAATATTCCACGATGACTCCCGTAAAATTTATCCGAATTCAATGAATTTTGTTACATACCTTAATCCAACTTTAAGAAATAAAACCAGTGTTTGGGACAGAAATTAATCAAGAACAAAGGGGGTAAAAGGGGCCAAATCCACCCCACGTGGCAAAAATAAGAGAACACATATCATAAAACAATGTTACAACATAATCTACATAAAAATAATTCGATTTTGATTTGATACAACAGATTGTCAGGTATTCCCGATAATCCTCATTCCTTTTGGTTGAAAGTTGTCAAAGAAAGTGTTGCCCATCAGAACAGAAAAGAAAACAGAAATTAGGTATTCTCGTCTAGTCTTGTAAATTCTGTAAGAAACATAATCTCGTATCGATTCATAGAAGCTTTCCTCAACTCGTTCCATAAATTTATGTACAAAATTTAAACCCTGGTTTCTTTTTTAATTTTGTACAGAAGTTATCAGAATCGTTCGACGTCAAAAGATGTCCACAGGGGGTGTGATATAACAATATTCAAACCATATTTACTATTGAAATGTTTCGTGTAATGACTTATCTTTAAACGTTGATAAATGCTCTTGGCTTGTGTATAGCCCGCTCCCCCCAGTTCTTTGTCACCGGAACTGGAAGAGTCACTACTACTACTACTACTACTGCTGCTACTACTACTATTACTACTCCTACTTATATCGAGAACAGAACCCAACCAACCCCTGCGGGGCTTCTAACCCTTTCCTACTACTACTACTACTACTACTACTACTAGTATTGCTACTAACTACCACCACTACTACTAGTATTGCTACTAACTACCACCACCACCACTACTACTACTACTACTACCAATACCACTACTAATACTACTACTTATACTAAAACCTCCTACTACATGATTAACATCTTAAATCTTTGTAACATGCGATTCCGATTTATAATGAACTAATATGAATCGTTAGAATCACTATGATTCGTTAAAAATCACTGGGGGGAGCAGGCTATACTCAATCCATGCTCTTCACTGAGTTCGTACAATCATTCTATCAAATAAAAGTCTTTATACTATGAATCATGGAACAGTAAAACAGTGTTTGAGATCTAAGACTTGGTGAACTAAGTGTTTCCCAATGAGACTCGAGATATTTTATCGTCTCGTCTCGTCTCGATTTTACTCTAGAAAACGAGGCGATAATTGTCATATTCTTTTGTCTCGTCACGGATTTTAAAAATTTACTTCTCGTCTTGTGGGGAACATTAGTCAATGATAAACGGGTAAAAGAAGGAAAGCCCCCCCTCACAAACTTCCAAGTTTTCTTATTTAAGTAGTATTTTTAAAAAATGAATTTTTCCCTACAACTATCATTAAAATCGGATTTGAGCCGACATGGAGTATATTCTCTTCGAACTTTCCCAATCATCCTTACTGTTTCGTTAAAATCTGTCAAGAATTAAAGGGTGAATATAGCCGTATCCTTATTCTCGATGTTAAAAAAAAAAAAAAGTCGCGATAATTTTACTCTTAAATGCATATTTTCTTTGAAGTATTTCTTTTTATCATTCCCACTGCATTGAGTTAAAATCAATCAAGAAAGAGAGGCTGAGTTACACCATTACCCGATTAAAAAAAATATTCCACGATAAGTAACTTTCACGAAAATTATTCAATTTTGACACAACATCATGTACATATTCTTTGATGGTTTCTTCCAGTTCTCACAGCTTGGAGTTGAAATTAGTCAAAAATGAGCGACGAATTTGCTCTCCAATGACGGATCGATTACTTCGCCCTGATTTTTATAGAGATAGTGAGTACTTCAAATTATATGCCCGTAGCTAAACTCTATAAAAATGTTACATGAGTATCGCAGAATTCTGAAACATGTATTTTTTTGATAGCGCACATATTAATTTCTAAGTGAAGTCTTGATCGGACTAGGTAGGACAAATAGTGTTGAAACTATGGACCTTTAAAGTCCATGTCTGCGGTAGCTTATAACTCCGAAACAAACAGTTTGTGCACCCACGTTTGTCTATACGTTTTGTCTTATCTTGGTATCAGGAGTCACCTCCGAAACGCGGTCGGTGTTGTTTTGAAGCACCCTGTATATACGACGATGACTCCCGTTTTAAAAATATATTCAATTCTAATCCATTATGGCGTTTTATAAAATCAAATATTCCCACTGCTGGGGTTTAAAATCTGTCGAAAATCAGGGAGTGAATACAATTCTACAAAAATGAAGGATCTTTCGAAGTTCATTGATAGTCAAGATTAAATAAATTAGCTTACACATCCACTTTTAAAAATCACTCTGTCTCGGTGTAACCCGCTCTTAGTTCGTGGATCCTAGTTTGAACAACATTCATTTATATTATATACAAAATATACAGAAAAAAAATTAACAGTTGAGAAAGCTTACGGATAGACTTATTCATCTTGTTGTTTTGGTACGACAGACAACTAAATAATCATGCGAATCAAATAAAATTAAGACGTATTTCTGCGCTTTCTGGTAATGATTCCTAAAAATATTTCTCCGCGTACGCACAACTTGGTGGACATGAACAGACGAGTGCTGGCTAACCAAATCTATCTTTCGTGATGCCAACTCCGAAAAAGCTTAGTCTTGTACCATCATCATTTTATAATGGTAACATCGGACAGAACTAAAGTCTGCTGATAAAAAATTTAACCCTAACTGGTAACCTCTGGATCAATACTAATCCATTACACATATATGTTATTAAATATTTGACAGATGAATTTTTGCTCTTCATCTACTTTTTTAAGCTACTCAGTCATTTGAAGTGATTGGTATTTTATATATATATATATATATATATATATATATATATATATATATAACTGTTTTTCTAGGAAATAAATTTCCTCCTTTCTGATTGACATATAGAAACCTCGCATTAAGAGCAGGCAATATTAATTAATACACATACATTCACAAAAAAAAAAAAAAATGGTAACTGTGATACCCTATAGAACAAGTTAATTCCATTCTCACGCCATCCTTGCGATTGAAAAAAAAAAAAAAAAAAAAAGGAACTGCATCGCAAACACGAGCTTCACTAAATATTATAACCATAAACAAATTTTATATCCAATGTTGATAAAGCAAAATTACATGGTTCTAGGTTAGTGGTTAATGCTCATGCTTCACAATCAGAAAGTCTCACGTTCAACTTCCGGTACGCAGCAATTTTGGCTGAGGTTTCCTTCAGTTCCATCAGTCAAATGCTAGTATTATGTCGTAAATGTAGATCCGGGAATATTACCGTCCTATTTTTCTCCCACTGCTTTATTACAAGGCTCGTTCGTCAAGTCACACACAGTAACCAATTAGAGGTTAAGTAGTAGGGGCAATGCTACCATTTTTGCAAAAAAAAACGTGCGCGGCAGATTTGCCTGTATTCAGCCGTGGTAAAGTGAAGGTTGTCTGCTTACTAGTTCAACTTTTGTGGCGTCTCAAAATATGTGCTGCACTAGAAAACCCTGCCAAGTAGCTATTCATCGGGAACATTATGCCGTGTATGGACCAAGTGTGATGACTGAAAAGTGTTATTCGTGAATCGGTTCGTTCATTTAAAAGTGGACAAACAAACATTCATGACGAAGAGAAGAGTGGCAAGCCATCAGTGGTCACCGATGAACTCCTTCAGAAAATTGATGGAAAAGTTCATGAAAATCGACGTTTCACAGTCTCGGAGCTCTCCGATGAATTTCTACAAATTGCGATAATATTATCACTTCTTCGTGCATACAGTATGAAGAAGTGGCTTGAATCTAAGAGCTTTGGAGATGATGAGGAGCTGAAAGATGCGGTCACAGGCTGACTCAAGTCACAGACTGAAAGATGTGGTCACAGGCTGACTCAAGTCACAGACTGAAAGATGCGGTCACAGGCTGACTCAAGTCACAGACTGAAAGATGCGGTCACAGGCTGACTCAAGTCACAGACTGAAAGATGCGGTCACAGGCTGACTCAAGTCACAGATTGAAAGATACGGTCACAGGCTGACTCAAGTCACAGACTGAAAGATGCGGTCACAGGCTGACTCAAGTCACAGATTGAAAGATGCGGTCACAGGCTGACTCAAGTCACAGATTGAAAGATACGGTCACAGGCTGACTCAAGTCACAGACTGAAAGATGCGGTCACAGGCTGACTCAAGTCACAGACTGAAAGATGCGGTCACAGGCTGACTCAAGTCACAGACTGAAAGATACGGTCACAGGCTGATTCAAGTCACAGACGGAAGATTTTTATGCTGGTGGAATTTCTAAGCTATTGCAAACATATGATAAGTGCTTGAATGTTTATGGAAACTATGTTGGAAAATAGAGCAAAGAAGAAGTTTTGAGATGTATATAATAAATTATTCTTATTTATTTATTTTTTTAACTAATCGGAGGTTACTTTCCGAATGGCCCTGGTATTATTAGGATAATACTTATAATAATATTGCGATGTTAGTACTTCCGTCCGTTACTCTACACCATAACCCTCGAATGAAAACTGTCTGAATACTGTCATTTGCAATATACAGCTAGAAGATTAACTTGGCCATGTTTGTTAATTGAGTCAATTCGTTAACATCTTCACGAGTAACAAAGACTCTAAACGAAACGTGGATAATCATCAATTTTCCCCATCTCCTATGCAACCTGCACAGTAGCAAACAGATGTTGGTTGACTATAACAACAGGATAAGTAGTAAAACTGCTATCATATTTCATATACCAAATATGGATCATGTGATCTTTATTGACTTAAAATATAGTTTATTATTATTGTTATTGGTTGTCAAAAGCTATAGTGTAAATTATCCTCCGAGGTCTATTTGGATTACTAAGTAAATAATGAAAAATTCTTTAGTTGAGGACGGTTATTCCCTGCAATGTGTTCTAAGGAACATGTCCATAGTGAGGAACGAGAAGAATAAATATTTCTGTAATGAAATCTTTCAGTTTTACATCCCAGGATTATGTCATATACGGTAAAGAACACGGTGATGATGAGAAATGAATGACATGGTGGAAGGGTAAAACGGAAGAAGCCCGAGAAAACCCATGCACACGATGTTTGTCTACCACAAAGCCCACTTGCATAACTGGGAAGAACCAGGGTGCCCCAGCACCAGAGTTGAACGCTCTACCACTGAGCCAGCGTGATATATATATATATATATATATATATATATATATATATATATATATATATATATATATATGTGTGTGTGTGTGTGTGTGCTATACTAGCTATGCTATACTATGCTATATATATATATATATATATATATATATATATATATATATATATATATATATATATATATATATATATATATATATATATATATATATATATAAAAGTAAAAATAAACTAAATTCCGATGGAGCGTACTCAAATGATTACCGTTCTTGCTTCTCAAGTTCCACCTGGCAAATACGGAACTTGAGATTATGCTTTTTTCATTTAACATAGACTCTAGCCGTCTACTTCCAGTTTTTTAACCACTGTTGTTTTCTTTATTATTGATGAATCCAGTGTTTTAAACAAAAGCAAGGAAAGGGAAGAGCAAACTGGTGGATATGGAAATCTATCCTTGAACTTCAGAATAGCTACAGATTAGTGAACATCATATCGTCTATATAAAAACGAGATTTGGTCGGGTATTCTGTCCCATTGACAAACACAATTCTCATCTCCGAACTGATTATCAAACAACAAGCCTTAAAAACGCGAATTTAAATCTTATTTCAGTCAGAGGCGGATCCAGGTCGGACTTCTGGGGGACGGGCAGTGGGTTGTAATACTGCTACTTAGAGCTAATTTTAAGAGCTCCAAACTCTGGGATAGGTTTTATTTATATACAAGGTGTTAATGAACTATACCGACAAACTGTAAGAGGTGATTCCTCACATCAAAATAAGAAGAAAAAGTTCACATGGACCTATGGTGAAAAGTGAATAGTATCAGAGTTAGGGTTGTCCAAAATCGCGAAAAAATAAATTTCAATAGGCCCTATTTCGAATTCCAGAAACTGTGGATGGTGATTCTTATCAGCGTAAAGGAAGTCAGGCGTACATAATCCAGAAGTGCATATTTCATCAATTGTCAACAGGTGTAGAGGGTATTCGCTACAGGGTGTAATTCTCAGACATGTTTTCAATAGTTTTCGTATATACTCTGATTTCAAGAAGGGTCCAAAGTAGGCAAGAGGTAAACCTTGATAATAATGGACATCCAATGCTTCCGAGGGAAGGCGGAAGTGTTAGGAACCGGTAGCTCCAAATTTCTTTCTGTTCGCAATAACGTATGATATGTATTTCGTCACAGTATATATATATATATCACGTTTTCTTCACTTATACGCGTGAAAGAATACATCGCACTATGCGTTTTCACGAGTACGAGAGACTGTATTGCTAACGATCCTTAACACTTCCGACATTACGCCAAAGGATTCCGTGTTCACTGCTATCATGGTTTATCGTTTGCCTACTTTGGACCAATCATAAAGTTAGAGCATATCTCAAAATTCGGATGATGGTATGTCTGGGAATTTCACCCTGCAGGGAATAATCCGTATACCCATTGAACATTAATGAAATATGCATTTGTGGATTGCGTATGGGTGACTTCCTTTATGCTGAAAAGGACCACCATCCACAGTCTCTAGAATTCGAAATAGGGCCTCATGAAATTAAGCTTTTTCGCGATTTTGGACAGCCCTTGCTCTGAAACTATGCACTTTTCGCCATAGATCCATATTAATTTTTTTCTCATTTTTACGTGAGGAATCACCTGTTAAAATTTGTCGGTATAGTTCATTAATATCCTGTATAAAATAAGAAAGTTTCCTCTTCTGGGGCAGGCGATCGCCCCTCCCTGGATTCGCTCCTGATTTCAGTGGAGAAATCTTGTTTCTCACAAAGGCAAAACTTGAAATGACGCTCCTGAGCTCAAATATTTAGGATGTATACTTTGTAAACTGAATTAAGCAATATAATGTAGATAGAGAAGATTAGTTAGAAGGCTCGATCAAAGATACCGGCTCAGGAATTTAATCCGTACCGTAACGATGATCGCGAACTAAAATTTCTTTTTCTTTTTTAACCAGTAAAATTAATACAACTACAGTTAATCTCTAGTAGTCACGAAAATATGGTATAATATGTACTTTCTTTTTTTTAAATACATTTTTAAGAATCTTTCTGATGTTAAAAATATAGAATGAAGATGAAGCGTTCATTAAGATTTTTTTCTTAGAGTGGTCCGAAGTTCCGGAGGCTGAAATAGTACAACACACTACGTCTATGTAGGCTGAACCAGTGTTATTGTACACCCGAAAAATGGCAAGTAATTCTGCCACCTATATTCTCTCTCTCTCTCTCTCTCTCTCTTTTCTTTTCTTTTCTTTTTTTTAATGATATAACTAGATATTCTTAGAGGGAAAGAAAGAGTACAGGTGAAGTATACGATAAATCTTTACGCTACAGCAATCAATTCTCTTCTGAACAAACTTAGTTTTGTTAAGAATGTGTACAAATTATTTCGAGTTATGACGTTTCTTTGTGGGGCCGATGAGTGCGCCCCTGATGAAAATAAACTTATCGTCAATTAAAGGAAAATAAGTACACTACATTATATAAAACAATATTGTACTTTAATCTTACCTTGCTGACATAAGTGAACAGCTGCTGGCAAACGCGTGAAAGACTACTGATTGCGTGCAACTATACATATAAAGTTGTTGGTGAACAGATTTGTTGAGAAGACGGAATTTGTAAATCGGTAATCCACTGTATTTCTGCTTTCTTTTCTTTTCTTTTTTTAAAAGTATATCTTTCCATTGTACGTATTTCATACCGCTTTTCCTTAAGCTTTCCAATATCATGTTAATTTTCGATTACACAACAAGGGATTTAGAAAGAACATTTTTTTTTTTTTTAAAAAAAAGTAAGTTTTATTTATTGTCGTGTTATTGTTCTGAGACCAGCTTTACGAAAAGAATCTACAGAATTAGAGACACAGCTACGCAATTACTGTGTGTGCTTGGAGAAACACAATGCTCCGCTCGATTGACAATCCCTTCCAATTTTATCTGCTTTTCTGGGAGTTTTGTCTCTCTATCTTGAACTTGCCTCTGTGTCAAGTTTTCTCTCGCCCCTCCCCCTTTCGTTTTCTTCCCATTTGAGTGTCTCATTGAAGGAGACACGCCTTCTGAGCTCCAGGAGACAATGGATTCGAAACAACTTGTGTACCCCAATTTAGGAAAAGGAGAAATCCTCTAAAAGAACGAAAAAAAATCCATCGTGTATATATATAAAGCATTGCATCTGTGTATATACGTAGTGCTTCCAAGTAAATGTCCAGCTCAACTCACTTGTAAAACTGGACATGGCGAAATTTAGATGCGCGGTCATTGATTGCATTGTTTCCAAGCTTCTTTTCTTTAACGGAAAACGAAAAAAAAAAATCGTATTTTGTAGCCAAACACGACACGATCAAACAGAAGGAATTTCAAGTTGCAGAAAGGAGGAGAGAAAACAGGAGACATGGTACAAAATTTAGAAAAAAAAATGAAAGTGTTTTGGAGCGTAAACGACGAAATGAATTTTTTTTCTTTGCTAACAACCGAAGCAGTATGGAAGAGGGTGAAAAAAAATAAAAATGTCTTTTTATTTCCCACTTTAACTGACTTAATTTCTCGTTATCATTGAAAAGAAATGAGGCAAGTTCGAGAAAAATTTTTGGCAACGCTTTTGCCATCTGGTGCAGGCGGAATCAAACAGCTTTTTGGAACACTACAGTTGCTTCCTACTTTTATTTTTTTAATTTTTTTATTTTTTAAGTTTGTGAGACATTTCTTTCCATCTTTTCCTACTGCAATTTGTTTTTTCTTTACACATTACACTTCTTTCTGTTTCTTTTCTTGATTTTTTTTGTTGCTCATTAGGCACACTAACTCACTCTTGTTTTGGTTCTCTTTTCTCTCCCTCAAATCTACTGTGTTCTTCAACATTATTTCTTATGTTACCATTTCACTCTTCCTTTCCGTGTTTCTTTATAACGTGCAAAACATTAAAAATAAATCGATGTATAAAGTATATGCATAAAAAACATATTTCTGAAACTTTTTATGAAAATTTTAATAAGTAATCAGGGCCAGATAACGCCCATAATGGCCCTACGCAGGGACGTACGCAGGGGTGGGTCCTGGGGGGTCCGGACCCCCCGAAATTTCAATTTTTGTGTAAATTTAACCTAATTTTAGGGGGAATTTTAGGAATTTTAATATAAAGTACCCTCATATAGAATTTGGACCCCCCCGAAATAAATTCCTGCGTACGCTACTGGCCCTACGCACTTGAAAAGATTTTGGTGTCTGCATATGAGATGCTACTCAAAATATCTGAGAATTTTCTTTTACCGGGCAAACCAGTAGCAGTACAATATTTCGCCGCTACACGTCTTGAGGTACATGTATTAAGTACTGCACCACAAAGCTGCGTCATCTTTAGCGCATTCAGTTGTGAGTTGTAGTTTTACGTGCTACGATTTGTCAAATAGCTGACGTTAAGAAGCAACGGATTTGCATCAAGTTCTGTGTCAAGTTGAAGAAAACTGCAGCCGAAACCCCCGCATGCTGAAAGAGGCATTTGGTGAGAGTGCACTGAGCAAGCAAGAAAATTTGAATGTTTCAAACGTTTCAAAGAAGGCCGCGTATCTGTGGAAGATCACAAACATTTTGGTCGACCGTCAACATCCATAACACCGGAAATGATCATGAATGTAATGTGATTCTCGAAGACAGAAGTAGACAATTCACGATGTTTGAAACAGACTTCGACTGTCGTACGGTACACGTCAACGAATTCTATCCTGTGAATTAAGCATGAGACGAATTGCAGTAAAGTTTGTCCCTCGCCTTCACATCAGCGACCAAAAGACCCTCAAGATTTTGACGTACACTAAGCTGCAAGAAAGAGTGTCCAAACTTATCCATACAGGGTGGACAATTTTATCTGATATGCCCCTGTAATTTTTACCAAAATAATAATAATAAAATTTTGTACCATGCAAGTATCAGCAAGGAAACATTGTTTGGTATGCTCTGCGATGCCACAACGTTAACAATGTTGCCTTCTCAACACAATGTTGCCTTTACCTCAAAATGGCTTATTTTGGACTCTCACTGTTTTCCCACTAGCCGATTCAATTTTAACGTTGAGTTATTTCCAAAATGTTCTTTTATTATTATTATTATTATTATTATTATTATTATTATTTGGATATGCATAACCAGAATTATAAATACACATAAATTCACATGAATAAACACTTAATATTTATTAACGGGCATGGAAAAAGTACACATTGCCACCAAGATAGCCCCCCTTTCAAATGTCATCCCCTTTTTCTCGAAAACTATCAGGGTACAAACAAAACTTTTTCGGTACAAACGATTTGCTTTCGAATGGTGTATTTCAATTTTTTGTGCTGTAATATGGCGCCAAGATAGCTCCCCTTCCCAGTTGACCTCTCAAGTAAGCCTATAAGGAAAATGGTACAAACGAAAATATTTTCGGTACAAAGGGTAAAAACGTAGTACAAACTCATGACCCAATCATTGTTACAATTTTCTAAAGTCGGGGGGCTATCTTGCAGTGGTCTAAGGCAAGCAACGCACCGGACGACAGTCGCGTCCGAGCTCTAACGTGTGGCGCAAAAGTTGATTTGAGTTTTTGTCACGGCAGAGAACGTGAGAAATGGATCGCTTTTTGAATACTGCTACTTTTTTTATCACTGAATCGTATTTCAACATACAGCTTTTGTTGTATTTGTAATAATTTTCTTTAATTTTAACATGCAGGTTTTGTTGTATTTGTAATCATTTTCTTTAATTTTAACATGCAGGTTTTGTTGTATTTGTAATAATTTTCTTTAATTTTAACATGCAGGTTTTGTTGTATTTGTAATCATTTTCTTTAATTTTAACATGCAGGTTTTGTTGTATTTGTACTAATTTTCTTTAATTTTAACATGCAGTTTTTGTTGTATTTGTAATAATTTTCTTTAATTTTAGCATGCAGGTTTTGTTGTATTTATAATAATTTTCTTTAATTTGAATATGCAGGTTTTGTTGTATTTGTACTAATTTTCTTTAATTTTAACATGCAGATTTTGTTGTATTTGTACTAATTTTCTTTAATTTGAATATGCAGGTTTTGTTGTATTTGTAATAATTTTCGTTAATTTTAACATGCAGTTTTTGTTGTATTTGTAACAATTTTCGTTAATTTTAACATGCAGGTTTTCACCAGTTTCACTCCTAGTTTATTCAAATTGTACTCTAAGCGATTCTTATTTCATTTTATTTATTTATTTATTTATTTTTGCTGTATTTAAAAATAAGTATGAAAATAAATGTCTACCAAAAATAAATTCAAAATAATCTTTTAAAAAATATTTTCCCATTGCTAGATTCTACTTACCTTCATCTTTTTCACCTTCCTTCGCGATCTCCATCTATTTCTCTCGTAACCTCACTAGGGGTCCCGATTCACAGACTAAGAATGCTTGGCATAAGATGATAAAGGCTGAGAGATTAAATTTTTTATATTCGGATGCTGATTCTATGTTGAATTTTTTCTATCACTTATCGTTTTTGTTCTAAAAAGACTAATGAAACCGGAAATGACATAAGATATCTATCACTTCTGGGTTTACAAGTGTAAGGTAAAAATACAGTAGAATATATATATATATATATATATATATATATATATATATATATATATATATATATATATATATATATATATATATATATATATTATACGGACGCAGAATCCATTCCAAAAATCCGCTTCTCGCTATATTACTATTTTTGCTCCATAGAGGTCAGCATGGAACTGGAAATGATTGATTGCTACCGCTTCTGGTTTAATATGAAAATAACAAGAAATCTTTCAGTTTAACGTCCCACGTTATGCATTTCTATGGGCAAAGGAAGGTGAATGATGATGGAAGAATTCGTGGTACGAGATTGTGGGAGGAAACGGGAGCACCCCGGGCCATAAGGTTTTCCACCACAAACTTATTTCGTCGGGATCGAACAAGGGACTCCACACACCATAGATAAGCGCTCTACCACGGAGCCACCGTAGCCCCCATTTCTGATTAGAATATACAACACGTGAGATAAAAGGAAGAAACTATGTATAGTAGTTAATTTGAATAAATACACGGTTAGCATACGCGCCTTTGGCGTGGGAGACTCGAGTTGGGTTCCCGGCGGGAAAACTCGTGTGGTTCGGATTCCACGTTAATCAGTAGGTCCACGTCTCATATAGCCTCGCTGCTGAAAGAGACGTTAAATTCAAAATCACCTCACCTTGAATAAATACAAGCAAAAAGGAAATTTATAGCCTGTTGTCATAATAAAGATGGAAAAAATGAGAGAAGCACCGAAGGCAAGGCTAAAAATACGACGTTTTAATAAAACTGGAAGAATAGCAATGTTTTTCTTTTTTGAAAATGGGACAGAAAGGTTTAATATTATACCAAACACGAATATATATATATATATATATATATATATATATATATATATATATATATATATATCCCTTTTTACCAAAAGAAGCACACACTTTTTTATTTTTATTGAAAAAAAATGACAACTTCTTAGATAATGAAAAAAATCTACGTAATATCGTCTGTTCAGATCTTTAGTTCCTTTGCCGCTAGTCTTTCTATCACTTTTTATTTTTTTTTTTTTTAAGGTAAAAAGTTGAAATTGATATCACTACTTGCTGAAGCATATGAAATGATATTTTAGGCAGGTGTGTTTAATATCGATTTAAAAAAAATCTTTATCTTACGAACTGAAAATGAAATAATAGTTTCTAGATACATTTCATATATGCTTCCTTTAGATAAATTGTAACATGCAAGTCCTAAGAACTTCATATACTTGTTGGTGGGAGGGGGGAGCATAAGGCACTTCGGAATGAATTAATTGCCAACTAAGAAGCTACTAACATTATTAAAAGTTTAATTATAATTTTAAGTTTGTTACCTACATTAAGTGCTTTAAAGTGCCATCCACCATTTTTAATGCACAAAGTGTATCTTTCAAGAAACACATTTAGGCCTCCTGGTCTCGGAGGATCTACTATAAAAGACCAAATCGGTTCAAATCTTTTATTCAAGTTATGGATTGCTTGTCGAGATGGAAGTACATTGTTCGGAAAGCGCAAATAACACAAACCTGTGGATATCCGTATCCACGCAAATTTATTGAGATGGAAGTACATTGTTCAGAAAGCGCAAATAATAAAAATATACGGATATCCACATCCGCATTGACTTCTAACCGCAATGTTGTTGTTTATTTGAATCTGCCACTACTACTTGAATCAACTAGCCTAAGGACTCGCTAGAACAGAGCTACGCGATTACACTTTGGAGTCCAGGAGATTTTTCACTTTGGCCACATTTTTGTCCAAACCATTCGTTGAAAGGCGTCCAAACCAGTACATGTCTTCCACGGTCTGTCGTCCGTTCTTGGACTCTCTGAGCCACTGGAAAACCTAGGTCCTTGACAGGGCATCGTCTTTGTAAGTCTCCAAGTCCACAAGGGCACCGATTTCTTTGTAAATTGGGGGGGGGGTAGTCAGATACAGAGTGTATATATATATTATATATATATATATATATATATATATATATATATATATATATATATATATATATATATATATATATATATATATATGAGGATTTTAAGACAAATTGCATTCAATTTATGCAAAATATTGTATATTTATAAATACAACACGGAGGCCCACATAAGCTTTGGGGGGCCTTGCCCCCCCTAGGATCGGCGCCCTTGCTTGTCCAAGGTGGTTTTGTCCAGTTGAAAGCAAAATTTAATGGCGTGGCGCTGCTCCAGCGAACGCTTCATTTCTCGCATTCTCTGCTATGACAAAAGGTCAAAAACAGCTTTTGCGCCACGTGTGATCCTTACTTCGTCAGACCTCCGTCGCAACTAACGCCCGGTGCGTTGCTTAGCTTAGACCCCCCCTCACCTGAAATTCCCCTGCCGTGAAGTGCGTTGCTGGTGACTAGAGGGTCGCGCGGCGGCCAGTCTAATTTCTTTATGGACAAACCCTGTATATATATTACTCGACAGTTCAGTTAATACGCTAAGGACATGTTAAACTTTTCTTGTATCAGTGGAAAACCTCCCCTAGCAAAATCTGAAATGACGCTCCTGACGATATTCCGCGTATGATTTTCAGTGGGAGAACATCAAACACACCACCGCGGTTCGAATGCAACTTTATACCGCAGGTCTTCTCTTATATAGCCTCGCTGTTAGCAATGAAAATCAACCAATCAACACTCTGCCTTTCTGGTATTCGTCTGGTTTGCTGAGTATGGGGCAAAAAGGTGAAGCAAAATATGAAATTTGTTTGAAATAAATGTTACGATTAATGGCTAGTGTATTATCAGCAACACAATCTTTTTTCCAAGCAAACTACACCGTAAATTTTCAATGGCCCTACATAACTGTGATAAAATATACCTAAAGTATACAATGTGGCTTTCTCCTTGATTTTATTGACAGTCAGGGGGCTTCTGCTACAGTAAGAAACTAGTGGTTTCTTACTATTTGTTGTTGATAAGACTGTCATACTCAGCTTATCCACGATTCCCGTGAGAGGTTTATTGCAACTTTACAGAGGTAAATAACGGAGTGTTACAAACTCTGAGAAAAAGGTGTGAAGAAATGAAATAGTGAAATGAAACCAAATAAAAATATTTAATTGTAACGTTGCACGTTTATATTCTTTACTCGTCCCTGCTGGTCTACTGGTCAGAGTGTGCTTTTAGTGCACATGGTCCCAGGTTTGATGCCCGGTAGGAGGGAACGCGTTATACGGTGGTTTGAATTAGCTTTAAATTATAGGTCCATGGTCCCAGGTTTGATGCCCGGTAAAAGGGAACGCGTTATATGGTGGTTTGAATTACGCTTTAAACTATAGGTCCATCTGTCATATAAATTCAGTGCTCGGAAATATAACTGGAAGCAGCAGAGCCATTTCATATTTTGCTTGGAGGGAGAAAGGAGGAGCAAGATTCTCCATTGGGATAAGTTTCATGATTTTTATTAGTATATTACTATACAATTGATTAAACCTCGTAACGCCAAGATGGGTCGTTAATTACTTGTGTGTTTTTCTCGTAAAAGATTTCTTTCTTTCTTTCTTTTTTTTTTTTTTTTTTTTGCCAGAATAGACAACTCGCAATATTTTAGATAGCACAACATAGGTCTAGCGAGTCAGTCGATACAATTAGCGCCTTTTTTTTTTTTTTTTTTTTTTTTGGAAAACAAAACTCATATGTTATGAGAAATATACATGGAATAAAAATTGCCTTAGTATGAGGGTTAAAAAATGTACTTCTCAAATTCAAAGGGAGCGCTTGCCCTCTCCTCTGTCCTCCTCAAATGATGCACCTCCCATCAAGAAATAAACAAATTTATACATTTTATGCTAAAAAAAAAAAAAACAGATTAAACTTAACGAGTATAATTGGTAGAAGGAAAGTGTTGGAGAAAATGGGAGCGAGAATCCAACGACACGATTATGTTTAACCACAAACTTACAAGTGTAATCGAACCAAAGTCTCCTAGCAATAGAGGTGAAAGCTCGACCGCGGATAGGAATGAGGAATATACAAATAACAATGATTTTTCAACAAATACATACCGGTATACTGTAATTTCATTCAATTGAAATAGTAAAAACACATTCGCACTCAGTGGTTCTATAGTACAAACTAGAGCAAATACTTAGGTAGTCTATAGTACGTACAAAACAACCATACTCATCACTATTATGCAAATCCGTTTTTTGTTTAAAAAAAAAAGAAGTGTCCACTGATTTCTGTGTATGAGCGCGTGAGTGGAAGCGTAGGGGAAAAGTAATTACGAAATCCAATACTTTCCTCTGATAAAAAGAGATTTCGCAGCATTTGAAATGTAATACTTGTCATCATTGAAGTAAAGAAGAGGAAGAATCTCCCGTTTGTATGTACAATTGCGAGATGACGTCTGTGTGGGAAGTTAGGTGAACGCACTCTACCAACAATGATGTATAATATTATCTCTGTTGAAGGCGGAATTCAATTTAAATTGCACTATAGCTATATATAAGAATAAATGAATTACAAATATAAATGCAATTTCCAGTATTCTAACGAACTCTATTATGGAAAACACAGTTTTAGTCAGAACCAGGAGATGATCTGTAATTTATTTGCACTAATATAGTGATTAATGAATGTTTAGACTAGGGTTATTCTACAGTGTTCCTAAAGTCTGTACACAAAAGACATCTCATTATATATTTTTTTTCTCCCTCCACAGATTAAAAATGGCTTTGTCCAAAAGAAGGAAGAATCGAACTGGTAGCTTCTCTGTGGAAGTGAACAATGGTTGTATCAAAAACTTAGCAGATGAAGTTGAGTCAACGCATAAAGAGTGAATATACTACCAACTGACGGCAATACGATTTGTTACCTCGAGCCAAGGAGGTATGGAGGGTATGAGTAATGTGGGCCCGGATCCCCCCTCCCAAACATCCTGATTTTTCTGTAAATTTAGCCTAACTTAGGGTTAATATTACACATTTTAATACAGTTTATTCTTATATTAAATTTGGACGCCTCGAAAAGTTTTGACTCCCCTGAAACAAATTCCTGCGTATCTCCCTGAATTGAGTATATGTTGCTTTTGTGTCCAAAAGGAAGGAAAAGGGAAAGAGAGTAGTCCAAACCAGAACACTCCATAAAATATGAAACCAAAGCACATGAACGAAATACTGGAAAGGATGGGGGGGCAACACGACAACAACTCGAAAGTTACTGATCACAACGCTGGATTTGGGTCAACATTCCGAAGTGGGAACCACAGAATGTGACAGCACTTTCTTGTAGCGTATGCTCTCAGAAAGTAATTATATACTATATGAATAATTTGTATCTGAATTTATGCACAGGAAAACTCTGTTAAATTCCTTCAATGTAATTGCCTCCCATCCCTAACACATTCTACCACAAGTGTGGAAGGTGTCGTGCACTGTCTGTG
Organism: Thermobia domestica; assembly: GCF_964235325.1. NCBI lineage: Eukaryota > Metazoa > Arthropoda > Insecta > Zygentoma > Lepismatidae > Thermobia > Thermobia domestica. Next base: position 226,555,565 of record NC_137460.1, on the reverse strand, counting down.
TGTCAATCTTTGTCGACGTCCCGTAAGGACCACCATATGGCACGGATGATGGGTTTTCTTGTGTCGTACTGCTTCCCGCGAGCTGGTTCCTTCATTATGGCACAAAAAGTAAGAAAAATTTTTAAAAAGTCGTCACGAAATCCCTGAAAACATTGTTGTGCACCGCCACTTCACGTTCCACATACGTTGCACACCCTTCTGAAACATTTTGTAATGCTTCCCTCACTTTCCTCCTCTACTGTACGACACTGCTACTTTTGACTGAATAACACCTAGTCCTTACTACTCCAACCTTCTGACGCCAGGGAAAAGTTGCCATTACTTTTAATCAGTCCACATATATTATTAATTTCTGTTAATTCTTCTATCCAGTCTTAAGCCTACTTAGGTCGCTTTGACGATAAACCTAAAGGTAGCTCATATAACGATTCATTTATTATTTAAAATAAAACAATATGATTATTAACTTTTAATAGACGGACGTGGCATATAAACACAAGTGATCGTTCTGTTGAAAACAGACGTGGTCTATAAACACATCTGGACAGAGTACGCGTGTAGTTAATACACCTAATTTGCGTTTATCAAATAATTCATTCAATACCCAATCAGAAGCTATGATGGCTATTAGGACGTCCATTTTTGTTGCTACAGGAAGACTGGTAGCCGTCCCTAAACCCTTTAAAGACATATGTGGCATATAGACACATCCAATTATTTCATTGAAGACGACGTGGTGCATGAACACAAGATTTGAATGGAGAGAACGAGTGTGGTTTATAAGCCTCATTTGAGTTTAATTTGCAAAATAAGTCATTCAATATCCAATCATAGATAGACTAGAATGACTTTTAGAGCGTCAATTTTTTGTTTCTTAAAGAAGGCAGGTAACCATCCCTAAACCCTTTAGAAACGTATGTGGCTTATAAACACAGAGACAATAACTCCGTTAAATACTGGCCTGGTATATAAACACAACATCTGGACGGACAGGACGGACTTTAGGGCATTTTTTCCTGAAGACTTATAGACGCCCCTACAGGGTTAAGTTCCTCTTCTTAGTTCTCTGAACTCAACTATGTAAAGCACCAGCAGTACGTATCTTATCCGCAATTACGATTATTTTTCAGGTACACAAATAGTTCGCTACGCATCTTCAAGTGTACGCGTACTTCAGATTGTGAACCGCTACTGGGAAACAGTATAATTTCGTACGAAAAAGTTTCCTTTTAAAAACGGTACAAAGAGTATTTGGCCAGTTTTATACTAAATATTCCTTATCAAGCCCTTGAATTCATGATTATATGGAATGGAACAAATTATATTTTTTGTTAACAAGTGTACAATTTCAATCAGTATGCTCTCCTAAATCTAATGCCTGCAAAAGACCCTAGAATATTCTTATCAGCATATGTCCTGGTCCTACTACGTGCAAGAAGGGGGCGGAAGGAAATCAAGTTCTTTCTCCCGGATGATGATCATTTAGGTCCCTGCAGGGAAACGAGAAGGGATTAGCATCAGGTGCTGGATGAGGTAGAACTGCTACAAACGTCTGCTGTTTCGTGTGTCGCATTGTTTCTCCTACTAACTATGTAGTACATTTTCCTGTCAAATGCAAATCTCTTCCTTCTGAGAAATTGAGATAAGACAACGCACACAAATGTTGCCATCTCTGGACCAAATTACTAGAAATATAATACTAATAAAAAATATATCAAAAAAATTATTCTGTATCAGAATTTCTATTGCTGTTTAGGCCAGTTACTTTCAAACTCTTCCAGCTTACAACAAATAAATAAATAAATAAATAAAATTAAAAAATAAAAGCCTTTCAGTGGCAACAATTTTAGGTTTACACCTTGTAACTACTAACTTGTATTTCGAAAGAAGCATGAAATAATGGCGGGTATTTGTGGTTGTACAGTACACAGAGAAAAATCCGTTCTCCGGACAGCGGTATATTGTACAAATATACGGTACCCTTTTGCTTACTCTAGAAATCAGTACGGAGCATACGTTATCCGTATGCTACATAGGCACTGCCCTTAGATGTTACATCATGCTGTTGCTAACAGTTTTTTGTATATCATATGCATATACTTATGTTACCTTCGTCAGCTGTATGTTATATACGTCCATTTGTGGGATCCTGACCGCCTACATTGTTTCATACGGAAAGTGCGTTTTCAGTTATACGTCTGCTGTACGTTAAGTCCAAAAACTACAGGAATTACTCATGTTACCTATCTTTTTAAGAGTGCCACCTACATTTTTTTCTCGGTGTAGTTTTTTTTCGAGAATAAAGTGATTCCAGTTTATTTATAATATAATAGTCTGAAACCTTTGCTTTAGGATTAGGATTAGGAAGTAGATTTCTTGGCTTTTGTTGTCGATGACCATGTTAGGTCATAACACGTATGAGAGATGACGTCCTTTGGTGAAAAGGAAGGAAGGAAGCGACCTGGGACCATTATACTAGGTACTCTCTCGGCATTTGCCTGGTATAAATGCGGAAAACCCATGGAAAATCTCACTGAAGATGGCTGGTCTGAAAAAGCTGTCACACTTTTTCGCCCGAATATCCCCACCGGGAATCGAACCCGGGACCGCTCGCACCTTTGCTTTAGTTTAAGGCTAACATGCTAGACAAAGTTTCCGGATCTGGAGTTGCACGTAAGGTATGATGAAGTTTACATTTAGTATTCTGCTAAGCTGAATAACAACTTTTAATTGTATAGTTTCAGTTTATTGGTACGAATAGAACTGTACCAATTATATATGTTGGGGAAGAGGAGCAGCATTTACTAGTTCTTGGAAATTCGGTACTATTACTGTAGCGCAGTGGCGTATTTAGGGGAGGGGGCTTCCGGGCTTAAGCCCCCCGAAATCTTACTTACTATAGTTAATATATGAAATATCTTGCAGAATTTTCACATTTTCAGGCAAAGCCCCTCCCCACCGAAAGTTAGCAGAGCCCCTCCCGAAACAAAATCGTAAATACGCCACTGCTGTAGCGATTGTAGCAAAATGTTTAGCTCTCAACACGTTCGGCATTTGTGTGTCTACTTCTTTCCGGATAACTCTCACAAAACATCCGATTTTAATGAAACTTAACGTGTGCCTTCATTCAACATTGCAATCCATCAAGAAAAATGAAATGAAATCTTTAAGTTTTACGTCCCACAGTTATGCTGGTTAGACTAAAGGAGACGGTGATTATGAGAAATGAATGAAATGGTGGAATGGAGAATGTGGGAGGAAACGGGAGAACCCCGAGAAAACCCACGCACACGATGTTTGTCCACCACAAAGTTCACTTGGCGGGGGCTGGGATCGAACCCGAGACCCCAAGCACCAGAGGTGAACGCTCTACCACTGAGCCACCGCGGCCCCGCAATCCATCAAGAATAAGGAGCGTAACGAAAGTAGAAAAAGTAAAACCATTTTAGTTTTAAGTTTGTTGAATCGTCTCTACAGATTCGGGATTGTAATAGGTCAATACGGAGAGACTGAATCCTTCTCGATTTTAAATAATAATAATAATAATAATAATAATAATAATAATAATAATAATAATAATAATAATAATAATAATAATAATAATAATAATAATAATAATAATGTTTTGATGTATATGAAACATAATCTATTTTGTTGGGGATTAGACATGTACTAATCAACAGCAAATTTGAAATCTTAACAGCTCACCGATCACATCATACTCAGACACTCGATAATATTCCATCTACTTAAGCAGCCAAAATGAAGTTGGCAACAGTGTTTTCTCTCTAGAGTTTTTGGGCATGAAAAGCTCCACCGCCAGCGGCAAACAAGCAAGAGTCCAGTTTTGTGGACGGGTAATGAAAAGAAAATAGACGCAGGCACAATCCTGGAATGTGCAAGAACCAAAAAAAAAGAAAAAGAAAAAAAAGAAATTGTTCGAGAAAAGAGAGGAAGAAAAAAGGAAAAAAAGTGAGGGATAAGAGAAAGAGAAGGAACAGTAGAAACAAGGGAAAGTAGGGATGATTCAGAAATGAAAGACAGGAGGTAGCGTTAATTGAATATTCTGGAGCAGCGATATTCCAAGTTAGTATATTGTCTGATTATTCATTAGTTATTAATATATTCACAGTATTTCCCAGTATTTCATTGTATTTTCGTTTAAACGTTTGTAGGTAGAACAGTGTATCAGTGGAAGAAATGTCACGTTTAGCACAAACGAGTTTGCGGTGGATAACAATGTTTTCGTTAGATTTCTCGAGAGTTTCCAGTTTCCTTCCCCTCTTTTTTCTATCATTTCATCAAACCTTTCATTTATCACACATATTTATATTCCTAATCCATCTGCTTTAAACTACAAAAACACTTTCGTGGAACATTAACGGAGTGGAATACCCGTACCATCTTTGTTTTAAGCCCACTGATTTATATGGAGATTTTTCTTTACATGAAATAGAATTTTAATGTTTGATTTCACTGATTAGTTCCTTAAATCTATATTTAAGCAATTCTTATTTCACGAAAATTGAATCATTATAACGGAAATAAATTTTGAAAACCCAAAGAGCATTTTACTACATCTGAAACTAGTAGTAGTGTCGCGTTGTTCGATACATTTTAGTAGCATAACACCAGGTAACGAATAACGTATTTTTGCATTAAAAAGTAACAAACAATGTATTTTTTGCGTTAAGTTCCTACCATATAAGAACAAGAGATGGTAGCACTACTACACATGTAAAATGTTGCCAGACAATTCATAGGCTTACAACACAATTTTCGTGACCGATTACAGACAACATAGTATGTTATTCGTTACTTGGTAAAAATGCCAAATGCCAAATATATTGCGTAAAGTTTTGCTCATAGCAAACTATAAAAACCAATGCAAATTCTCCCTGCAAATTTACTAGTTATTTACGATCAGAAGGCGATGTGTTTGGTGTTGAAATAACACAGAAGTAACACGCTATAGTGGTAGTCATTTTGAGTTGTTTCAACATCTAATTTTTTGCAGTGTAGACACGTATGCATAAGTATGAAAAGTCTTTAAAAAGACTGGCATTTCGTCTGTCTGTCCGTCAATTGACGACAGCGAAGACGACAAAATATAAAAGAGAACTCTTTTCTTATAAGGATTCAGCATTATATATGTTTTTCCATATTACAGCTCTTATTCATCTCCTGCAAACGGGATTGGCAAAACTTTTACTACATGTTTATTAAATTTAGAACTGTGCTACAACTGTGTAATCAAACTGTATTGATAAAATACACTGTATATGCATCACAGAACACACTACATAGGACTTCTCCACTAGTTTTTTTTCCACATTAGAACATAATGAATATAATGCATCACTGAAACATAAACCGCAAAACTGTGATTTTGTCACCACTTACTCCTTATTACATCAGTGACGGAACGACAAGCGAGAAAAAAAAAAGAAAGAACCGGAACTGTGCGAGAACGGGTAGAAGGAAAAGCAGTGTAGAATTCATTCGCAGCGTGAGTTTATTAAGCTAAGGGATTTATAAACCAATTACCGGACTGTTTCGGGAAAGAGCGAGCTGAAGACACAGAGAGAAGACGGGAGGGCTGTAGGGAAATTGGCGCTGTTAACTTCCATAAGGAAGAAAGAGAGAGAGAGAGAGATCCCAAAAGAACGGAAGCAGTGAGATGAACCAAAGACACGATGAAGAAGGAAAATACTAAGAAGGAATGAGAACAATCGTTTATGGTTGGCGAGATTTTAGTTGAAACTGGCTTTCGTCTGTGTGTCGCCTACAGAAGCTGCTTATTAACATTTGGAATGGATAAACCATCAGAATGCCAAGTGACTCGAAGATAACACACCAGCAGCAACAGCTTCGGCGAGAAAACTGCTGATCCCAGCCACTCGTAACTACTAAAAGCTTACAGGCATATATTCTCCCATAAGACCTCAAGAATAACTACTTCTGTTCAACATATATACACGAAGTAATTAAATGAAATTGAAATTTTGTCGCAGTTAACAGTGTAGAATAAATAGCTAGGAACTGTTCTTAGTCGAGAAGGGTAACATCGTGAGGTCTGAATTCAGATTTAATCTTTAAAGTGTTAATTAGTGAGGCTGAGAGGACGAGAGATGGTGTGGCATTGAGATTGACAGCGATTGAGGATATTAATAAGAAAAAAAATACTGTACTACGGGATACATGGCGCACGTTCAATGGATAATGCGTGGTTGGTTTCCTTCAATGCTAGAGCTATTATAAAATAATGTAAATATATTTCCTGATGGGAACCAAGCCTAAGACTATGCACCGAAAACATGAGAACCCTCTATTTCCTTACATGCAGGGTAGCCTATGAGACAGGAGTTGGGACTGTCTTCTCTCGAATAAGAGTCATTAAAGTGATGTATCTTCTCGGAATGCATACCTATTTCTATTTTAAAAACTGTATCTCGTCTCGGAATGCATACCTATTTCTATTGGAAAAGCTATATTTCGTCTCGAAATGCTTACCTATTTCTATTGGACAAGCTATATCTCGTCTCGGAATGCATACCTATTTCTATTGGAAAAGCTATATCTCGTCTCGGAATGCATACCTATTTCTATTGGAAAAGCTATGTTTCGGAATGCATACTTTTTCTATTGGAAAAGCTATATCTCGTCTCGGAATGCATACCTATTTCTATTGGAAAAGCTGTATCTCGTCTCGGAATTCATACCGATTTCTATTGGACAAGCTATATCTCGTCTCGGAATGCATACCTATTTCTACTGGACAAGCTGTATCTCGTCTGGGAATGCATACTGGAAAAGCTATATCTCGTCTCGAAATGCATACCTATTTCTATTGGATAGCTGTATCTTGTCTCGGAATGCATACCTATTTCTATTGGAAAAGCTGTATCTCGTCTCGGAATGCAAACCTATTTCTATTGGAAAAGCTATATTTCGTCTCGAAATGCTTACCTATTTCTATTGGAAAAGCTATATCTCGTCTCGAAATGCATACCTATTTCTATTGGAAAAGCTGTATCTCGTCTCGAAATGCATACCTATTTCTATTGGAATAGCTATATTTCGTCTCGGAATGCATACTTTTTTTATTGGAAAAGCTATATCTCGAAATGCATACCTATTTCTATTGGAATAGCTGTATCTTGTTTCGGAATGCATACCTATTTCTATTGGAAAAGCTATATCTCTTCTCAAAATGCATAACTATTTCTATTGGAAAAGCTATATCTCGTCTCGAAATGCATACCTATTTCTATTGGAAAAGCTATATCTCTTCTCAAAATGCATAACTATTTCTAATGGAAAAGCTATATCTCGTCTCGAAATGCATACCTATTTCTATTGGAAAAGCTATATCTCTTCTCAAAATGCATAACTATTTCTATTGGAATAGCTATATTTCGTCTCGGAATGCATACTTTTTTTTATTGGAAAAGCTATATCTCGAAATGCATACCTATTTCTATTGGAATAGCTATATTTCGTCTCGGAATGCATACTTTTTTTTATTGGAAAAGCTATATCTCGTCTCGAGTTGATTTTAGTTTAGTGTCCCTTTCAGCAGCGAGGCTATATGAGACGTGGACCTACTGATTAACGTGGAATCCGAACCACATGAGCTCCCGCCGGGAATCGAACCCGGGTCTCCCACGCCAAAGGCGCGTACGCTAATATATCTCGTCTCGAAATGCATACCTATTTCTATTGGAATAGCTATATTTTGTCTCGGAATGCATACTTTTTTTTTATTGGAAAAGCTATATCTCTTCTCGAAATGGATACCTATTTCTATTGGAAAAGCTGTATCTCGTCTCGGAATGCATACTATTTCTACTGGACAAGCTATATCTTGTCTCGGAATGCATACTGGAAAAGCTATATATCGTCTCGAAATTCTTACCTATTTCTATTGGAAAAGCTGTATCTTGTCTCGAAATGGATGCCTATTTCTATTGGAAAAGCTATATTTCGTCTCAAAATGCTTACCTATTTCTATTGGAAAAGCTATATCTCGTCTCGAAATGCATACCTATTTCTATTGGAAAAGCTGTATCTCGTCTCGGAATACATACCTATTTCTATTGGACAAGCTATATCTCGTCTCGGAATACATACCTATTTCTACTGGACAAGCTACATCTCGTCTCGGAATGCATACTGGAAAAGCTATATCTCATCACGAAATGTTTGTATTGTCTCTTCTCTTGAACTACCGAGTAAGGATTTTCCAAGTTAGTTAACCGTTAAAAGCAGAGATTCAGCTACTAGTGAGGCAAACCAAGTTTCGAAATCTTAAATCTGTTATTAACATGTAGCTATTATAGATAGCAAATCTCAGGTTGATCTTGAATAAACTTTAAAAAATGCTGTAAAGCATGGATTCACTGAATTTTGAAGGAAACTACTAACTGTCTCTATATATGTCAAAATCTGTAACCAACATGGTTTTCGTTAATTGTCCATGATATAGCTCATTATGTGAGCTTCACTAGGAGCCACGGTGACTGAGTGGTGAAGCCCTCGTCTCTTCTCTCAGGGGTCCCTGGTTCGATTTCCGGGGTGGTCAATAACATTGTCGTGAGTTTTCTCGGTATTCTTCAGTTTCCCACCACATGTTCATTCCACCAACTATTTCATCATTCTTTTTCATTAATCACCAATTCCATTTAGCCTAAAGGGCATAACAATGGGCTTTGAAAAGTAAAATTTTAATTTCATTAAATTTTCATGTGAACTTGTGGTGACTAACATCGTATCCGTGGGCAGTGGCGGATCAAGAAGGTAAAAACTGGGGAGACAGCCAGAAACCAGCCTATGATAGGCATATCATGAGTTCACTACAAATTTCCAAAAAATATATATAAATACTAGCTTAAATTACTTTTGTCCTGAAAAATCTGGCGTAAATAGAGAGCCCCGTCCCCGGACTAGATCCACCACTGTCCGTGTGTTTTTAAGAAGTTCTTCAACTGCTCATTTCAGCAATTTTTCTAGTCATCCACTTATACTTTTCGTCTTTGGCCTAGACGGCATATTAAAACTACGTTAAATAGCTCATTTTCACCATTTGAATTTGACAACTTTTCTATGGAATACAATTGAGTTATAGTCACATGACCTCTAACTGGAGTTTTTATACTGAATCCAAAGCAAGTATCTGTTCTATTATATATACTGCAGTACTTTTATAGAAAAAAATGAAATGAAATCTTTAAGTTTTACGTCTCACGATTATGCCGGTTAGGCAAAAAGAGACGGTGATTATGAGAAATGAATGAAATGGTGGAATGAAGAAAGTGGGAGGAAACGAGAGAACCCCGAGAAAACCCACGCACACGGTGTTTATCCACCACAAAGTTCACGTGGCGGGAGCAGGGTTTGAACCCTAGACCCCAAGCACCAGAGGTGAACGCTCTACCACTGAGTTTTTATACTGAATCCAAAGCAAGTATCTGTTCTATTATATATACTGCAGTACTTTTATAGAGTCATCATCAGGAGATGGTTCCTGAAGTATCTTATCACGTGCGGAGGAAAAATGCAACCCCTACTTTGGTATTAGTATTATCAACCACGACGGACACACCGTTTTACACCATTAAGAAATCTGTTATTATAGTTGCACCGAAAAAGTCTTAACAAGTGAGTAGTGGTAACACCGCTGCAAGCTGTCAAGATCTTCTCTTGTTGACTGTCCTATAGGATCCGGAGTTACTGTTAACCACGGGCCCTCCACAGCCCTATAAAAAGTAAATCACATTCACATCATACAAAAAACAACACATACAACTGTATTAGTCGGCAATATATCAAAGCCTTCCAAGTCTACAAATATTATTGTTGAAGGAGTTTACGGGTGTTAAATTTTTTGATAACATAATTTTATTAATTACTTTGTGCACTGGATAGAACATCCATTCTATACATAAGATTGAAATTACTGCTTAAACTGATATCTTAATTCTCATATTTGTCTCCGAGGAAACTCCGAGGATCGAATCCGAGACCATGCGCATACAATAAACACTTGGCTACGAACACGTATGGAGTTTCATGTAATTCACGCCATTATTCACTTCGCATTTTTGTCTACTTACTCCGATACATACTATCACATTATCACACTTCTGCACAACACATCACTTTCAATTTGAAGGAACAGAATGATATTGACATTCCGTTGACATGCTGTGGTTTTCTCTGTATGTCCAATTAGTTTATTAGTACTAACTGTGGCTTCACAAAGATAATAATTGAATAAGCCATCAACATCTCATTAGCAGACACCACAGCAACCATAATAATTATATTTGCAGTAACAATTCTTCAAGATTTAATTCAAATTTCAAGACTTTTTTTTGAGTATTATAATATTAGATTTTCATATTGCATTAGAATTTTATGAGGAAAATTCTACGTGTCCAAAATTATCGATTGAGAAATCTAGTCCGATTTAATCATATTCGAATCTTAGATCCACATCTTCGCATGAATTTTTGGTTTGAGTTTAGCGTTCTTTTCAGCAGTGAGGCTATATGAGACAAGCATGCTATAAAATAAAGGATTTACCCATATGCATCTTCATCCTATTAATTCAATGAAGTCAAAAAAAAAAAAAAAAAACGAGCATCGGTACGTCTACTCTCGTTGATTGGCTACTCTCGCTTCCGCCGTGAATGTTGGCTCAAAATATTGCAATCTTATCGGGCGGAGCGAGCGGAGTAAGGGTGGCGAAACTGTGATGTATGCCTTTATGATTTTGTTGTATAGGCAAATCCTCTATTTTATAACATTCATGATTTGCGACGTGGACCTGAAGCTTGACAAGGGCTTCGAACCACATGAGCTTCCACCGCGAATCGAACCCGGTCTCCCGCGCCGAAAGCACTATGTTAACCATATAGCCTAGAGGAAGCTCTAGTCTTCGCATCACAGGCGGATCTATAAGTTTAAAAGTGGGAAGCCAGCCAGAACCCAGATTATCATACGCATATCATGTGTTTACTATAAACTTTAAAAAATATATAAATAATTGCTTAAATTATTTCTGTCACTCAAAAACGTGGGGGATCTAGACCCCGGGCTAGACTCGCCATTGCTTTACATGGCATTAAACCTAGACGTTTACATCAAGAGGTTAAATATATATCTCATGAAAAGGAAGGGAAAAAAACTTTAGATCTAGAATTTTTAGCTTCCTTAAAAATTCACCGTTCTAATTTATCCATTCCCATATACTGTACTCGTAAAAAACACCGCGCAAGAGCGTTCGTTGAATTGAATTCAGTTTTCTTAGTTCTTGTGAGAGATACCCCACGGCAGTTCAAAGAAATCCCGTCCAGTCTCCAGGGATTAAGAAAAGAAACTTCGCCTTTCGTCTTTGATTTTCTATCAGCTCTTGAGAGCATGTCTCTCAAAGGTAAACAACGTTTCGCTGAAAATGACCTTTCGCCTATGACTGAAAACATCTCCGAATATATGTATAATCACACCAACACATACATATGTGTAATAACAAAAGTATACACCAGTCTACTAACTCAAACCAAAGTCAGATCAAGACTTATTTTATAGAAAGAAATCTCAATCCAAGATGGATTATTTGCATTACGCAAATAAATTCACACTTCTGAGTCTACGCTAAACAACACAAATAAAGATCAAAATATTAGATTTGGAGGTTGTATTTCTATATGTGCACCGAGACAAACAAAAGCATAAATAAAATAGAAAATATTAGTGTTATGGTATTTATTAAATGTACTGAAATAAAGATCATGTATTTCTGTAACCACTGGAAATACGGTCACAAACATGGTACTTTTCTTTCTTTCTTTCTTTTTTTCTTTTCTTTTCTTTTCTTTTTTTTTTAATGTTTTGATGTGAAAATTCCAGATTTGAATTCTGGCAGGAGTTACGGCGGAGTGGATTCAACTTTTAAGTTCCAAATCCACGCGCCATTCTTAAAACAAGCAGCAAGGTAACGTGTACACTACGTAAAGAAGCTTAGTTTATACGGCATATTTTCTCAATTAATATTGAAACTAGGGATGGGCAAAACCAGTTCGGTTTTTCACCAAAATCAGTTTCGGTTTTCCTCAAAACCGGTTCGGTTTCCAACGAAACTGGTTTCGGTGAAAACTTTTGAAAAACACAAAACTATTTCTGTGGAAACGGAATCGGTTTCCGGAGAACGAAACATTATTCTGGTCAGAAATAGAACCAATTTTGAAAAAAAAAAAAAAACGGAACAGGTTTTGAGGAAAACCGAAACCAGATCCGGTAAAAAAACGAACCGGTTTTTGGAGAAAACTGAAACGGTTTTCGGTGGAAAAAACGAACCGGTGTTGGAGAAAACCGAAATCGGTTTCGGTGAAAAACAGTTTTTTGAATATTTTCAAAAACCGGTTTTCCTAAAAACCGAAAACCGATTTTTGTGCCCACCACTAATTGGAACGGGAAGTGGTAGTAACGTAAATTTCTACCACTTCTGATTTAAGTAGAGAGATTAGAGTGGAGATAGAATATATTCTTGGGGCGCTGAAAACCGCTTTTCGTTATCTATTATCGTATTTACTCTTTAGCAAAGTAAAACTAAAAGTGGTTGATTTCTGCCGCTTCTTGATTCGATACAGAAAGAGGGTACCCAATCTTAAAACGCTAAATAGATTCTGAATAATAATAATAATAATAATAATAATAATAATAATAATAATAATAATAATAATAATAATAATAATAATAATAATAATAATAATAATATTTTAGCTATTCTCTTATTGTTTTTGCTGTACGTACGTCAAATTGAAAGTTTTATTCACTGAATTTTTGTCACTTCCGGTTTTCGTAGATACCGTAGTTAAAGGACTGAGGTGAAATGCATTCTTGGGATGCTTAATTGGATCCAGAAAACCGCTTCTCGCTACCTATTACCGTTTTTACTGTTTGATGATCAACGATAAAAACGGAAATAAATTATTTCTACCACTTCTCGTTAAAAGATCACTACCACCAACGAATTCGATTCCAAGTTTTTTACACTGTTCATCCTGTTAAAAATTGACGATAATCATGTTTTACGGTCAGATATGGTAGATATGTAAAGCGAAAAAATATATACCGAACTTATTAATCCACTGTTCTCGGAATTACTGCCAGAGTGAATGTTTCTGTGCTGAGCTTTCGTTACCATACAGCGGTAACATCTTCAGAGCTGTGGGTTGGAGTGTGCCGGTCGTACAATTTATATTGTAGTCTTAAGGAATTACTGTGTTTCTATTGATTGTTGTTAATGGCCAATAGCGTGCTCTGATGTTGCCGGTGAAAACTGTTCTCTGATTAGCAACCTTTTGGGCCCGAATCAGACAACACGAAAACCCTGCAGTCACCGACTTAGCGAGACCACCGCCGCAAACCAGAAGATCCTATAGGATGTCCCCAGCCCTGTAGTCTTCCTGACCTCAGCAATCAGAGTCTGCAACAGTGGCAGTCTCCAACATCAGAAACGCTGGACCACCACTGACAAACAATCAAATCAGATGGAAAACAAGAGCTCCGGCCCGGTACTTCAGACTTACAAGCCACGACATGCTCACTGCTCATTGTTGATTCTTTTCGTACTGACGAGAAGTTGAAGCCAGATGTCAGGTAGATGATAACCTTCGTCTCTGTTGGTGAAGAGCTTGTGTGTACGAATGAATAGAGCTTCACGTATTTTCCTGTTTCAGAACTGTTTCCTTTTCTTTAGAATTTCAATCTGGTTCCACATAGCCGTATGATTGTATTGCCATTAAGATCATCGTGATATACCGAACTCCTTAAAAATTGTATGTATCTATGGCCGATGCCTAATGAGAGTTGTGACCTGGAAGTATTTCTGTAGATTAGCAAGAATAAAAAAGGTAATTAAATTCTAGCCAAAATCGAACGGTTTTCTAGAGGTAAAGAAAGTATAAAAACTGTTTATTTCGCAATCGAATTTCATTTCCCACACTGATAACAGAACCGCTGAGATCATTATGACAATGCTTACGTCCAATTACACACATTTACACATAATACATGAAAGACTGCCCAAACGTCCTGTCATGACATAATATGACTTCCCGCAAATCCAGACCAAACATCAACGTATAATTATATCATGTGTATTCACTATTCCCTTAGGATACGGCTTTTACTCTCCCCAAAGAGTATGCAACCACAACGCTCTAAGTGTCCATTTGGTTGCATACCTTCCATTGGTTATTAGCTTCAAATTACTGTTTTTGTTTTTTTGGCATGGAAATGTTTTTCGACTTCCTAGAGGCGCTATAAGTCTATTTTTAATATTGTAAGTCATATGTGTACCAAGTTTGGTTGAAATAGCTCCAGGTGTTCCAGAGAACTGCTGGAACATACATACATTTGTTTGTGTACTACTAATACATAGATAAAAGAATAAGGATACATAAGAAAAGAAATTGTGAAGATGCTGGTCCTGGCAACTCAGTAACGGCGAAAAAGTCTTCGCTTCCACTCTGTGACCTACAAAATCGAATTACGTTCTTAAATTAATAAAATTACTTCGTAACATTGACGAAAATCTTGGTTTTCCTAGCATTATCTATTACTGTAGCATCTTGATTATTTCCCAAATACAGAACTAAAATACCTCAAAATTATGTAGTCTATAATTGACTTATCTTTCTTTCTTTCTATTTTTGAATTAACTCAATCAGATACAGAAACAGCTAACATCAAAATCTTTCCATCTCTGTTTACACGCAGTATTACTTTAAAAGCAGTTTTATTCTTGATAAACCTACTTTCACTGCCATAGTTTTATAATATGTCATTGAGATATAACATGATAAGTTTATAGCACGAACTGCAGAATCCACTACAGGTACCACACATTTTCTACGTAATAGCAATTGCATAAAGTTACGTGCTCACAGTACGCCATAAATTTTTGTTCTATGGATTTAAAGGAAAAAGGTCAATTTATAGATATTGCTGTGCATGCCGATAAGCACAGGGCATGGCTCGAGAGAAGGGGCAGAGCATTACACTTTTTTTTCTCTCTCTCTCTCTATTTTTACGTCAGATATTAATCACCCAATCTCTCCCTTGTTATTAATTATTGCAGCTCGATTTGCTGTAACCAGAGCTCTGATAGCCATGAAACATATGACAGTCCTTCGATCTTATGTACTTTTTTTTCGAGGTTGAATTAAGCTTTGGAAAATTGGAACCCAAAATGCATGGCAAACGCGAAATTTAATCGATGGTATAATTTTTTAAAATATATAATCTGTTACACTTTATTTTATTCTAAAACGCTTTCATTCCTCAAAAAATTGGATGGCCTTTAGAAGGTTGAACCTTCCCCATGTATATTATTAGGAAATTACAAAGGATTATTAGATGAACAAGATGATACATTTTTTCAATTGTTAGCAGTAGGATTTTCTTTTTATTTACTAGACTTCCGAACTATGAGTACTAGGCATCATAAAACGGCTTTGCTCGCCTGATTGAATGTCGATCTTTTGACAGATATCCGAGCAAAAACGATAAAAGGAAACAAGATACAGTTCTAAGAATAAATTCTATCTCCGTTCTTACCTCTCTACTAAAACTGGAAGTGGTAGAAATTACTACCACTTCCTGTTTCGGATTTGATTTTCATAGAGCAAAGACGGAAGAAGAAGAAGAGGGGAATAATTTTATGAAACGGACGCAAAGATAGATTCAATCTTCGTACTTATTCCTCTATTCAGGTCGAAAATGATATCCATGTACCTCTTCCGATTTTAATATAGAATATCCATGATTTTGAAGTTTACTATGAAGTTTACTCACGTCAAATGAATTTTTCAAAATTTATTTATTTAATTTTATATTTTGTCTCTTCAATTTCTTTCAAATACCTAGGATCAATATTAAAAGAACAAAAATCATATCCACGAAATTAAATGTTGACTGAAAGCACGAATTCGTGTTTTGTTATTCTGTTCAAAATTTTTTTGTCTTCTCAAACTAAGTTATGGAATATGAAGCTTAAAATATGTGAAACGATAATCATGTCTGTTGTGTTCCATGGTTGTGAAACATGGTCGCTTACTTTGAAGGAAGTACGCACACTGAAAGTATTTGAGAACATAATCTTCAGGCGAATATTCGGTCCCAAGAAGAACGGGAATGTGCAATGGCGGAAACTTGATAATGAGGAACTGCATAATTTTAATCGTTTACCAAACACTGTTACTGTCATCAAGTCTAGGAAGTTCGGTGGACAAGTCATGTAGCCAGAATGAAAAAGTAGGAACGTTTTCAAAATTTTAACTGTAAATAGAATCGGAAAGCGACCATTAGTAAGACCTAGGCGCAGATGGGGGGCAATATTACGAAGAGTCTTGCAGAAATAGGAATACAAATTAGAAACTCTTTTAGACAATTATTATGGGGTCTTCTGATTTAATAAATGCATATGGATGGTCTATATAAGGCAATATACTTCTGTAATACAAAATATACAAGGATATACATATTAAAAATGAGATTGGAAGCTGACTAAGAAAATGAACGTACATTGTAATCACTGGATATGGAATGAATAGGTAGATCAGTGAAAAGCTGACTTTTTGTATAGTCTTACATAGACTTACGTCATATTGCCGGATTTCTGATGGAATGTGGTTAATGAAATATAAACAACATCGTTACTGCCATTTTTGAGAAAACAGCGATTTTCAATTTTTACTCACTAGTCATTATCATCATCATGAGCATTCTGTCATTGGCATGTTACTTGCCTCAAACTGTGAAGTTTCTACGTATCACTCACTGTATTCAGATAACCTCTTCGTCTTCACGTAGATTTTATGTTTTACCGTACATAACGGTAGCCTCTTACGTCCTTTTCCAGGCGCTGCACCTTTTACCACGTCCCTCGCGATTGCAGTTCCATCTTAGCAGATGTTCCGAACATATTCTCTTTCCCATTCTAATTACATCTAAAATTGCTTTATTCTCTTCTATTAGTCTTAACACTTTCCTCATTCGCTTCCCTTTCGATCAAGCACGTTTTCTCTATCCTTACCCACAATCACATATGAAAAGCTTCCAGTCTTTTGTCAGTGTTTCGTCTCCATACAGTGCCCTGTTCCACACAAAAGACTTTCTAAGTCTTTTTCTTTATTCAAGGATCCATAAAATAATAACGTTTCTTCACAAATGCTTCTTTAGTCACTCCATTCCTTGCTCTTATTTCACGTTCGTACCAGCGCCGTATCCATTGGAGACCCGATGGGTTCGGACCCCCCCCCCCCAAAAAAAAACTTCCTAACATACATTTGAACACTTTCCCAATAAAAGTACACTCGTTTAACAGTGAAATGATTCATGTAGCATGAAAACTTGATCTTACACTTCATATGTACTCCTTTCTCTTACAAGAACAATCTAGCTCTTTGATTTTTTTCTGAAAATATAGGTGAAAGTATTTTACAATTACTTATCGTTTTTTTTTTCGGGTGCAGAATAATAACTATTCCTATTCAATACTACGTACATAGACGTAGTGACTTGTAGTATTCCCCCCCCCCCCCCCGCAAAGCTTGGACTTCTCCCAACAAAAATTTTTGAGTGCGCGCCTGTTTCGTACTAACACTAATCAAGAACCGAAAACTACCCTTATTTTTGGATGTATACAGAAAGTTCAAATCCTATCTTGACACTTTTACAGTTTGGTCTCGCTACGTTAAACAAAGTGATCTCACCAGTCAGAGCTCATGTACATAAAATAGACCAAAAGAGACCTGGATATCATTTTTTTTAAACATGTAGGGATCCCGAAGATGCAAATCTGTTCAAATCTCGGATTCTACTATTTCACGATTACAATACTTCCATAATTTTTAGTATGACGCAAAAGCACAAAAGTACACGGGGAAAAACGCAAAAGAAAAGGATTTTTTTATTATTATTATTGTATGGAATGAAACTAAACTTCTAGTTTTACGCTAGCTAATGGATTGATATATTATACATTTTCACCTGAAATAACTATATTGTATTTACTTAACTCCGCTTACGCACAACTATGTCAACCGATTTCGGAAATAACACCGTAACATAGAAAATTCATTACACCGAAAATATTTCTTCACTTCCTGAAAATTCCAAGAATAACAATAAAAGATTATTTCGTAACTTAAAAAAAGCTGGATGTGTATACATATGTTTTTCATTTACTTCGTTCGCACCAGTTCTGGTGAAAGAAATATATGTTCAATACCCAACTCTTTTGCTACAGCAGGCTAATGCTTTCCTCGGAATCAATTCAACGTAAACAGACGTGTGTTTCTGATGTAAGCCATTAAATACCGCCAACACACTTCACAAGTGAAGAGAAAAATAATGTTTCGTGGACTTTGACCGCGTTCCGTGTTTGACTTTCAATCACGACATTAGCTCAACACGTTACCTAACGTGTTCCGGCATGGAGGACATGTAACTTGTGACCCAAAAATATTAACCGAAAAAAAAAGAGAATGAAAAACAATGCCCAACCAACCGACCATGAATATTTTCTTTATTCATGTTCGGTTTTTCTTTTCTTTTCTTTCTTGTTCCTTTTATATGTGCATGACAGGATACATCTAAGTGTACGTGTTGTGTGATATGAGCATTTGACACTACAAGGAAAATGTAGCTGATTAACTATTGTACTGTTCTATACAACAACAAAATTATGTCGTTTACTAGATCAGAAACTTGAGTTCGACTCCTGGCTACAGTATGGTTCAGAAAATGAAATGAAGAAGAACAAACTGAAGAGTTAACTGCTAAGACGGTCTCTGATAGATGCCAACAATCTACAGCATTAGAATAGCCCAACAAACAGAAAAAGATTAACTGCTAAGACACACTAGAACAGCCCAAGAAATAAAAAAGGGTTAAATACTAAGACGAAAAAAATCAAATGAAATCTTTAGTTTGACGTCCTATGGTTATGCCGGTTAGGCTAAAGGAGACGGTGATGATGAGAAATGAATGAAATGGTGGAATAAAGGAAGTGTGAGGAAACAAAAGCCCCGAGAACACACACGAGCACGGTGTTTGTCCACCACAAAGTCCACACGGCGCGAGCTGGGATCGAACCAGGGACCCAAGGGTGAACACTCTACCACTGAGCCACCGCACCCCCTGAATACTACGACGATTTGCGATAAATGCCAACGATCTACCCACACTAGAACAGCGTTTTTTATTAGATCAGAGAAGTCAAACAGTACACGGTCTAGTCAGAGGGAAGATGAGTGACCGGTGGATTTCGCAAGATCGTGTTGGGACTACGGTGTCCACCCGATGTCGTGAGGACAATTGAGGAATTACTTGAAAGAAAGAAGAAATGTGCTTCGGTGTAGAAAACCAATATTAACGACGAGGAGAGCTGACGTGTTGACCAACCATCCCAAAGGGACCAACACCACAAGCCCGCTAGTACGCCCTAGCCTCCTAAGGGCTATCACGGAATGCTTCCTTTTCCTTTTCTTTTCTTTTCTAACTTTTTTTTTTTTTTTTTTTTTTTTTTTAGTTTAGACGATTTGTGATTCCCATAAGAGCCATTATGAGATCTTCTGTTGTATCAGCTTATAGGCTATATTACCTAGTTTCACTAATTTTAAATACAGCTAAGGTATATTATCTTTCAAAGTAATATGAAGTACTTTTTTCTTCGAGAACTTGTGTGGGTGAAAGAATCTGCAGAGTAAAAGTATAGCAATAATAATAATAATAAAGCGCACCCAATGGACATATAGTAACTACACTAGTTAAAACAGAATGGCGTTCACTGATCGATTCACACAGTTCGTAGCGTGGTATGTATCGTACTTTTCCACATAAAGAGTCGTCGCTAGCTTGATGGAATGCCTTTGTCCTATAGATGCGCTGATGAAATCTGTGTGTAGCGATGCGAGTTCATAATGTCCTCGCATCCATTCTTTATTTCGCATTGCCGTGATGGCATAAAACTCATCTTTAATTGCGCTCCTTTTCGCATAAAGTTATTTTAGGAGACTATTATTTGCCGATGTAGATGGTAGCAGCATTTGCATCTCTAGGTCTTCAATCAGAAATGTCTCCCTAGCCAGCACGTAAGTGTACCGAGATGGAGAGTATTTTGATAGTCCAAGCACCCTTTTTCACATATCTTGCTTTCAGACTTTCTAGATTCTTCAGCTGGCCCTTTGTAGGAAGATCCATATTATTTCTATCCCATAGGGGCATATTGGCAGTACTTTTACCCGGAAAAGCTCAATCGCTGTTTCGATGGACACTGTAATTAGATGTTTGATGTTACCCTTATCGCTGGTAGAGTCGCCCTATTAGGGGTATAAAGAAGATCGTGTTGTAACGTGCATCGCGAGGTCTTAAGAGTAGATAAATTTAAATAGATATGAAATAAAATTAAATTTGTAGTGTAACGTCCCACGATTATGCAACGAATCTGCGAGAGAGGGTGCTGATAATGAATAATTGCGGAATGGAAAAAAAAAGGAGAAAACGCGACAACTCCGAGAAAACCCAAGTACACGCCACTTACCCACAAAAAACGCATCTGGTAACAGCTGGAATCAACCAGGGACCATGCACAACAGGCGAGCGCTCTACCACTGAGGCCCATGATTCCAGCAGAAATAAAAAGTAACATTCACTACAGTATAATAGAAGTAATTCCTTTCTAATATCAAGAATCTCATAACCACACTCATTGCTAATAATCCTTAATAGGAAATCTAGGATGGACAGAAGATTTGGCAGCAAAGTAACACCTGTTTTCTGAAAGTCTCATTCGAAAAAAAAAAAACTGTAAACAGTGAGAACCTATAAAGGAAGACGGATACACAATCGACCCAAAACATACAAACGCATACAGAGAGAGAGAGAGAGAGAGAGAGAGAGAGACAGCAAGAGAAAAGAGAGAAAGAAAGACAGAGAGAGCAATAAAAAAAGCAGCATTATTTTCACCGCTGTTTCAGAACTCGATTTGCAGACGAACGTCTTAACATGGTATTTGCTCCGATAATAAACCCTAAAATCTACACTGATTTAAAAAAAAAAAAATGATCATCCACGAATTCAAAGAAATTTACCAGTTTAGACAAGTGACCAAGGGCAATAATAGCACAACCTTATAATGGCTCTATAGAAATGCCGCTAAATGAAGAAAATGATCACGCTAGACTAAAGATACAACGAACAGATTTTTACTGCAGTTTAAACATATCGTTTACAAAACGTGTTTACGCATTCGCGTTTGCAGGAGACTGGCTGGGCCTTATGCAGAGTCGTTCTGAAGCGTAATTAGTGCCATACTAAAGAGATTTACTAATATACGTTTCCTGCAGCAGTCAAGCCTTTAGTACGACACTAATTATTTATCAAAACGACTCTGCATAAGGTGGACTTTGTTTTCACTTATGTATTGCTAAGAAGACTGACAGTTCTTTGAAAATTTAGCAAAGAATCGTCAGCTAAGATGGTTACAGTGGTAAAGAAAAGCTGAACGAATAACTCGTAACACCTGACCTTATGCAACCAACCTCACCAACAGGTTTTACAGAATTGCATAACAATCAGGAAAACATGGATTAATACAGGATATCGTCAAAAATCCAAGGTTGGGAGGGAAAAAGAATTACCCCCCTCATAGTAGATAGATTTCAGCCACATACGACAGGCTTATTTCCTAATTCTTAAAGTAAACATAATTGGATAAATGTATATTTTTTTATGAAAATAACTGCGGAACACAGACACACGAAATACTATCACGTCAAATAGTAGAAAGAACCTTGTTTCAATTAACCATTATCTCAATTTTAAGCACATTTTCTATTATAAATATCAGTCAGTGGTTCCAATAATGAGAAGTGAGTTTCGTTTCATAGTGTGAAACGACGGCACACTTCCAAACTATAGGAATTAAATACTCAAACTTTAAGTAGTAAATCTATAACTAGTGGTTGCAATAGAATATTAAAATCAAAGATGGAATCCGTTCCTTAGACGCTGAATCCATGTCAGAAAGCCATTAGTTACTGTTTGTGTTCTATGACGATAAAGATTAAAACCAAAAATCCTTAATTTGAACCACTTGCGGTTTGAACAGGTGGTTAAGGGAGGAGACAGAACCTACTTTTGAGAAGCTGAATCGATTGCAAAAAATTGCATCTCGATATCTCTCATACTATTTTTGCTCTAGGAAAATCAATATTGAAATCGGAAGTAGTAGTAAGTTTCAACAACTTCCGGTTTTGGTAGTGTGTTTGGGATAGTCATAGTATCCTCCCTTGAGACCCTGAATCGTTTCCAGAAAACTCCTTGTCACAATCTAATACCATTTTGTTCTATGACCAAAAAATGTTGAAACTGGAAATGGCTAATTTTAATCACTTCCAGTTTGAATAGACGTTAACAGAGGAGATGGAACCTATTCTTTAGATTCTAAATCAATTGCAAGAAACCGCATCTCGATATTTCTTACCTGTTTCTCTAGTATGAAAATCAATATTCAAACCGGAACTAGAATTAAATTTCAACCACTTCTGGTTTTGATAGTGTGTACAGGATAATCGTGGTATCTTGCCATGATATGCTTAATCGTTTGAAAAAAACAAAACTGCTTATCGCTATGTTTCCGTTTTCGTTCTATGGCGATAAAAGTTGGAACTGCAAGTGACTAATCTGAACCACTTCCGGCTTGAATAGAGGGTTAATGGAGAAGATATATATCCTATTTTTGGGACGCTGAATCGAGCGCAGAAAACCACAACTCGATATCTCTTACCGTTTTTACGATGTAGAAATCAGTATTGAAACTGGAAGAAATAGTAAATTTCAATTACTTCCGGTTTTGGTAGAGTGTATGGGATAGTCACAGTACGTTGCATTGAGACGCTGAATCTTTTACAAAAAAAAAAAAAAAACGCTTTTCTCCATCTGTTCCCAGTTTTGTTCTACGCCGATAATCGTTGAAACCAAAAATGACTAATTTGTACCACTTCTAGTTTGAATAAAAAGCTAAGGAAGAAGATGGAACCTACCCTTGGAACGATGAATAGGTTGCAGACAACCGCATCTTGATATATTTTACCTTTTTTGCTCAAATACTTGTCGAAAGAAAGACGGACGAAAAAACCTGTTCTACTTCCGAAAATACTTCCGATCTTATACATTGTATAGGTTGGAAGTCTAAAAATCGAATGAAACATTCAACTACATGAAGTATGAAAATAAGGCCTTTACTCAGAATTTAGATATACTTTAAAAAAAGTTACAATTACTAGCATTAGCAAAAGTGTTGCACACGAGATGAGGAATAAGGATTTCTCGTCTCCTCCCGTAAATTTTGTAAAATTCCGACTGATCCAGGGTCGCCAACCGTCCCGATTCTGTCGGGACTGTACCGATTTCTGATTATTTGTTCCGCGTCCCGACTGAAGACCTGTCGGGACGCATTTTACCCGATTTATTGATTTTCGAAGTTAATTAATACTTTGCTGGGGTCATTTTTAAAGAGTTTTATGTAGAATTAACTTAACAAATTTGTGTTTTGACTAATGAAAAAATAGTTAGTAGGTCGTCTTTAATTTACAGGCATTCCTTAATCGTTTTGAGTTGATAATCCAGCAGATTATGATGATAGTATATTCCATGTAGCGCTAAAAATATTGTTTTTGCAACCTCTACATAAAAGCGACTGCTACCGCACTGGCAGTAACACTAGCGATCACTTCAGCGGTGGCCGCCACGCTAACTGTAACTCGTTCGTTTGTGATAAAAAAAAAAAAACAACCCGATTTTTTCTTAAGAGAAGTTGGCAACCCTGGAGTGATCTCTCAAAGAAGAATTCCTTCCTATCTTGTTCCGATTTTTGAAAAATATTTCCACGTCTTGTCTCGAAAATTTTTCTAGTTTTGTTCTGTAAAGTTATGTACAAAATTTGTCTTGAGTTGTTCTTTTTTTAAAATTTCATTTAACCCTTCAGCACTCGCGCACAGACCGTCACGCGAGAACTCGCACGCGGTCGAAACGACCGCGCTGTAAAATTTGACGTTAAGGAATGAATTACATAATTTTAAATGACTTGTATACTTTTTAATAGTTAAATAAAACATTTTTCTCACAAAATGTGTTAGAGTACATAGTACCATGTACGTCCATGTTCACGGTGTAGTACCTGATTGGCAGATTCCTCTTTCTCTACACTCAGAAGCAATTTTTCAATCCTTTCTTGTTCTTTCGAATCCATATTTCATTCAAATCATAACTAGAACACTCACTAAAATACTAAGTTAATCGTATGTGTTATATTTACAGTATATCTCCAAAAAATATGAATAAACGAATTTGAAAGAAAAATATTAAGATAAAAAAAATCAAACACGTGAGCACTCGCGCGCGGAAGAAATGACCGCAATAAGCCTAAAGGTCCAGTTGACAGAGCACACAAAGCACAGGGCACCAACTAACGCCAAAAGCGGTGGTGTGTTGCAACAATACAGTCTGGGGAAGGATTAGAGGGGGGGTGAGGGGAAGTTTGCTCAAAGTCACTAAACAAAATCAAAGAATATTTATAGGTGCGGTCGAAAAGAGTTCTCGAGGGTTAAGAGTTATGAGAATCCTTACGCGTTACCAGATCACACAGGTGTAAGATAATATTTTTATTATTGGAGAATATTGTGTAATGACTCTTGTATCTTTAAACGTTAATAAATACGCTTCACAGTGTTCGTCCAATCATTTTAACAAGTTAAAATATTTATGCTTCATAAATAATGCAACACTAAAACAGTGTTTGAGATCTAGGGCAATTATTCAATTCTCTGAAACCATCACAAATCTCAGGATAATAATAGATCAATGCCTTGAGTGGAAACCTCATATCAATGCTGTATGTAAGAAAGCGTTTTGGTCTTTCCATTCACTGACTAGAGTAAAGAAAATTCTACCCACTGAAACAAAATTACTACTTGTAAAATCTCTAATATTTCCTTACCTTGAATATTGTGATGTAGCTCTATCAGACTTAAATGAAGAATTTATTGTACCGGTTTCAATGTACCTAAAATGTCTGTATACGATTTGCTTATTTAATGTCAAACACGATCAAATCATTTAACTCCATACTACAGAAAGCTGGGCCTTCTAAAACTTGCCGTTAGACATTGTCTGCATCGACACACACTTGTCTTCAAGACTTGGCAATTTCAACAACCCTCCAACTTATCTCAACGATTGCAACCATTAAATGCTCATTACGGTCACGATACAAGGTCAGGTGTAAATAAACTCCTTTCACTTCCCCTATACTCGTCGAAATATTACTTGATATCGTTCTTTGCATCCACTATCCGCACACGGAATAACCTTCCACCCAGCAAACGACAATTTCAGTCATCAATCTATTCAAGAAGTCAGTTGAGACCATCCATGAATCTCTCTAGGCTTACTGATATCTGACAAAAATGCTGATTTTTATTCTTTTTACCTTTTATTTGTTTCTCTTATTTCCTTAAATATATTTGAATATGTGTTTATTTGTAATAATCTATGTGTGCATATGATACATATATGTGTTTGTATGTATGAATGTGTGTGAGATTGTAAGTGTAATTTTTGTTATCATTTCAATGTTTTTTTTTTTCAATTATTTTTCTATACATACTTGATATTGTCACGTTGATCCTGATCATTGCATGGTCAAGTGGGAGACAAGGGATGATTACCCTTAACTTCGCCACGTAAAATAATTAGATTAAATAAAATAAATAAATAAATAAGTCTAGAGCAAACTAATATTTCCCACAAGAATCGTGAAATTTCTCGTCTATCTCCAAAACGAGATGAGAATTGTCATTTCACGTCTTGCCTCGAACTTAAACATGGATGTCTCGTCTCGAACTTAAAAATGGACTTCACGGCTCGGCTCGAACTTAAAAGTGTACTTCTCGTCTCGTGGACAATAATAATTAACAGCTGGCTCTACGAAACACATATATTTGATACAAATCTTAAACTGGACAATATCAGATACAAGGAAAAGGAAAATAGAAAACGCAGCAGCTACGTGTTAAAATTTAAGAAAGAAAAAAATCCAACCCATATATTATATTACACTTTATTCATACATTAATCCATACTGCTTAGTAAACAAAAAGCACACGATTTAAAATATTCTAAAAACAAAAATGTGATTAATTACAGGGTACAACCATAAAGTGGCTGCGTACACGAAAACAGTGAATGTTATTTGCAAACGAATCAACAGAGGAAAATTAATGATGCATTTGTCTGAACGTAGCAAAACGTTAAACAACAAGCTGCCGGAAGTTGCCGACTGAAGCACAGCAGCAAAATGATATTCTGTCATTAATAACTGACGCGCCACACTGAATTTATGAAGTAGCTGCGAAATCCGATGTTCACATTGCATCACATCAAATAACAAACATAACACAGAAGCTACATACAAAATTAAGCAAATCGAATTTCCCCTCATTAAAAAAAAAAAATGTTGCTAAATTTGCTATGGATTTTGATCAAACAGAATTTGGATTTCCTTATATAACGTGATTATATAGAGTGACGTGGATGTTCTAGGGTTACCATATCACCAATTTTTAGCAGATACTGTCCGTTGTTATGTTTTAAATTCTATTTTCAATATAGATTTCAAAGATTTAATCAGTTTTTTTTTCTGTGTACGAGAAAGCTTGTTGCTAAATCAGCTTTAGACGATATCTAAAAAAAAAATCGTATATGAGAGTAACTAATTATACTATACTTACAATTTGCAATCAATTCAAACATTATGAAAAAAAAAACTACTGCCATGGTAGAGCGGTCTAAGGGTCGTTCGTTTAAATATAGCAACTCTTTTTAATACCGAAGCTACGTGAGACGTAAACCTATGCCACAATTTGAATCTCTGTAATGCGTTTAATGCCCTTCCAGAGAGAACAGGCCAAAGCTGTGCACTAATGAAGATTTCTAGCGATCTTAAGTGTTAGGCGGCAATCACAGGACCTGTCTGTTGCGAGTTTGAATACAATTTTATTTACAATTTCTATAATTTCCGACTACATTCTAGTCTCTTAAAATTTCAGTAACGAATTTGTGTCGTGTTTTCTGCACTTCTTTCTTCTAAAAAGGCCAAGGATAACACTAACCTCGGATGGGCCCGGCATTTAGCACTGAGGACAAGAATACCATAATATATTATTGAAATATTCGATTACTTGATTTTTCCAATATTCTTTATACGAATGAGTTTTCCGAATATCTGTTAATGGAATAACTATATACGTGTATATAACGAATAAATATTCGAACAATTAATTGGGTTACAAATAAATTCGCGAACAATTATTTGGATAACGAATAAACATTCGAATATTTATTTGGATAACGAATAAATATTCGAACATCTATTTCGATAACGAACAATTATTAGGATAACGAATAAATACTCGAACAATTATTTGGATAACAAATAAATATTAGAACAATTATTTGGATAACGAATAAATAATCGAAGAATTATTTGGATAAAAACTAATTATTCAAATAATTATTTGGATAACGGATAAATATTTGAACATCCATTTCGATAACGAACAATTATTTGGATAACGAATAAATATTCGAACAATTATTTGGATAACAATTAAATATTTGAACAATTATTTGGATAACGAATGAATATTCGAACAATTGTTTGGATAAAGAGTGAATATTCGATTATCTATTCTGATAACGAACAATTATTTGGGTAACGATTGAATATTCAATTATCTATTCTGATAGCAAACAATTATTTGGATAACAAATAATTATTCGGACAATTATTTGGATAACAAATAAATATTCGAACAATTATTTGGATAACGAATGAATATTCAAACAGTTATTTGGATAACGAGTGAATATTCGATTATCTATTCTGATAACGAACAATTATTTGGATAACGAATAAATAATCCAGCAATTATTTGGATAACGAATAAATAATCGAACAAATGTTTGGATAACGAATAAATAATCGAATAATTATTTGGTAACGAATAAATATTTGATCAATTATTTGGATAACGAATAAATGATCAAACAAAGAACAAATATTCGAACATTATCAATCATCTCTCATAGGCTAACTGATTTTACACCATTGACTGCAGCAAGTATTTAAACCACTAATGGCTCATAATCACAAATTATGAATGAATACAAAGTTTGGTTCTATTTACAAAGGAATAAAATACGATACGATACGCATACATAATACGTCATTTTAAATATGTAATTAGTCATTAAGATCCGACGTAACTGGCAACCCTGCTGTACGAAACATAAAAAAAGCATACACACGTGAATACCTTCAGAAAACATCACATATGTTCGCGAAATTTCACATGCATTCTATATACAACAACCATTAACAGCAACATCCGGTTAAGTATCAGTAATTTTAAGAACTGTTAGATGTGTTACGTGTTTGATAATTTTTCTTTAGGAAATCACGACAAAAAAAAGTTGGACAAACACGTCAGTTGACGTGCTTTGGTCACCCAGTACGTGGGACTATGATCTTAAATTTTGCCAGTTTTATCCATAAGGAGTCAACACGAAAACTATACATTAAAAAAAATGAAGAATACGGTAAATAAATTTCAAGAAAGAAACAAAAATAAGTGACAGCTAAAACTGTGTTTATTATCGTTCTGCCATCAAAGAAAACCATGACCCCAAACCGATATAAAGTCTTATCAATACACGCTATACAGTGTTTTCTTTTCTCTAACTTTCCCCCTGCTACTTCTTCAGAAAACTCAACTATGCATGCTAACAATAAGATGTGCGTGGGAGATTACACTAGAAACCATACGATGGGCTATAAACAACACTGAAACTTCTGACATCATCGGTTCATCGGTCCCGCTTTCAATACACATCCATAGCTTAAGCGGAAAGAAAATATTTTCATATACTTTGAATGAGTCTTCACTCTTCAGAACTATAGTAAATCAAAGGCAGCAGAATGTACTGTGAATATCTGATGCAAAACAAAACTCTTTCTCTTATGCCACAAACCTAAAGGAAGGATATTTTTAGTTTCATGCTCGTTTAAAGAATCAGTATCATACAGAAATCCGGGTAAAAGTGCACTTTTAACGCTATTCTTTTCCCTTTTAACTGTCACCATTCAAAAAGGAATATGGTTAACCAGAAATCCAATTATATTATTATTATTACTTGTAGGTATATATCGTATAAACGTTCGGTATTTCGGATGGTTCGTTTGGTACCTTTCATTAGAGAAGCTAGATGAGACATCGGCCTACAGCTTAAAATGGGATCCAAACTATATGAACTCCCACTGGGAATCAAACCTAGATTTTCCGCATAAAAAGCGCCTAAAAAGATAAAGGGTTTTAAAATGTAAGTGTGGAGAAGAATGCAGGAAATTAGCATGGTTGAACGGAAACTCACATGAGCAAATACTACGAAGAGTAGGGAAGAAAACAATAATATTGGATGACGTTAAAAAGAGAGAGAGATATCTGGCATGACTGTCTGATAAACAATTCTGTGCAGAGGTGTATGATAAAACTGCAAAGAAGGAAAAAGAGGAATGAGAAAAGACATAAAAGTGGATAATTGTTACGTCAAGGTAAAGAGATTAGTTGAGGATTGCAGTGTATAGAGATTTCATAGTTTGCTGCAGGAAATCTACTAGCAATGGCAGAATATCTATGGTGATAACATATATTCTTATATATTCCATAAAATGACTTTTAAAAAAATACACCGAAAATAGTAAATTTTTCATGAGATCAATATTCTCTCTTCATAAAATGAAGCCATATTGTTATATAAGGATCAATTATTTTTTTATCTATTTAAATAAAAATGAATATAATTATGTTTTAATGGCTAAATTTTCCTAGACCGCTGCGCCGATTCTAGTGACTTTGGGTATAAGCTGACTCTTGCTAACTTAGCTTTTAGCACATTTTCGGTAAGAAGGGAGAAGGAATGAAGGAGATGATATGTAAAAATAATCGAAAACGGCCGACATTAATGTCCACTAAGTAGTTTTCGAGATCGTTGAGATGGATAGTAACTCCCCGCTGTCGTTTAAGTCAAAATTCATCCTACATGGGTATCCTAACGGAAAGGGGAAGAAGTTCAAATAATTTTCATAAACCTACTCACTCCGTGTGAGTTGGCATTTCAGCTGGTTCCTTAGTAATTAACTTGAATATTGTTTTCAACTAAATATTGAAATATTAAGTATGAAGGACGAGATTCAACATTCCATTAGGTACAGTATTTAAACAAACAAAACAGATACACACTTGGTCATCCAAATTTTGGGACAAATTTAAACGAATTTCCATTAGCATTTGTTTAGAATAATCTAAAATTTTGAAGGAGTCCAAAGTGTGCTTTACCAACAATAACAGATGGTCACAGATGATTCCTGTCTGCATGTACTACATCCTGCACTTCCCGCAATGTCAGAACTTAATACACAAAATTTCGAGTCTACCAAACAATATTTTTATTGGTTTGAACCGAGAGTGAATCCAAAACATGTTAAACCAAGGGAAACACCACTAACAATTTGAGTACTTCGCCCCAATTAAGACATAAAAATTCCATTACCTATTTGGCATTTCTTTTAAGGTTTCCGGAAAATTGAAACACAATTAATAGTTTTCGAAATACTTTTACATGTAGTTTCAATAACATGAGCGGACGAAGATAACAATATAATGTTGCAAAGGGTAATGCAGAGTTGTGTAAGGACAGGAAGGAACTAGGTGAAAGAGTTGAGATCTGGAGAAACGAACCCAGGGTAAAGGAAATCCATTTAATAAATGAGAAAACTTTGAAACCATACAGACCGTTCAATGTGTCTAAGAGTTTTCTATCTGCTGTGCAGTTTCCCAGGCACTATGTATCTGTGTGGATCTAGATGGCGCAATTGGTGCTGGAACGCCATAACAATAGCAACCACAAACGAACGAGAAGCAAGGCTAAAGTTTTGGGAAAATGTTTGTTTGTTTGCTTGTTTGTGAAGGAGAGGCAGACAGAAAGGGAACAGAACTACTGCAAAAGGTTATATAGAAGGAACCTCCTTTCTCAGTCTCTCTCCTTTCTACCTCATAGCCTTTTATGATTAGGATTGCCCAATTCTCTGCTACTACTACTCTTTCTCCAACAACAGTCAGTACCGACAATGTACAAGAATAACGGCAAACTCACTTCCCTTGTCCTGCTGCACCTAACATTCGGTAGTTTCAATACAGGACAACCTATTACTATTTGTTTTTGTTTACACAGCTTTTGTTCTGTGTTACGATTGCTTAAAATAGCATAACGACCACCTCTCTGTTTCTCTCTCCATTAATGAAGGTGTAGTTACATGGCCAAAACTGCTTTCATTTCGAAGTTCTTGGGTGAACCGAACAAAAACACTGAATTTCAAAGCCTTTCACTGATTGAAAAACCATATGCTACACATCACATTTTTGTCAAAATGCCTTCAAACACATCCATTGCAGAAGGTGGTTGGACTTTAACGTTCTTCTCAGCATCATGCTAACGATATATCATCTGCAGGTAATCCACCAGCAGTGGCAAAATATCTATGGTGATAACATATATTCTTATATATTTCATAAAATATTTTTTAAAAAAATATCACCGAAAAGTACTTTTTAAAATGAGAGTATTGTTCTTACATTCATAGTACGAGACTTTCAGTAAACTCTAATGAAATCCAAAATATAATTTAATCGAGAACTGAACGTTAAAAATATGAAATGCGTAGTTTAACGTCCCACGATTATGTTCTATAGGCTAAGAAACAAGGAATGGAAGAGCCCGGAGAAAACCATGAACACAGTGTTGTCCAACACAAACTTACATGGCGTGGGATAAAATCGCGGAACCCCGATTTACGGGAATCGCACCAGAAGTAACCACTCTACCACTGAGCCATTATGCTCCCAGAATTATACCTAGGGCACCCGCAGCAAAGACAAGCACACTCATCATTAAGTCATGGAAGTAGTACGCTATGGACTAATGTACATGAACCTTACATTTAAAACAAACCAATCATTTAATACAAAACAATGCAAAAGAAATTTACCAGAATAGGATATATTTTTCATATCCAGTTCAAAATTTAAACATTTTCTACAAATCATACAATAGATGCGTAAATATACAGGGTGTCCGAGAAGTCCTTCCCTGATTACAGAAATTGATAACTCAGGCTAGAAATAAGATAGAAATATGAAACTGGTGTTGAATTGTTTACAAACTATAAAAGTTTTGGTCACATCAGTACACTTCCAAATGAGCACCCTTGGTGATCGTGTCTCATGGTACCACAGGACACACTGTGCCTTCTCCTGGTTGGTTGGCATGGCTTCTTGGGCTTCTTACTTACGTACTACAAACCTAAAACAAACAAAATTGAGACTTGGTAAAACAGAACAAACCTAACACAGACAAAAACTTTTATAGTTTGTAAACAATTCAACACCAGTTTCATATTTCTATCTTATTTCTAGCCTGAGTTATCAATTTCTGTAATCAGGGAAGGACTTCTCGGACACCCTGTATGACTCTTCTATAAGATCACAACTAATGTACTGACTCATATTCTTTACTTGAGAATAGATTTTATAAATATTTTGTGTTCAATGGGATTTTTTTAAAAAAAAAATCTTGCAAACCTCAAAAAAAAAAAAAAAAAAAAAAAAGAAAAAAGAAAAAAGAAAAAAAAAAGAAAAAGAAAGAAAGAATAAAGAAAGAAAGAAATGGATTAACTATGTCTAAGGCCCGGATTTATATGTAAAAACATATATTTTTTTCAAACACGTACAAGCCCAAAACAGAGTTTATTATCTCAATTAAGAGTCTACAAGTGTAAATTACAAATTTTATTTCACATAAAAATACATATTTTCTGAAAAAGTTATGTAAATAAATATTTTGGACATTTTTGCAATAAATACATATTTTTCATAATTTTCCATTATTTTATTCTAAATTTCACAACGAATTGTTCTTTTCCTTCTCTTGAAAAAAATTAACATCGGGAAAAGAATAGGCT
The DNA here is from genome assembly GCF_964235325.1 of Thermobia domestica. Classification (NCBI taxonomy): domain Eukaryota; kingdom Metazoa; phylum Arthropoda; class Insecta; order Zygentoma; family Lepismatidae; genus Thermobia; species Thermobia domestica. The sequence continues at coordinate 226,522,354 of NC_137460.1, read as the reverse complement.
ACATAATGACATGCTGACATACCCCTATATATGATAAACAATGCCGAACTCGGAAATTTTCTTACCAAATATACGAACTTATGTCCTCCAGATGAATCAATGCTTCCGAAAAACTACAATTATCTACCCAAGTGCTATGAAGAAACATTAACACACATTAGGTCCGTATGTGAAAGTGGAACAATTTGGGTGAGAATTGATGCAAGTAGTGATTTTGTTAGTGTTAGAAAAGTGGGAAATGTTACAGTAACTATACTGAAAAATAATGAAATAATTTCCAAACATTTCTTACTAGCGTTTAAAGAACTTTCAGTCACGGATCACGTAACAATTGTTAGGCTATTCAATGAATCTTTGCACATTTTGTAACGAATGTTGTGAAATATGACAATGTTTTGCTTTTTCTGACTAATAGTGCTCAGTGGTAGAGCATTCACCTCCGGTGCTTGGGGTCTCTGGTTCGATCCCAGCTCGCGCCGTGTGGACTTTGTGGTAGACAAACACCATGATCGTGGGTTTTCCCGGGAATTTCTCGTTCCTTCCCACTTTCTTCATTCCACCATTTCATTCATTACTCATCATCACTGTCTCCTTTAGCCTAACCGGCATAACCGTGGGACGTAAAACTTAAAGATTTCATTTTTTTCATTAACGAATATGGCCGATATAATCACTCCAGCTGTCTTTAAAATAAAATTGCCTTCCGCGGTCTTTGAAAAAGAGTTATTGTGTGGAGTAACAGAAAGACCATGTTACGTACTAACATTACCATCTTATAAGGAATAACAACTCACCAGCATGATTCAAATAAGGACTCGTTATTCAAATAATTATTGGAATTATGAATTTTATTAGAAACAATTACCCGAATATTCGAAGAATACATGAACTATTAGAATTTTAAAACTATTATCCAAGGCAGAAAAAAAAGTCCTGACCACACGTGGTAGCTACCTAGGCACGAATAAGCTCGGTCTGGAAAACAAATTGAATTCGCACACGGAATTGTTGACTTGAATAGTAAATATGCAAGCTTTTAATTTTTTTTAAAAAAAAAAAGTTACATTAATAACTCAATCAGTGTTGCCCACAAGAGAAGAAATGTATTTTTTAATCAGAGACTCAACGACAAATTTTACAAGTTTTGTGGACAACATTAGTTCACTCAAATCTCAGATCTCAAACACTGTTTTAGTGTTACAATAAACTGACTATCTTTGACGTTCATCGGCTTAACCGACAATTTTCCAAGAAACACGTAATTTTTGTTATCAACTGATCTCGGTGCTCCACTATTATATACCATATAACCACACCAAATGTGTGTGTGTCTTTATTTAGTAAATGTGCTTATTAAATACAATACTTCACTGAATTCAGTATTGTATTTTCAACCGTATATGCTCACTTTTGTGTGTGTTTTTTTTTAAATCAATACTGTAATATCCTACAGGTGGTCTGTACCCTTGTAAAGACCAACACTTGTTTTTTGGTTGCTATACGCATTTTGTGCTCTTTATGTTGTACTCTCTTACTACAATTACTATACAAAACACACGGCAAGCATCAACATCATCGTCAGGTGAAGTGGCAGAAGAGGAGGTGAGGCTAGGGGTGTTCGATAAGACTATCGAACTTCGGGAGTGAAAATTTATCGAGTTGTCATCGGTTACTCGAAACCGTTCGAGTATTTGAAATTATCGAAGTTTCGGGTATTATCGAAATTTCGAGTATTATCGAAGTTTCGGGTATTATCAACATTTCGAGTATTATCGAAGTTTCGGGTACTATCGACATTTCGAGTATTATCGAAGTTTCGGGTATTATCAAAAGTAGTGATGAACAGTTCGGTTCCTTCACCTCTCCAATGATTTCTTCTTGCAGCCAAACTAGTCAAACAACTTTTTTCATCTGATAAGTTATTGCAAAGTTGTATTTGTCGAAATCATATGTAAAATACTTTTTAGCCTGCCTCGTTATTGGCGCTTCCTCTTTCTCTCTTCTGACAGACTGCTTAAACCTTGTACAGATCTGTGGGGAAAACACTTTTCCTTCACTACATTGTTAAGGAGAGAAGTTTTAAAATGAACACTCTGCATATATGTAATACATATTATATACAACTATGATAACCTCGAATACATAGTTTCTTTCGAACACTCCGATAATCCCGAACTTTTCTAAATATTCAAACGACTCGACAAATGCGATCATATTGATATATTTCTGTATTTGCTGTTTTCAAACAATTCGAGATTCTCGAACAGTTCGAGTGTCTCGAAGTTGTCTAATGTTTCTTACATTTCGAGTGCCTCGAACACTTCGCGAATCCCGAACATTTCGGGAGTCTCGAACATTTCGAGAGTCTCGAACATTTCGAGAGTCTCGAACATTTCGATATTCTCAAACATTTCGGGAGTCTCGAAAGTTCGATAATTCGATAAAATTAAAATTCTTTATCGATGAAACGGTTTTGAAATTTTATCGAATTGTTATCGATTACTCGATTATCGGAACAGCCCTAGGTGAGGCCACTGCCGTCCAGGAGAAGGTTTAAAACTCCATGTAAGGTCTACACGGACATTAGTCTCGGCTAATCATTCCTGCTCTCTTACATTGCCTAGAGCTTTGAAAGTTCCAGCCTAACCCAAGCCGCTTAGCTTGCCTGGAGCTCTGAAAAATTCTAACCACAACCATTTAGCTTGCCTGAAACTTTGTAGAATCCGTCCCTTGTCTGCCTGAGTCTTGAGACACCTGTTTTACCCAAACTATTTAGAGAACTTTGTATTGTATTTGGACCATACTTATATGGACCATACTTTGGACCATACCATACTTATGTGTGTTATATTGTATATAACAGGAATTTTCTAATAAAAGGTTGTGGGAGAAAGCCGAATTTCGTGCCTTAAATTGGTCTAACTACTATCTTGCCAAGGCAATTTTACAATACAGGTACACTGTAACCAAGTGTGTGTTTTGTGTAATAGGTTAATGTGCTTTATTCAATATACAGTATTTCGTTCAACTGAGTGTTGTTGGAGCAGCCTGTGGTCGAAACTTTCAATTTTGGTAAGTTACACTTATTGAATTACATTGTGCTATACCTTAAAATGTAAACCTTTTTTAACCATTATAGAGATGCTATGTAATTTAGGGTTCAATTAAAAGCTTTTTAACCATCATAGATAAGCTACACAATTTAGGATTGAACTAAAGGCTTTTAAAACTATTATAGAGATGCTATACAATTTGGATTTTTTAACCATCATACAGATGCCATACAATTTAGGATTGAATTAAGAGTTTATTTTAACCATTATAGAGAAAGTATACAATTTAGGGTTGAATTAAAGGCTTTTTTAACTATTATAGACATGCTATACAATTTAGGGTTGAATTATAGTTTTTTTTTATTCATCACAGATATGCTATGCAATTTAGAATTGAATTATTGTTTTTTTTTAATCATCATAGAGATGCTATGCAATTTAGGATTGAATTAAAGTTTTTAAAAATCATCATAGGGATCCTACCAGAATTTAGGATTGAATTAAAATTTTTTTAACGTCATAGAGATCCTATACAATTTAGGGTTGAATTAAAGCCTTTTTAAAACCATTATAAAGATGCTATACAATTCAGGGGGCTACGGATTGGCGATTTTCATTTTAACCGGCTTTTTTTTTATTGTCCGACCATGGCTTGATTCTGTGGTGATGGTTATCAGGGAGTTCACTGCACATGGACCATACTTAAATATATATATATATATATATATATATATATATATATATATATATATATATATATATATATATATATATATATATATATATAAATTAATAAAGTCATTGTTCGAACACTATGAAGGATATTTATCAACGTTTAAAGATACGAAAGTCATTATACAATGTAGTCTAATAATAAAATGTGGTTTAAATGTTGTTCTATCACACCCTTTGTGAACCTATCGTGACGCGGAAGAATTCTGTTAACTTCTAAATTAAATTAGGAGGAAAGAAACAAGTGCCTAAATTTACAAAACGAGGTGAGACGAAAAACTTTATTTTGACAGTAAAGACGAGAAAAACTAATTCGAGAATCGAGACGAGATTCCATAAAATTTACGAGACGAGACGAGACAACTTTATTTCTCGTCTCCACTTGTCCTCTCGTGGGCAATGCTACCCTTAATATTAAATTTTGATGCACGCCATTTTGATTGTAGACGACAAACAAGCAAAACAAAGAATTACTGAGCTACATATGGTATTCCAATTAGAGACAATCTTTTGGTGCGAACGGTCCCGGATTCAATTCCTGGTGAGGTCACTCGGTCGAAAAAAAATGTAAAAGCTACTCCAGACCAGTCATCCTGAGTGAGGTTTTCCTAGTCTTTCCTCATTTATATCCGGCAAATGCCGAGATGGTACATAACACACAGGTCCCAGCCGTTATTTCCCTTTCCCAAACCTTCCTTCCTTCCCTTTCCTCAGATAGTGCGACCGCCAGATGATGTCATCTCTCAAACGTGACGGGTTAACATGGGCATAAATGCCGAAACCCCAGAAATCTAGTTCCTAATCGTATACACAATCATTAGGAAAAATACATTAAATTTAAATGAGAATCTTCGAATTCATGTTGAACACTGTATGTATTTTTCCGTTGACTTTCCACAGACAGGCAGATAAATAAATATGAGTAATGTATATAAATATAGGAAGCCATAAACAGCGCAGTTTGACGTAAACAAAGAGTCCACCATATTTCATGTTTTGTGTGTATATATACAAAAATATATGTATTACTGGTGTGCATATTTGACGTATGTTAAAAATCTCTGTAACGCTTTATAAAAAAAAAGGGATTTAAATTAAAAATAAATTAAAATACCTTAAACGGCAGAAACTACACGATGAAGCAAAGAAAGGATCTGAGGGGAAGGGGAAAGATACCGGAAACTATTAAGCCATCTCTCGGATCGTAACTTTCAGTTTAGTATATAACGTGTGTGTGTGTGTGTGCGGATGAGAGTGAGTGAGTGTACGTATGTATGTATGTTTGTGGTGGAGCCGCACAATATCTTGCTATGATTCAGTAGAAAAGCACTACCATATAATTGGTGGCATGTTACCAAGACATTAGCACTCAGAACGTAAATCACTTAAACGAACGGGTTTTACTACATCGTTCAACTAGGCGTAAACCAACCAAATTTCCTGCAATATCATCGGAGAAATACGTTGGTCGGGGAATGAGGTGAAAGAACAACGTTGAGGGGAAGGGGGAACACAATGTTATGCGGAACGAATGGATACGGGGTTAAAAGAAAGAAAGAAAAAAAAAACGCTAACGGGAAATTTCAAATTCGTAAATCATATATCGTCAATGTACGTATATCATCAATTTTTTTCGTCTTTAGAACATAAATAAAACAAGAAAAGAATTTGGAGGGAAATAAAACACATCTCACGATATATAACAAGAAAACGATTACGTGCTAAAGAGAAAAGATATAAAAACCAAGAATATTACACGGAAATTGTTGTCATTCCCAAATATGATGGTCTATAATGGCAACCTCTAGACATTTTGACAAAATCCGTTTCCGATTATATTTCTATATCCTTTTCGTTCTCTTTACACTATTCTTTCCATTACTATGTTGTTACTGCATTCGCAAATCTCTTTCTCAAAAAGGTATATATTCTGGTAATAATTCCTCCACCAAACAACCAGTTATATCGCCACACTGAAGCGTCTTGTCAGGCTCGTCATACGATGTCAAATACCCTCTATATATCTAGGAAATTTATCGCACAGCACCGCATCGCATTGCCCAAAGAAATTGCTTTAGCACGAAATATAAACCGTGATTCTCTATAAATTTCGGAATTACATATATATATATATATATGTAGTATATACACAAGTAATTTCTATACGCCATGACACAATATCCAACAGTTATTTGCTCCTATAAAACATTAAATACAGCTCTCTGAAGTGGGTTGTAAAATGTGTGTAAGAGTGCGAGTAAATATGGACAACTGCAGACACAAATACGTACACACTTATTAGACTTGACAACTGTGCATAAGTATGCAAAAGTCTTATATAATGGCTGTGTCCATTCGCTGTAGTTTATGTCGATGGGAGATACTCGGTCGGAAAGATGTACCAGCTTTTTGAGACCAACCATTCTGAATAAAGTTTCCCTGGATTTTCCTTATTCACACAATGCAAATATCGGATGGTATCTAACATAATGGTCCCAGGGAGCTACCTTCTTCCTCAATTCCCAGGACAGTGTCATTCCTCATACGTGAGAGGCTAACACGGCCATAAATGCCGGAAACAAAAAATCTAATGCCTAATCCTGTCGACTGATATTAACAAATCCGGTGACAGCCATCTCAGTCCAGGTGATCCGTTTTGTTAAGTTTTATTAAATGTAAAGCACTTAAAGAAAGCAAGTGGTGTATAGACTTCACATCCTCATCTCTTCCTTTCAAAACTACAGTTCGATTCCTTGTAATTTAAAGAACTCAACTGTTTCATGATGCTGGATCAATAACAGAAATCAAACCTAGAAAACGCATGCTAACGAAGTGAGTGTTTGCTATGCATTTGTCTCCTGGAAACTAAAAGTAATTCTGTTCAGCTGAGTGAGATTTTATCTATTGCTATTAAATATATAATCTTTAATTATTTCTATTTGATATAAGGAAGGCATAATGGCTCAGTGATAGAGCGCTCACCCGTTGTGCGCGAGGTCTCGGTTTTGATCCTCGGGCAAAAAAAGTTTGTGATGGTCACCATCGCATCATGCCCGTGGGTTTTCACGGGGTACTTCCGTTTCCTCCCGCATTCTCATTCCACCAATTTTTTGATCATAATTTACTTGCCGTAATCATTCGTCTCCCTTAGCCTAACAAACATAATCGTGAAACGTTAAACTGAAAAATATTTCATTTCAAGTTTTTGTTTTTGTTCGCCAACAGTGTTGTGGAATTTTAATAACTGAACTAAATAAAAGAAAGTGATTGAAAGTCACATCATATTTCAAACTGAAGCATCGTAGTTTAGTCTGTAAAACGTTTCCCATGTTGTATATACCCCGTAACTACAAGCAATAACAATATTCTCTTATCTTAACACTGTAATCATATACAAATTGACATTAATAGTGCTGAATGGGTATTCACGTTAGATACGGGAAACGGCTCCCCCCATAAAACAGTTATTTCCTATATAACGGAAATTATTACACTAATAGAAGGTAGAGTTCTAGTCTAATCGTTGCGAGATGGAAAGATCAAAATAATAACGTAACATAAGAGCTAACTATTAAGCGGATAAAATTTTGTAATTAGAGCTAAAACACAAGCAATTTAATACAATTTAACAGTTAATAATCGGATTGGCTCTAATTACATTCGTAGAATGTATTTCCATGTTTGTGTATATGTATATAATGAACTTATTATATATACACACTTATTATACTGCCGTGTAGGTAGAAAGTACCTCGCCAATACTGATGGTTACTACTGAACATTATGTCATAATGTGTGTGTGTGTGTGTACTTTATACAATCAACGACAAAACAGAAAACTGAATAATTACAGGTTTGTTAGATAATCTTTGAGTTTTTTTTTTTTTAGAGAACTGTTATCGATGTTGTCAACATATTCTACAACTTATCCCCGGGTTCGATTCCCGGGAGGAGTTGATGTGGTTCGGATTCCACGTTAATTAGTAGGTCCACGTCTCATGTAGCCTCGCTGCTGAAAGGGATGCTAAACTGAAATCAACTCAACTCTACAACATTATCACCGTTTAACGAGAAAACAAAGCCAATAGTTGAAGACATATCAATCGATATATCACAGTGAGTTGAATGATGTTATATGGGTACAGAAGGGTAATGGTAAATTCGCACACGTAGTACTATTTTTGTAAACCTAAGAACGGACGCTATACGATAATTAAAGGTGGCTACAAAATCCCTTTACCCACGAATTAAGTGCGTGTAACAATGTAAGATACTTAAGATATGAGCCTCACATCCTGATGATTGATATGGCAACTTCTACTCACGTGAATTTCCGCGTATCTATCATGTTTATTGCCTCATCTTTCCGTGTTTGATGAACAACAATGTCAAAAACTAGTGACTTCACTTTGGAGGGGCGCTTAGTGGCAAATGTGGGTGTCCATGAACGGAAGCATAACAACTAAAATACAACACAAGTAATGGATAGGTTTCGTGAACGGTTCGATATGAAGCCAGCAAGTTGTCAGAGTTGGATCACGGGAGAGAAGAAAGTTTTTCGTCTAGGAAGTGTTTTTGGATGCTCCTCGTTCTGATCGTCCATCAACTCGAAAGAAAACGTGTGCACAAGTTAGTGTGTCAGTGATGTGTTCACCCTGCAAATCGATCAGAAAGCGTTCTGCAGAACCTGGGATTGCAAGGAGCACAATGCAGCTCCACATGAAAATGGACTTATGCCCGCACGCATTCCTGCAAATGACCATCAATGAATTAACCGACGATGACTTAAACCGCCAGCTGGAAGCATGCAGATCTTGTTGGAGACCTTCCCACACAATTCCAGCTCAGACGTGCGTTCTTTTCTCCGATGATGAATGTGCTATTTATCGGAGTTCGCGTGATAGGAACGTCTTCATATGAGCAAAGGAAAGTACACGTGTAAAGATACTTTCAGGGTCAACTTAACTAAAGTATACCCTCACAAGCTTTTAATTATAACGCTAACAAAACAATACACAGTATGGATAATGAGATATAGACGAAACTCCTGATTAGAATTTTATTTTTCAACTATAAAGGTAACCAAGAAGGTTCTGTCACTTTCTGTGGAGGTCTGTACTCAATTGACACTTACACCGTGAGTTGAATGTGAATGGAGATAAGACGAAGGTTAGTTGTTGATGTGGGTACATCCAACATACTACTTGGTTGTGGCAGTTCAGTTACATCGTGAACTTGCGTAAGGACAGAGTGAACATGGAACCTGCACAGAGCGTTGCAAGGGCGTGTATGCTGTACGAGTTCAAACTGGAGTCAAACGCCGCTGCGCAAGATATGCCAGGTCTTTGGTGAGTGTGTCGTGACTACGCGGATGTGATGAGAAGTGGGTCCTGTACGAAACTCTACGGCGCTATCATCATTGTTAGCATCCCATGAAGCGGCTCCAAAACAGCCGAAACCAGCACTGCACCAGAAGAAGTTTCTCTTGTGTGTTTGGTGGACTTCTTGCGGTATCGTGCATCAGGAACTGCTACCAGATGGTCAGAGCATCACTGCAAGTGTATACTGTCAGCAGTTGAGCCGTGTTGAAGAACAACTCAAGACTCTGGAGCTAGCACTTCTGAATCGCAAAGGGGTCCTAGTGTTACAGGACAACGCTAAGCCCTACGCGGATAGGATGACCCGGGACACCATTCTAGGCTTTGGATGGGAAACACTATTACAACCAGAATACTCCCCGGACATTGCAACGTCCAATTATCACCTGTTCCATTCCTTGAACAATCACCTTAGAGGATGCCAGCTCTAAATCCCTAGTAAAGGTGCAAAATTCGCTTGATACCTTCTTCGCTTCACGTCCCACTAAGTTCTACCGCGATGGAACCCATGGCCTTCCAGAATGTTGGAAGAAGGTAGCCAATGTTAATGGGGACTATTTTTGATCTTCCAGGTACGTCTTAGGTAACATATCGATGTCCGAAGGTGGTGGGTGAAAAAGCGATAGAACTTTCTTGGTTACTTTATATAATACTGCTCAAAGACGAAAATATGAATCAATCGGCAGACCACATCGAATTGAACAAAATGATATCTGTGTGTGTTTTGTTGGAGGTTGGACACAAGAGGTGCTGTGAAAATTGTGGACATACATATATAATATAGGTAAGTCAACCTAAACTGGTGATCGTCAGTTATCTTGTGAACAGGTGTGAGCAGTGGACTAACTGAACTTTGTGGATATGATTGTACTTTTGTGCTAAATTAGAAAGAATCATATAAACGTGGTTTAATATAATTCTTAGTGAATTTAAATAAAACACTATTTGAATGGATCTTATCGACGTCAGGCTTACTTTGTCCTATATATTGTATACGTTATAGTGTACGTTGCTTCATATTATATATATATAGGGGTGGTCCAAAGGCGTGCAAACACCAAAATAAAAAGCAGGATTTTAAAAGAATGCGAAAGTAACACTGTAGGTTAGTAGTACAAGTGGGGAAAAAACTTTTAGGGCATATGGTGTCGATGGCAGCTACCTTGAAGTCCGCCATTTTGAATTTACTTTCATTTTCTTAAATGTAAGCCATATATTGTGATACCTTGTTCTCACCTGAAATTTTATCAGGAAAAAAAGTATTAGCCTTTTACTGATACCTCAAAGCTTGGGCCGTTAGTATGGTCAGTTACTTCGGAAATATCTGATTAACCTACAACCTTAAATATATCATTTTACACACAATTTTCGCGAAATTCGAGGAAAATGGAATTCTTTTATTAATCTAAGAGGAAAATGGAATTATTTTATTAATCTAAGAAGCATGTCGTTCCTTCCTAATAATAACTGACAGCTTTTAATTTGTTAGTTAACATGGTATTTTGCTACATAAATATGTCTTCCAACAAATTACAGGCTGTATGATGATGAGAACGCCGGTATAACGGTGTATCTCGTTTCGTCCTATTTACCAGTGACACACACATTTCTTTATAAACATACCACTTGTAATCAACTTAAAGATGACACCTTTCCATCATTTTTTTTTTCTGCCATGTCACGTTCATCATTTCTTTTAGCCCTGCTATGAAGTTACTTTACAGATTGAGCAAGGTTGCCAAACATTATGTTATTTTTAACAGACTTAAAAAAGAGGTTCAGTGGTAGAGCTTTCAACTTTGGCGTATGGGGTCCTGAGTTCGATCGCAGATCGCGCCAAGTGAGCTTTGTGGTGGACAAACACCGTGTGCGTGGGTTTTCTCGGACTTCTCTCGTTTCCTCACACTTTCTTCATTCCACCATTTCATTAATTTCTCATCATCACCTTCTCCTTTAGTCTAGCCGGCATAACCATGGGACGTAGAACTTATAAATTTTATTTAATTTTTCTATTTTGACAAAACAATGAACATTTATATTGGAGAACAACTTATTAAAATCATTTAAAGAAAACATTTTCTAAAAATTTATTAATCGACTTGAGGAAAGCGCTAAAATAAAAGAGAAAATAATGCATAAACACCCTAATGCCTTTATCCACAATGAATAAATAAATATATAAATAAACGAATACAGTCTATGCAAAGTCAAACAAATTAATATGTAATCTAAAACTGTAATTTTAATTGTAATTTTATTAAACACTACTAATTTACAAGTAGTCCGTTACGCCACCATTCAAGCTTTAGTACTAGGTCTATGTGAGGAACTTAAATAAAAATGAAATTTCATTAAAACAAACTCGTTTTACCATTAATCTGTGTCTGATGAAGGCAATAATAAAGGGTCAAAACTGTAATACAGATTAGTAATAAACAAGAGCTCGCTTTCGCCAACTTCATTTTAATTTAAGCAATAAATAGTGCTATTATTTTCAAAAGGTGTTTTGTACGGAAACCCATATGATCCTAGCCAAAGGATCTGTTTCAACTCTCTACGGCACAGCCACGACATTTGATAAACTTAACACTTTATTAAAATGTGGGATGAAAGACTAGAATAACTAAAATTGCCTTCTGGAGAACCTGAAATGGAATAGTATGAACAGTAGTGGAAAAAAAGTGTCTTTTCCAATTACAGGATTCACCGGTATCAGCGTTGGCTACTGGACCATGTAAGCTGGACTCTTCTCACTGAAATATGAAAACTATTTTCCTATCTTTTCGTTCACTGCCATTCGTTTCTATGCTCTATTCGTCACATATTTCCTTTCCCTGGAGGGAAAAGCTAGCGGAACCTTTTGTGGAGTTTCGTGTTAGCTAGCTAACAGCAACCGCTTATCACACATCCTTTCTACACGCCCCCCTATATCTTCCCGTCCAAGCTTTTTTCTTTTAAGAAATAAGGGGGAAAATAGAGAAGCTGTTCTCTTTTTCTTGGAAACCAAAGCGAACGAAGGCTTTCCTTCCGGGCGGCGCGAAGGGACATCCCCGAGATTCAAAGCCATTTCAAACCGGATCCTCTGCCGAGAAGAGTATCCGCTCCTTTCTTTTTACACACTCCGCTGGACTCTTTGGTTAGTATTTCCAATGAATTGAACACGGAACAAATTGCTCGGTGCTTCCACTGTTTCCCGCCTTTACTCAATCTCTTTGGTTCTCTCAACTTCGAATCGACGATTCCCTTCACTTCTTTCTTTTATACGCGCTGCTCTATCTTCCACTTCTTTCGTCACTTTTTTCCGTCGATTTTCTATTATATTTGAGAATGCGAGGAAATGCGTAGAGGTTATCTTTCTTTCTCATTGCAAGTATTGAAACACTGCCAATAGTGGCAAATACGACGCGAAAAGTCTTTACATCCACTAATTTTATTTATCCCATAAGGAACACTCAATGGAGCATAAAAAACGAAGGATAAATGAGTTTGTACCATTACACGCACGATGGCTATATGTCACATTTTAAAATATAATGTTGAAACATCAAAGAACCGAAAAGTTGTACAACAAATGTGTTATGAAACACGGACCATTAAAATATAGAAGGAATGAACATTAAACATGGTTATATGGCATTGATAAATAAGTGGAGAAATACAGTATTGAAATAAGATATTTCAGTTTTACGTCACACGATTATGGCGGCAAGGCTAAAGGAGACGGCGATGATGAGAAATGAACGCAATAGTGGGATGAAGAAAGTGGGAGGAAATGAGAGAACGCCGAGAAAATTCATGAACGCGGTGTTTGTCCACCACAAAGCTCACCTGGAGCGAGCTAGGATCGAACCAAGGACCCCACGCACTAGAGGTGAACGCTCTACCACTGAGCCACCATGTTCCTAGAGAAATACAGTATCATCAATACTAAAGGTAGTCAAGTGAATAATCCTAATAAACTACTAAATCAATACAACGATATAAGAGCCTCCTCACTGGTTTAATGACTAATGATTATGCCTTTGGTGCACAAGGTTCAGGGCTCAATTATCGATCAAAGAGCCATTTAGAACTTCAGGGAGGGCAATTGTTTAACCTGGGTTTGGGATCCATATAAATTTTAAACAATTTATCTATATACAGTACTTGTACATATAAAAATAAAAGTGACTATTTTTGTGACTTAATAACTCTTGAACCACCCGACCGATCTCAATTAAATTTTCAACATAGACGAGGTTTGGGCCTGCGATGGTTTTTATAATTTCATTTTGACGGTGCAACTTATGGGAGGAGGAGATATTTAAAAATAATCGAAAATGACCGATACTAGTATCGAATCCATAATTTTCGGGGTCGCTGAGATGAACAGTAACACTTCCGATTATCTTTAAATCCAACTTTAGCCCCGCAACTTGTGGAGAGGGAGAGAGGAGATATATAAGAATGATAGACAATGGCCGATATTAGAGTCGAATCCATAGTTTTCAGGGTCACTTAAATGAACAGTGATACTTCCGATGCCACTTAAATCAAAATTCAGTCCACAATAGTGTTTTAGAGATCGCTTCGATAATAGTAAAAAGTGACTGACTAACGGAACATGTTACTATTTTTTCTTATATTAACCTAACGAAGCGGGTAAATTACGCTATAGTCCAGAATGTGTAACGTCGTTGGCTTCCCGCGCTTGGACCTGCTCGTCACGGGGGAGGGGTGGGGTAATAAGAGGGTAGCCAATCACCACTTACCGTCTACTGCGCTCAGCGAGCCACGAGTAACCAAGCAGGCCACTCCCCATAAACGTCACTACAACTTTTCGCGGGAAGCGAACGACGTTATACCTTCCGTACTATAGTAGTATAATAATATGCCAACGAGAAACGAAAATATATTCATATCAATAGTCCCCTTTAAAAAAAAAAATAAATAAAATAAGGCGACTCTGCTGGGAAGGGCATCAAGCGCATCACAGTGTGGTACGAATTCTACTTTATACTACAGAGCTTCTCATATACGATTTCGTTGCTGAGAAAATATGTAAATACAGAAACAAATCATTAATCAATCAATACTTAATAAATAAATATTATTATTAAAGCAACATATCAATGTAATGAAACATAAAAGAAATATGATACAATCTACTTACGATGTAAATTAATACAATTGCGACAAAAAAAGATAATGACACTAAATAAGTACGGCGACAAAATCTTGAACAAATGTGCCATTGTTCTCAGATTATAAGTGCGCTGTGCTGTATTCTATTGAAGAAATACGGCCGAGCAGACATGGCAGAAGGTGACTATTTCAATCTAACCTCATTCAACCTCACAATCACTCACATCACTACTCCGACGGCATGCTCACTTAACAAAAAGCCAACAGAATAATACAGGGCAAATCAAAATGATGGATCCGATTTCAGAAATGTATTCTTTGAAATCTAATAAATATATGCTATTGTGAGACAGGGGCGGATCCAGGACGGACTTCTGGGGGGACAGTGGGTTGTAATACTGCTACTTAGAGCTACTTTTAAGAGCGTCAAAAAATAAACTATGTATTTTATTTATATATAAAATAAGAAAGTTTCCTCTTTTTGGGGGGGCGATCCCCCCGATCGCCTCCCCCTGGATCCGCCCCTGTTGTGAGACATGCGTTTCGAAAAGTTAACATTCACAGTTTTGTTTTCGTGCAGTGTTTCCACTTTCTACCGCTAAGAGTCAGCCGCGAGCATGAAATGAATTGCTAATATTGATTGCAACATACTAACAGAAGGTTTGGCTTGTTATATGTGCCATGTTACGCGAGGTATTCATATCGAACACTTGTGATATGTATGAAACAAACTTTGACAGATTTCACAGAATATTGATTGGATTTCACAGAATAAATTTCTGAAATCGAGTCTATCATTTTAGTTTGCCCTGTATATGGCTGGCTAAACTCGAGAAGGATGAGCAGGAAACTGTGTTCCAAGAAAGTAAGTTGCAGGTTAAAAGGCTAAGTACATTTAAAACGATAAGACTGGTAACGATGTAGAGTAGTGAAACCTAGGTAATCACAAGGCCTAGAAAAAGAAAAAGAAAATGTAGAGTTGAGAATGTTACCATGGATATATGGTGTAACGAAGAAGAACAGAACAAGGAACAAAAAACACTGTTAAGGTGGGAACCTTGAATTAAAAAAAAAAAAAAAAAAATGGAGACTAGATGGTTTGGACATGTATAACGAAGAAATGACAACTACGTGAGAACGAGAACTGAAAAAATGGAAGTAACAGAAAGAAGGAAGAGTGATGAGAAGATGAGATGAAAGGACAAGATATGAGATGATTTGAGAGAGAGGACGAAAAATACGGAACGCCCAGGACAGAAGAAACTGGAGGAAAAAAGACGAGAACGCCGACTCCATATAAACATGACAAAAGAGGAAAACAAAGAAGAAGAATTACTATTCCGCCGTCAACCACACATTCGTATCACTCAACCTCACACCCACATCATCACACCGATATCGAAGTATCTTGGAATAGGACATCATGCGTACTCGATGTCATTCTTACATCACTCTGAAATCCCGCTGACTTGACTTCACACTCACATTATTTTCTTGACATCATACTCAAACTCAAGCTTACATTGTCACTGCTGTGCGTTCACTCCATCTTATGTAACTTCATGAGGATGTGGTCGGATAAATAAAGAGTTTCACATCTTCTGAGTGCAAAAGCTATGAGTTCGGACATCTTGTGTGTATGTGTGTGTGGATGAGAGGAATGAACATATTGGGAAGTGGCAGTTGCTATGAGTAAAGAAGAAAACATAGTATAAAGCAAGTTTCACATATGTCCTACAGAATAAATCAGAAGCAGGATCAGTGAGGGAACACGCTCTTCGTCAGTTCTGGGATTAGTTGGACATTATAAATGGATCAGTCAAACTTATGGTTAATTTCGCCAGCTAGTTTTCCGCTGTCAGCTCGAACTAATAAACGATCAGGCACGGGGCTATTAACACCAACAGCGAAACCGGGTTTCTTCGGAGCTTATCCGCTGTTGTCGAACTCTTAGGACAGATTTCTGGGCTTTCGGCATCTAAGGCCATTTAGCCCGTGACGTATGAAGAATGACGTCTCTCGACGATCACACTATCCAAGGAAAGGGAAGAAAGAAAGGATTGGGGAAGGACGGAAGCGGCCTGGGACCTATAAGTTAGGTACCACCCCGGCATTTGCCTGGTGAGAATGAGGAAAACCCAGGGAAACCTCATTCAGGATGGCTGGCCTGAAAAAGCTTTTTCCACTTTTTTCCACCGAGTGCCCCCACCGGGAATCGAACCCGGGATCTCACACCCGAAAGCAAAACCGTTAGCAACTACGCTACGAGAGCCCACACTTCTCCTTATCTGTGTTCCCATTCCAAGCTAAGAATATTTGGAAAATTTCTCATGTAAATCCATTATAAACACTAATTCTATTGTTCTCACACATTGAAAGCACTGAACTGAAATGTAAAAATTCTAGAAGTTTTGATGCATTTTCACGAAACACAAATATCCAAAATAATGCTAAGGACATATTTCAGATCTAATTTTTAGAAGCTTTATAAATTTTTGAAACGCATGATGCGGTCTGTTTAGCGCTTTTTCCCCTGGACTACTAACTAGAGCGCGCGCCTTTAGTGCACGTTGTCGCAGGTTCGATCGGGTGACCGTTTAAGAGACCATACGAGACGATCGTTCGGATTCCATCTTAAACTGTAGGACCACGTCTCAAGTAGTTTAGGTGTTGAAAGGGGGCGCTAAAATTCAAGAAACAAAGAAATAAGGCAAGTTTGGCGATGTGACAGAAAATAAACAAAATATTTAATGTACTGTACCTATAATAAAACATTAATGATTCTTAAACAGTGCATAAAAAACACTGAAGCAAAACTTTCGTATTGAATTTAAAATTTTTTCTAGTTTTTTTTTTTTTAATTTTTAATGAAATGATTAAGATCTTAGTTATGTTTATTAAAATATCGTGAAAGCAACCATTGATTTATTCATGCTAGTGTTTTAGATCTTGTTGTTAGTATCTGGCAACTCTGTCTTCGCTTGCCCGGGGATTTACCTACTTTAAAGCACCCCACAATGTTTGCCCCGGCTGCGTTAAATGAGTGTCATTAGAATTCCAATCGGTGAAAGCACTGGCACCGCACTTGCTTGCTTTCCCCTGCAGCAGATTTGCCACAAGTCAACCTCCCCCTCCTTCTTCTCAGCCATCTTTCCTTACAACCAGCGCCACAGACTCTCACATACACAGCCGAACTATGCGATTAGATTTAATAACAATCGCGCATCGCGACCTCAAAAGCACCTCCCTCCTCTCTCCCTTCTTCCTCTATCTTTTAGTCTCCCTCAGCAAAGGCCGCAAAATCAATTCTTTGAAAATTTGCGATGGAGCGATAACTCAAAAGGAAGATATCCTGAGATAGAAACTTACCTTGTATTACGGTCCTGTAATGCGTGTTGAAGTTTAACAAGGATACTTCAACAACAATGTTAACAAAATCCACGGATGTTGGTAGTGGAATGTACTTAATCAAGGAAATTAGAGGTGGACGTCTCGCCGGCTAAGAGCATACCAGACAAC
Source organism: Thermobia domestica (assembly GCF_964235325.1). Classification (NCBI taxonomy): domain Eukaryota; kingdom Metazoa; phylum Arthropoda; class Insecta; order Zygentoma; family Lepismatidae; genus Thermobia; species Thermobia domestica. The sequence goes on along the minus strand of NC_137460.1, from coordinate 226,504,548 downwards.
AACAGTAAAACAGGGTAATTCAAGTTTCTGTCCAAACATCATCATTTAGCTGCATAATAGTATCTGATGTTATCCACGACTTTACCACAAAACCTAAACCCACACTATACGGAAATTTAGAAGTTTCCCTTACGTCAATACGTATTGGCAGTACTCGCAACAAATTACTTACTTCGAAATTATTAAACACACGCATTCATACACATATTAAAATCTTCTTTCCTCTACTTACGAAATGAATTTTCTCTATTCCTGTTTGGCCTATTTCTCTTTTTCTTACAGCGCGATTGGCTATTTAAATCATTATCTCTATTTCATCTTAGATGTAGCTGAAACAAGAATTCCTATTTAGATTATTCCTATTTCACTTACTGTCCTACTGGCAATTAAAAACCATATCTTTATCATAGATGTAAGCGAAACAGAAATTCCTATTTCACCTACTGACAATTTAAATCATTATTTTATCTTGGGTGTAAGCGAAACAAAAATTCCTGTTTAGCCTATTAATATTTCACCTACTCCTCTATGGCAATTTAAATCATTATCTTATTTTCAATGTAAACGAAACAGAAAATTCTGTTTGGTCTATTCCTATTTCACCTACTGCCAATTTAAATTTTTATCTTATCTTGGATTAAGTTAATCAGAAATTCCTGTTAGGCCTATTTCACCTACTGCTCTACTAACAATTTAAATCATTCTCTTATGTTGGATGTAAGCTAATCAGAAATTCCTGTTTGGCCTATTCCTATTTCACTTACTGGAAATTTAAAACATTATCTTATCTTGTATGTAAGCGAAGCAGAAATTCCTGTTTGGCCTATTTCTATTTCACCTATTGCCTTATCGCCAATTTAAATCATCCTATTCTGAAATGTAAGTGAAACAGAAATTCCTGTTTGGCCTATTCCTATTTCACTTACCGGAACTGTCCTACTGGCAATTTAAATCATTATCTTTTATCTTGTCTTGTATGTAGGCGAAAATATAAATTCCTATTTGGCCTATTTCTATTTCAACTACTGGCAATTAAATCGTTATCTTATTTTGGATGTAAGTGAAACACAAATTCCTGATTGGCTTATTCCTATTTCGCCTACTACCCTACTGAGAAGCGGCATGGCCTTGAGTTTGCTTTACGCGGCGTCCAATTGGCTTTGAGCGGTGTTGACAATTCGCGACAAGCAGTTCTGCACGCTGACTTCTCGCGCTACTGCGAATCTTGACAATAGCAGAGGCGCTTATTAGAAATATTGTATTAGCACATTAACTGCTCACTTTACGAAGTAGAGAAAAGAATTACGAACACATACGTGAAAACTACATCTTTTTATGATAACTGGTTGTCATGATACACGCTTTGAAATGTTTCCATATAAAACAATTAGTAAAACGAGCGTTGAGTCCCGTCTAATTTCCAGTGGATTTTTCTTCGATTTGGAAATGGAACTCAACTTTTATTAAAGGATAATCAGGGGTGTAACCAACAGGTTGTTCTAGGGGAACATTACTTTCAGGGGGAGGAAAGCTTTTCACACATTAAAAACAGAACAAATGACCTCTTTCAGAATATGAAAGCATTTTAACTCACCATGCATACTATACACATATTATGTTTCCTCGATGCTACCTTAACAAAAGACTGATCTTAACAGTACTGAAGTTGAAAAGCGGATTGTAAGAGATAAATCAATAAGCTATTCATAAGAAAACAAATGCTGTTTCTAGCAGTCTGTTTATCCGACTTTGTGTTTATGTAGGTTAAAATACTAAAAGGAAAAAACTCGAAAAAATATCAACTCAGATACTATTATGCAATAATATAGTAGTGAGAGATCCTGGGGGGACTGAGGGAGCCAGGGCCCCTCATTTTATTTGTAAATGTGCAATATTAGGCATAATTTGAATGCAATTTGTCTTAAAATCATCATATATGCTTTCTGCACCTGAATGCACCCCCCCCCCCAATTTACAGAGAAATCAGCGTCCTTGTAATTAGGTACAGAAACTGTATTGATGATGTTTTCTTTTTTCTTTTTTTAAAAATCTTATTTTATTATAAACGTTCCTAATTTGCATTAATTATTAAATAAGTTTACTAAACATATACTAGATGAACCTCATTTCGGGGCTGGAAATAGTTTGGAAAGTCAAGGCCCGCTTTTCCCCCGTTTCTACACCCTTGAGAATAGTAAGCGATCGAATTAAATAACAAGCCTCTGCAATTTGATTCATATATATATATATATATATATATATATATATATATATATATATATATATATATATATATATATATATATATATATATATTCGATTCCCGGCGGGAGCTCATGTGGAAGAACAGAAGGTATGGGACATTCGTAATATTGTTTTGAAATTGCCTTCATGCAAGATTCTTCCTTATTCGACAGAAGAAACGCAGTATGATTTTTTTTTTCTTCGTTTCAATACCTTACGTATGTGTGGCCAATTACGTACTCCTTTACTCCTCTAGCAGGGACGCAAAAGCACCAGGCGTCTGAGTGGTGTCATAAATTATTGTAACCCAAAACAAACTCGACCATATCGTGTTGCTTACGAATCAGATGGATTGTTGTTGTGAGACCTACATCAAGTATAAGAGTATGTTATTACATGGAAGCAAAGGAGCTGATTGTGTGTGTAGGAACGCAACTTCTCTTCTTGTAGCATAAACAGAATTCATCAGTGTCTAGGTTGCTTTCTTTCGTGGTAGTTCATTTGTTCTCCAAAATTATAGTTGACAATGTCTTTAAGGTAACCGAGTACAAGTGCGGAATTTTCTTTTTTTTTTTTTTTTTTTTTTAAAAAAAAGTGCTACGAAGTGAAGCTCGAAGAACTATTTTTTGTGTTTACAATTTTTGGAACTCATAATAAAAAATTTACAAGAGTCAGATTCAGACAATGGCAAAATATTAATTGACATAGACGATAGTGAAAGTAGTGTTGAAGACGAACGTTTAGCAGTTCCACTGGAATAAGTTAATAAGTAGGTTATTCAGTTGCTATATATACTTCTAGGATACACAGCCAAAATCTTTGAGTTTGCTGGAATAGTATATTTACATTGTGAATAATGTTGCCAATGTATGTGTAATAATCTCAACTAGAGGAAGAGCGAGAAGGGAAAGGGGAGTCCGAAATCCGGCAACACCGCGCGGAATATCGCACAGCATTGGCTACTGCCCGTGATGCTTTACATCTGAAAAACACAATAAATCATTATCTTTATCTTATATTGGATGTAAGCGAAACAGAAATTCCTGTCTGCCCTACTCGTATTTCACTTATTGCTCTACTGGCAATTTAAATAATTATCTTATCTTGGATGTAAGTTAATCAGAAATTCCTGTTTGGCCTATTTCACCTACTGGCAATTTTAAACATTATCTCATCTTAGATATAGGCGAAACTTGAAGATACTTATAGGAAAATAAAGGAAATCTAAGGATAACCAAATATTTCCTCAACATTATTATCATGGAGTCCTCACGATATACCCCACTACTTTTCTGTACCTTAACGAATATGTAGCTTATAGATAATGAAGATTTTTTTTAATAACCAGAAAGTGAGACAGGAATTATCCACGAAACTGTTTTCAGGTGTTTTCTTTAATTTTTTAGGGGGAAGGAGGAGGTGGATCTTCTATGACGTAATAATTGGCGGATATTCAAATATCTACACTAAACGAAAAAAAAAACAACATTGATTTAATAATAACTCGTAAATGTTAACTGGTCTACCTATCATAAGGTTTGTTAATGAGGTATTCACAAAACAAAATAAATAAATAGAAGTGGTGAGCGGCATAGGAAAGACTTTTTAACTATTATTACGTCAGAAAATGGTCCTCCATCTAATATTGAATAACCTAATTTAAATAATCATGATATTAAGTAACCTAGTTAATTTTCTCTGTGGAGCGGCAATTACCATTCTCTCAATTCTATTGTGATTTTTGTATTTTTTTTTTTTTTTTTTTTAAGTTCCCAGACGATGTTTCCAAGTATTACTCCAACTGCTCACAAAATAATCTCTTTTCTAATTGGTACTATTGGGACTCTTGAAAGCAGTTTCTCTGAAAGGAATCGGATTTTTTGTTTGTTTGCCGAAAGAAATTGACATATTTCCAAGTATTGCTCCTAATACATGTACGTAGATAGAAAAGATAATCCATCGAGAAGGAGACAAATTATACACATAATGATGGTCTTATTGCTCCTAGAAAAAGAGCTTTGAAAAAGTTAGCCTGGAAAGCTTATATAATACTAACAAGGCTTCACAATTCATAGATAAAAAAAAAAAAAAAAAAAAAAAAACACGTTATTCAGTCTAACAAAATAACTATGTTCCAATTAGATACGTTGTATGTAAACTAACTCCAAAATTAGTGTTTACATGAATGAAAGAGATTTCCTCCTTTGTGTCTGCCGGATGATATAGATGGATCTTATAAGATGTAATACTTCGTATTTCAAAGTTTTTATCGTTAATCTTGTAAAACCGATTTCAGCTATGCACATTTCTCATAGAGTCACAAAATCCTGAACAAATCTTACATTGAATTGCCACGAATAGTGGAAAGTAAATTTTGCACGACAATTACCGATAATCAACCCAAGTTTAAAATGCTTCCCAGTGTTCAGGAACGATACTCGATACCACTCCTTCATCCGAAAAACAAGTTTCTACTTGTGCGACAAGTGGATTCCCTCAGTGATTTCCTCAAATAAGGTCCAACCATGAATTAAGATCATGGCAACTCTGAGAAACCAATGTATATTGGCGAACAAGCTTAATGCTTTTTCTCTTAAGTGTAATTTCATTTCCATCCTAAGATGGGCGAGCCGCAGAAGGTAACGCTCCTTCAGGGACCACGAGCATTCATTTAGTGATAGTATAATTTGGAGAAGCGTATCAGGATTTATTTATTGATTGATTGATATACGGTGTACTTATCTGGTTATGCATACAGAAGGTGCCTGAGCATGGCATGTAATACATATGATGAAATCAAGTGCAGGTAACAGAACACAAGGATATATGATGTTAGATGCAACGAGGATGTTAATCTTCTGCTCTGGTGCTACTTAGCACGAGTTTAGATATTTGGAGCCCTGTTAGAAAACAAAGGATTGCATTCATGAAATTATGTGTAATAGATGAATGGATGGCGACAATATATACGACAACAGGGGTTATAGTGAGCGATGGCCTGATCATGTTCATGGATAGTAAGAAGGCGATCTGAAGTTGAATATGCGTAACGTGGTAGAGCTGGAGTCTGGTTTAAGAGTCCATGGAGAATCGGATTAGCGTCCGCTATGCGGCGTTGAATGTAATGAGAGCGAAGACTGTACAGATGTGGTAAGGGTGTTGGTATAGATGTGCGACGGTAGACCTTTTGTGTTGGCGTCCGTGTTGATAAGGAATAAGCAAAGCGTAAGACATGGCGTTCCAGGAGTTGTAGTTTATCATAAAACTTCTGTGGAGTCGATAATCAAGCGATATGTTCATGCGTAAGAGCAGGACGAAGAAAAAAAAATATATGTACAAAGATCAAGTTTGATGTTTAGACCCCAGTTAGTACCTTTGAAACTGTGTAACAAGTTGATCCGACGTCGATTAGCTTGTAAACTGGAGAAGTGGACTTCCCAGAGAGATGTCTGTCTAAAGTAACACCAAGGTACTTCACGCTATTTTGTAATGATAACGGCGAACCTAGTAATGTAAGATCATTATGCTATAAAACCTCAAATGAATCTGTGCGAGTTGGAGATAAAAAAAAAAAAAAAAAAACTATTTTTTTCATCTATATTTAACACATTTGTTCTTAACTGATTATCTCGCTTTTTCGCTACCTGGACTATTTTCAGTAGATAAACAGTTTCAAATGAAACGAAATCTTTAATTTGACGTTAGACTACAACAGACGTATACGTAACGAAATTGAATGATTATTGAGGAATTGGTGGACTAAGAATTGTAGGAGTAAACAGAAGACCAGCGGGCATGTTATCCACTACTACAACTGCCCATGAGACGAAATGAGACGAGACAAAGCAGAATTTTTGGATGAAAGACAATTCTTCCAATAAAAAATAGACACGCTTTTCGAGACAAGACAACACTTTCACAACACTTTCTACAGATGAAATAGCCTTAATTCTCGGCTAGTGGCGACCAGTTGTTAAAATATTTCGAGTTCACAGAACCGTTTGTTATATTCACGCACAACAGTAAATTTTACCCAATTATACCCAGGAACCGTATATTTTAGTTTCACTATCTTTGTTTTTAGAAATTCTTACAGTTACAGGGTTAAACATACGATCTCTCAGAACAAGGTATAAGCGTTTATTTCTTAATCGCAAATGCTCAGATATCAAGAATTAGAACTGGGTTCACATGAGTGTACTGGTGAGGGTAACTTATATTTGAAAGGAATACATACTTTTATCAACAATAGTGTCGATCCATTTCTGGATTAAGGTCTTTCCAAAACTTTTTGAGAACCATCTATCTTGGATAATTCGTTTCCAAGATATTCGCAGTATCACCTAATTTCGTCACACCACTTTGTATTAGGATGTTGTGTACGTCTCTACTTGTCACTTGTGGTATCCACTAAAAAAAATTGATTTTGTTTACCTTGTATGATATGTTTCTTCAAGTTGAGCCTTATATGTATAATTTCTTCTACCGTTAGCATTTGTTTGCAAGAATGAATCCTTTCACGCGAGCCACAATCTCATTACTTGTCGAAGATGATGGTCTTCCCTTGCAGTAAGTGTAGTCAATATCTGTACGTCAGTTCTCAGTACCCCTTTGTGATAGCTTAATGTGATAGAAATTTATCGACGGGTGCACGAAATTTATGGTCAAAATGCAGTGTGTGCTAACATATTTTTGTCAACATAAAAAAATGAATCTCTACACGCACTTCCAATTTGGATGCCATCTGTACCTGCCGAAACATGTTCACAAACAATTAGCAAACAAACTACAACTGCCGTTCAAAGCCACTACGTTACGTGCTCCAGACAAATGTATGTAGTGTTGTCACCAAGTTTCAACAAAATGTCTTTGTATTACAATTTTTAAGGAGGTGCGCAACTAACTTTTTGATTGGCCTATGTTTATAATATACAGGGTGTTAATGATCCATACCGACAAACTTAGTCACAGTATAGGTGAGGTGATTTCTCACATCAAAATACCGGTAAGAGAAAAAGTTCATATGGACCTATAGCTAAACGTGCATAGTTTCAGAGCTAGGGCTGTCTAAAATTGCAAAAAAGCCAAATTTCAAGAGGCCCTGAATTCCAGAAACTGTGGATGGTGGTTGTTATCAGCGTAAAGGAAGCCGCGCATACACAATCCAAAATGCATATTTCATTAATGTTCAAGAGGTGTACAGATTATTCCCTGCAGGGTGAAATTCCCAGACATGTCATCAACCGAATTTTGAGATATGCTCGGACTTTAGATTGGTCCAAAGTAGCAAACGATAAGCCCTGATAGTAGTGAACGCGGAATCCTTTGGCTTGACGTCGGAAGTGTTAAGGATCGTCAACAGCACGGTCTCTCGTACTCGGAAAAACGCATGGTGCTGTTTTCTTTCACGCTTATAAGTGAAGAAAACGCGAAATATACCGTGTCGAAATACATACCATCACACGTTATTCCGAACACAAAGAAACATGGAGCTGCCGGTTTCTAACACTTCTGCCTTCTCTCCGAAGCACTGGATATCCATTGTTGTCAAGGTTTACCTCCTGCCTACTTTGGATCCTTCTTGATATCAGGGTATATCTGAAAAGTCTCTTGAAAACATATCTGAGAATTACATCCTGTACGGAATATGCTCTACACTTATTGACAATTGATGAAATATGCACTTTTGAATCGTGTATGCCTGGCTTCCTTTACGCTGATAAGAACCACAATCCACAGTTTCAGAAATTCGAAATAGGGCCTATTGAGATTTAGTTTTTTCGCGATTTTGGACAGCCCTAGCTCTGAAACTTTTCGCCATAGATCCATATGAACTTTTTATCTTATTTTGATGTGAGAAATCACCTCTTTCAATTTGTCAGTATAGTTCATAAACACCATTATATATATTACTGATTTGATTACTTGAACATCTTTTTTCAACATCACGACATTAAACACAGAAATAATATACCTCAGGCGGGTCTCCGCGTATCAGAAGAACATTTTACCAATGCTTATTTCCTCTTGATTCCGTAAAACATAGATGTCAGACAATTGAAATTCTCATACTTGACTAGTACAACTATGGATAATGGTCAAGTCAAAACATTTCATTTTCTTTTGATAAACATCACATTTAACCGAGCTGCAACGTTCAACAGACAATTCGTCTCTTTTGTTTCCCCACACAGGTTAAGGTAAAGTTAGCTTCTTTAATAAGAGAAAGAGAAAGATAGGGAACGAGAAGAGACAGTGAGATGATAATTGAAGCTGGAAACCCTGTGTACAAACTCCAGAAGGGAGTGTTTGTTCCACGCTTTGCTTTTGTGCAAAGTAGAGTAAGTGGTAGAGGCGATGGTTGTGATTCAGTGGTTAGATAAAAAACAGGAGAAGGTTGCACAATTTCCTCTACAACCTCCCGGACTCCCTCTCTTCACCTTCTTCTTCTTCTTCTTCTTCTTCAACCAATGGAAGTGGGTAGAGGTAGCTGGTGGTTGGCGGATCACGCAGCGCGCAGAGGGCTTCACAATCAGGAAGTTCAGTTTGCTTGGATGGGATAGAAAGGAAAGGAAAGCATATATGAGTGGCTGAGAGGTACACGTTACATCTGCATAATGCTTATGCCCCACTGGAGGGCACGAAAGATGCAGTGTGTTTGATGTAACAAGAGAGAATGAGTGAGCGGGCGGCCGAAGGGAAAGGGATGTGTGTGTGGCTGGATGAAAGAGAATACACACACATACACACAAAAGGGTGAGAGAGGGTGGCTAAGCAAGACCGAACACGAGCAAAACAAACAATGAAAATGAATAGGAAGAGGAAGTAAAGATTGGACGATGGTATTACTAAGGGGAGATGGTCATTCAAAGAGTATAGACAAAGATTACGGGGGAAAGGGGAAAGTTGGACTATCACAAGAAACCAAGGGCAATTTTCAGCACAGCTCATTTTGACATCAATGACACACAAGAATAAGTTAGACGTAGATTCCTAAATTAAAGATTCAGCTACATTGAAGAGACTGCACCACAGAAAGATCTATTTTCAACATGAATGTATAGTTTCTTTTCTCTTTTAGTTAACAGCAATAAATTGAAACAAGAAAGATTTCTTCTTACTTTGTTATTTTTTAAAATAGTATTAACAAACTGTGCGATCTTTATTGGTTTGAGGAATGATTTATCTCATCATTTGAATAAACTGGAATTAAAATGTTTGATTTTACGGATTCAGAAAGATTTTACGGCCTTCAAATATATTAGGTCTAATAACTGCGAAATTGAAATACCGCTAATTTTATAGTGATTATGAGATATCTTCAAATAGATGAAAGATAATCGTAATGTGGAACAAGAGCGCTCTAGACAGTATTATTTTGCATGAGGTACCGTTTTCACGAGTCACCTAGTAGCTTTCCTTTACAACCAGTTAAAAACGCGAAAATAAATGCCGATTTTGTAAATGACTGGAAAACGAAAGCAGATAAGTCAGTAGTGATAACCTGATGTAAAATAATACTGTCTAGCGATCTCTTGTTCCACTTTTCGATTTTTTTTTTATCTATTTGAAGATATCACATAATTATTGTAAAATTAGCGGTATTTTAATTTCGCCGTGATGGGGCTCTTAAATGTGCAATTTACGTCACGAAAATTATTTTATTACACATAACATTTTAATATCTAATAATCTAATTTATTTCAAACGTTATTAACTTTACATATTACGCACATTTATTTTCGAAAAAGGAAAGGCTATTTAGGCAGTAGGAATTGGAGATATCAAGGTTGCAGGGCAGATCATTAACAATATCAGATACGCAGATAATACGGTTATTATAGCTACAACCGACGAAGCACTACAGAAAATGATTGACAAAATAGTTGAAACTGGGAAACTTTATGGAATGGAAATCAACATTTAAAAAAAAAAAATCGAAAGTCATATCTTGTGGAAACATGCTCTTACGGGTCAGAGTAAAACAAATAGAACTTGAAGAGGTCGACAATTTCAAGTATCTGAGAAGTATTTTGATGAGAGACGCTTGCTGCTCCAAACAGACCAGGTCACGAATTGCCATAGCAAGAAAGGCATTCAACAAGAAAACATTTCTCTTAACTAGCAGGTTCAATATTGCACTTAGGAAGAAGTTGGTCAAGTGTTATATGGAGCACTAGACTGTATGGTTCAGAGACTTGGCCATTATTGAAGTTAGGGAAGAAATATTTAGAGAGCTTCGAAATGTGGTGTTCGAGGAAGATGGAAAAGAGAAAATGGACATAGAGAGTAACAAACGAAGATGTTTTAAAACGGATAGGAGAGAAGAGGATTCCTTTAGCCGGCATTCTTCTTAGGAAAGTCAATTGGATTGGACATATTTTGTAAAGAAATAGAAGAAAATATTGGGAGTTAAAGGAGAAAGCTGAAGAAGAAGAAACGTTATGAAACACTTCCAGACGCAAAGATATCAGAATAAATTTAGGAATTATTAGGGGTCAGGTTTCTATGAGCTGAAAATGCATTTATGTCCTAAAATATGGCAAATATGACCTAAAATACAACCATGAAAAAATATGCAACTTCACGCTACTAGAGCGACTTTAGGTATCTTGAAACTGTACTCAGTAATGTCAAATTCTCTGACAAAAAATCCACCGAATGCACATATCCATCATATTCAAAACATGACAGTGTAAAAAAAAAAAAAAAAGTCTTATTATAAAGTACCAGTGATGATTTGAGGAAGGGGCCTGAATATAAATTCTCCCGAGGCATCATCTACTATCGTACTCAACGTGGCCTTCCAATATTTTACCAGTCCCATTATAGATTATAGTACTTTCATCCCTCGTACTGAAAGTTTCCGGGTGTAAGAAAAAGAAAAAGAACTTGCCACGAATATGCTAGAAAGAAGCCAGACTTGAAGTATTACGGCATGAGAGGAGATAGAAGATAAGATGTCGACTTCTCTTTTCAAAAATGGAGCTGCTTCGTGGCTAAGCTGTTAGCGTACGCGTTTTTGACGTGGGAGATCCGGGTTCGATTCCCGGCAGGAGCTCATGTGGTTCGGATTCCACGTTAATCAGTAGGTCCACGTCTCATATAGCCTCGCTGCTGAACGGGACGTTAAATTCAAAATTAATCAATCAATCTTTTCAACAATGGTGTCTCGTAACACGAGGCCAAATATTTATAAGAGGGGAAGTCCAAATAATCTCGCCGCCACTAATAGCAAATACTGTATATCTGAACAATGAACGAAACGCCGAAAATGTCACAAAAAATATGATATTATATTACTTCCCGCTAAAATATGATCTAAAGCTAAAATATAACCCAAAAATACATTTATAACACTTATACAGTATAACCCAATAAAAACAACATTTTCGTGTTCACAAGGGTCAGAAATAAGTTTATATTGGAATAAATATGTAAAATGATCTATCTATTAAAATGCTACAATAGCAATTAAAAGCCTGAGCTCCAACCTATAACTTTGGCTTTCAAATCTTTTATTTACGGTTGTGTGTGATTTCACGTTTAAAAGAGACAAACATTTTAAGTATTTGTAGTTTAAATAGTCTAAATTAGTTAACTATATCTTTTTCATAAAGTTTATGATATAAAATTATTGTTCAAAGCCTTTGTATTTTAATAAGCCTTCTCTAAAATCAATGCATGTGAATTGTGCTTCCATCTTCCGAGTTCTTTTAAACTATATGTTGAGGAAATTATATGTTTGTGGTCAATTCTTTCGACAATGAGATCTCGGAAACTACAGGCTCTAGAAAGATCACATTTTCACTGATCGATTGGAAATTTTGCGTAGATTGTCCAGTTCTAATTGAATATTTAAAAAAAAAAAAAAAAACATGGCCATTATTTCTTTATTACATTTTTTTAGGGTACACTGAAAGCGTTGAAATTAATAAAAAAAAAACTAAAGCACCATATCCTATGCGTTATACATTCCAACACCACACTATTGTATATTGGGGTTGTATATGTCTCAGGCGTTTGTTCCATGGCCAAATAATAAGACTCGAGAAATGGTTATCCTTCCTTTTTCACTAAGATAAATCTTTATTTTTTGAGTGTTTTGCCCAATGAACACCATATATAACTGACATTATAATTAATTGTATATGTAATGTATTTGCTTATTACATACTGCATGCAAGAAGAAAGAAAACACTGGTCATCCATGAATTAGAAACTCCAACCGGAAGTAGACTCAAATCTTGCAAACGTTGCGAGATATTGAGAAAAAATAATCGAAAAAAATCTCCCCTTTATGATACCCCTTGCCGATTTTTTTTAAAATCAAGACGTCTTTCACTTGTGTCTGTAAAGGGACATGTACATATGTTGTGAGGAATGAGAAGGAGATTTATGCTCATACGCGAATGATGCGCTGTGTAGAGAGCGCAGGTTCAGCTAGTGCTAGGATGAAAATTTGACAGGATGAAAATTTGACATTTCACAAAAATCCGAGTGTCTACTGGACAGTGATAAAAGCTAGGACTGTACATATACCCTTTGCGGAAAATCAGCTTGTGTAAATTAATTCTTGTTGACGACGTCAACTCAACAGAAAGAAGCTTAGAGTGTCGCCTATTATGTGGAAAGACAAGCTAGCGATAAATAAAATGGCTTATACAGTAGCTTCATAGCATAAAATTATTAAATAAAAAATAAGAAGAAAAAACTTTACAAAAAATGTTCAAATAATGTGAACAAATGTCATATTTAAGACCAGATATTTAGCTTTCAGCATACGCAACCCCCTCTGTTCACAAGTACAACACTTCAATAACCTCCTTTTCTTTTTGTTTTATGCTCACACTGATCCATATATGTGAATCCTATGAAACCTAAAAGTGGTGAAGATAAGACCTACAGCCTAAAAATTTACTATACGGAATTTTTGTAGAAATAAGGACGCAAATGACTATTTTCTTTTTCGAAAATTTACGTACATACACACATAACAAATTTTACGTACAGGTTCATGTACACCTGGCTACAAAACACTGCAGCAGAATATTAATTATCCTGTAATTCATTAGATTATACATGTTGAAGAAGAAGATACATAATTCCTATCAGAGGGAACTTAGGAGAGCTTGAGAAACCAAAACTGTCGAACATACGAGTATACACGAAAAAATCTTGAATGCTCATCATCTATCAAAACATCTATTTTCATCCATCGGCTAAATGTTTTAAATACATCTTTGCCACAAAGTCTTCAATCATTTCTCCTAGCCATTAAGTCCCTTCGAATCATAATTTCCAATAGTTTTACCAACGGATATCGACGACTCTAAATGTCACGTAGAAAGTATTAACGTACCGCCTTCTCTCTCCCTCTGGGTTTGACAATCTTTGGGCTAAGAATACAGATTCTAAAAGCAGCAAAATAGGACTTCTTATTAAGCATAAATGTGTAATCATTTTTTTTTTTAATGTTGTCACCACCTCTTTGAAAGCCATATTTTCGTAATAATGCGTAGGATTTTACAGATACTGTATTTGTAGGTGTTACTAGGCGCACTTTTCTCTTTTAGAATATGGGGGCCGCGGTGGCTCAGTGGTAGAGCGTTCACCTCTGGTGCTTGGGGTCTCGGGTTCGATCCAAGTCCCCACCAAGTGAACTTTGTGGTGGACAAACACCGTGTGTGTAGGTTTTCTCGGTGTTCTCCCGTTTCCTCCCACTTTCTTCATTCCACCATTTCAATCATTATTCATAATCTCCTTTAGCTTAACCGGCATAACCGCGGTCGTAAAACTTAAAGATTTCATTTCATTTTCTTTTAGAATACGCCCCCCCAAAGCAAAAAATGGATCGCATTTTATCCCCCCCGAAAAGAGATATTCATTATATCAATTTCAATAACTTTTTCCGATTATTTTATATTCACTGGTATCTTCCCTGCTTCATTACGGTGTACAACAGGATTATATATATATATATATATATTGCGTCTCTTAAAGAGCCGTTTGCACTCAGTTTTTTTTATCGAAACGAAACACAATAAAAAAAATATATGAAACAAGTAACTCTTGTACTTACATTCGTAGACTGTAAGAATAGCTACAGCGCTCACAGCGTCCCCGACACCGTTCTCTGCAACACATTCATACTCTGCGTCATCTCTTGTTGAGCGCACTGGCTCTATCCTTAGGAGTGAACCGCCTGGATAGTTGTGGACCAGATACCTCGACTGGGTCCCCGACAGCTTCTTCCCATTCTTTCTCCACTGAAGAGTTGGGGATGGGTCTCCAGTCGCCTTACAATAGAAAGCGGCAACACCTCCTGCTTTCACTTGCTGATCACGAGGTCGAACTGTGATTTCGGGCGGATCTGGAAGGAGAAGAAAAGGCCAAAAATTAGATCTAATCATAAAATATGTTTCTAGTACACAACTCTTGGAAACACTCCATAAAACTAATAAACCGATACAAAGATATGATAATAGATAAAGCATCCAAGTCTGTTTAGATGACCATGTATGGTCCAGACAAATATGATTCAGGCATCTAGGTTTAAATGTACTGTAAGTTGTAGTCCATGAAAGATCGTCTGCAATCATGAAAATTATGGAGAATCAAGAATTAATCTTTATACACTTACATCTTTATACAACAAATGTACAGCTAGAATAGATTTACCATGAACGTAAGAACTTTGGTCTACCTATCCTCCTGATTTTAATCAGTTAATTATAAAACATTTTCTTTTCCTTTTTCGATAAGTTAACCTTAATACTCGCAAAATAAAACGAAAAAAAGAAGCTGCCCTTTATGACTGACGTTTGAAACAAAATATTAATATGTCAGTCACTGGGAAGGATTAATTTTTCTACTGTAGTATTTAATACGCTGCAACAGTTACTAGCATCATCTCCATCACCTCGAGGTAAATTTAAGTAAAAGAGAAAGATCGTTACGCTTAGGTGACTTGACAAGAGGTGGCGTACAGCGGAGATGGGTCAGTGGCGTGGAGGAGGGGAGTGGAGTGAAGGGTTTTGGTGTCTGTATGGGACAGTTCCACTGGGGGCAGAAGACACTTCCGCGACGGAGGATATTTATCAGGGAGTTTTAGCTCAACTTCTGTGGCATCCAGGGAGCAAGCAAGAACAACGCTGATGCTAATGCCAACCGCATCTACTACATCACTTGTTCTGTGACGTCACGCGTCCAAAAGAAACTTTCCTCAACGCCATACCAGAACAACCAGCACGTAACATCAAGGGCCTGCCCTGCGAACACTTAGGGTCCTTTTGGACAGAAACGAGGATTAATTACACCAAGAGGTTATTTCACATTTTATTTCTAGGTTTTGATGAAGCCATACACAGTAATAGCTTTATTAAATTAGTGTGTTGCGCCATAAATATACACACAAAATTACACAAATTTGATTAAGAATAAAACTGTACTTCTCCCTCTCTAATATTATTAGTTCACCTTTAGATTGTATACCATACTTATCAGGAAGTATATGTTTTAGACAGTATAATTCGTATTCGTATTGGTATCATTTTTGTGTGTCTACATATGAGAGAGATGAATGACCATGTATTGGTTTCTATTACTGACTTTAACTAGCAAAAATATAAGCATCCTTAGTCAATATCTATTTTAAAATATGGTTTAATGCTTATACCTAACTTAATTTTTGAATATGATCACATCATTAGTGTAAAACGGAAAAGGTTTCGTGCCGGGGAAATAAATCACTATATTTGTAACAGGAATTTTCAATTCTCGATGGAAGGTGCCTGACAAAGGCTATGTAAGTTAGTAATTTTTTTTTATTAACAACTTTAATTCTGTATTTATTTTTAAAACAAGGTTTAAGACATATTCACACTGGACTGTATAAACATGTACCGTAGTATGTACGCGCTATCGGCGCGGGAGATCATAGCTCGATTTCCGGTGGTGCTCATTCGCTTCGGATCCCACGTTAACTGTAAGTTCACGTCTCATGTAGCCCTACTGCTCAATGGGATGTTGAACTTCAAATCAACTAACAAATATAATACAATTCGTCATTTGCTTGGTAGAACTAAGGAAAGAAACTGCAGAAACCTTACTATAACCCAGGACTGCAACCTGTCTCTTCGAAACAGTGAAACGAGAATGTTAAAAATTCACTTATACTTGTTTCGTATTGGTTCATATTAGCTTTGCTGCTTCACTGAGCAAATCAACGTTTATTTTAAAACAGTAACTGGGTGACAGTTTCGCCAATTATCTGAACACATTGACTTCATCAGATACTTTGGAAACAAGGGAGAATTACATCCAAATATAACTGGATACTGGAAGATGGTTCTGAACGTTGATTTGCTGACCGAAACGGAGTTATCCAATCATAACAAAAGTTGACAAAAGTAAAACTAAACACCACAGATCCATTTCCCTCACTGGCCCGATGGAAAACTAAGCTACAAATTAAATCTTTCCAATGAGGGGCAAGTTATTGGATCTGTGTTATTTAGTTCCACTTTTGTCAACTTTTGTTATGATTGGCTAAATCCGTTTTGGTCAACAAATCAGCGTTCAGAACCATCTTTCAGTATCCAATTATATTTAGATGCAGATTTTATTTTAAAATAAACGTTACTTTGTTCAGTGAATTATTTTTTTCAAGTTCAAGTTGTTTCGTGTGTTACTTCCTTTTAACTGATTTGTTATTACAGATTCGAAATTGATAACTTGATTTGTACATATTCGATTGAACTGTAGTATTTCGTTATTATTAGTGCAATCATAATAATTATTATTTAAAATGAGCGATCAGTACGTAAAATAGCCGAATTAATGTTGCACTACAGAAGTCCCTCTTAAAAATGGAACAATCTGCTTATAATGCTGTTGATAACACTGTGTACCTGAAATCCAATTCCGTCCACATACATAGTTACTGAGTCAACTTTCTCAATATGTCACAATATCCATCCACCAACATGCATGTTCTTATTGAAAAATGAAATCGAAATCGTTAAGTTTTACGTCCCACGGTTATGCCGGCTAGGCTAAGGGAGGCACTGATGATGACAAATGAAGGAAATTAAGGAAGTGGGAAGAAATGGAGAACCCCGAGAAAACCCAAGCACACGGTGTTTGTTCACCACAAAGTTCACTTGGCGCGTGCAGTGATCGAACCAAGGACCCCATGCACTAGAGGTGAACGTTCTACCACTGAGCTACCGCGCCCCCTATGTTGTTAATGAGACTACACCCTTGTTAACACGTCGCAATATTCATCCATCCACACGTGTGTTCTTACTGTCCGTGTAACAACGGCTGGCTTCTAACAGTTGGGTAGAGCACACGGAGTATTGGTGGAGCTGTTGCCAAAGACTCTGCAACAGACGCAGCAGCTCTGGCGACAAATTAGGACATTTAACAAGTCATAATTTTATAATCATAAAAATATAAAAAGAGCGTACGGTTTCCAAATAACAACAATAATAGTACTTGGATTATTGATCTGTCAGAGGCCAGCCCTTGTTGCACGGATAATAGTAAAGCGAAAACCTTGTCCAGATGTAACATTCGTATACCCGTATGTGTGTTCTTAGTAAGGCGACAACCTTGTCAACATATCGCAACATACATAAGCTGAAAGCAAGCTCCTAACCGGAGCTCTGGCAACAACGCATTGCAAGCTCATTGGTTCACTAAAAATGCCAATTCTAAAAGTAAGTGGTATAGTGGTGTGCAGCAATGATTTGAGGATTTTGGAAAGTACAAACTTTTTACAATTGTCGAAGTTGGCACAAAAGTTTTCAATACTGCAAAAGAAAAATATAACATAAAATTATCGAATTTACATAACTTTTCAAAAAGGAAAAAAAAAAAAAAAAAAACGAAGCTCCTAATCAATATACAAATGAAAGTGTGAAATCTATTCCATTATGTAGATACAGCAGTAGTTTTCTGCTAACCTACGTGAATTTATAAAACATTTTTTTAGTTTTGTAACCGATTATAGGCTACATTGGCGTGTGTAAGAATATTCCAATTGTAGCTGATTGAATCGAAGAGGTTTTATAGATTTCCTAAATACAAAAGAAAAGTATTTTCGGAAATAAAGGAGAAATAAGCAGAAATAAAAGAGAATTATTATTTCTGGACGTTGCGTGATGAAATACACAATTATTCAGACCCAAATCACCGCCTTCCTTCAATAACTTTATGCTATATATATATATATACGTATGTGTATGCGGAACCAACGAGTGTATATATAGATATGCTTTTATAACTTATGCACAAGGAAAAATAGAGCTTGTAAGAAAAGAGGCAGAGAAAAAAAAGAGATCGATGTATCCAATAACTGTCAACTGCAAAGAATGGCTTAATAACAAGAAGGAAGAAGAATTTCTAAGTTTAAAAAGGTAATAGGTAGTTGTTTTAAGGAATTACATCTGACGAAAGGTAATCATGAAAGTATAATGAACTATCGTTTCTTGGCTTTTGAGAATCAGGTTCTTGACTTCCAGTAAGAAAAGTACGTTTGAACATATATAAAGCAAAGTTTAACAATAATTCTATTCAGGAATTTTGTAACTGCGATGTAATGTGTAACATGACTAATGGCGGCTCTTCAGGCAACTCGCATTGGTTAAAAAACAAAAAATGCTATAATCTAAGGAAAGAACTGTGCCTAATATACTAGTTTCTGTATATTAAAATAACCCTATCCACTAGTCTAGCGTGCTGCAGGGGGGTACAGGGTTCAATTTCCGCTGGAAGTGACTTGAAAACTGAACGCGTTACGCTGGTTTGCATTCCAGCCTAAACTATAGATTAGTCTCATATAGCCTCGATGCTGAAAACAGACGCTAAACTTGAATAAACGAACAAAGTAACCTAATTTAAGACTTATTGATATTACAGCCCATGATGAGCTGTGAGCTGCCAGACTGTGATGTGTGGTCAGTTCATCAGCTTTCAAAATAAAAGTGGTGCCTACAAAACGAGAGTTGAAGCTGTCGGTCTCGAAAAGATGTAAAAGCAATGACTCGTCTCGCAAAGAGTACCTGTTTCTACTGGAAAAGCTCTCTCGTTTATAGTTACGAAAATTCTGTCTCGTTTCGGAAATGTATCAGTTTCTACTGGGAGAGTCGTCTCGTTTATAATCACGAAAATTCTGTTTCGATTCGGAAACGTATCAGTTTCTATGGAAAGAGGCATCTTGTTTATAGCCACGACAATTCTGTCTCGTTTCGGAAATGTATCAGTTTCTATTGGAAGAACAGTCTCGTTTATAGTTACGAAAATTCTGTCTCGTTTCAGAAATGTACCAGTTTCTATCAGAAAAGTGTCTCGTATACAGTCATGACAATTTTGTCTCGTTTCGGAAATTGATCAGTTTTTATTGAAAATGCAATCTCGTAATAGTCAAAACAATTCTGTCTCGTTCCGGGAATGTAACAGTTTCTATTGGAAAAGCCATTTTGTATATAGTCATTAAAATTCTGTCTTGTCTAGTTTCATGAATAATCCTATCCCAGACTCATTGTTTCCAGTTCTCTAACCTAGTGTTCACTACATCTTAATTCAACTAGCTTTTCAACTGTCTCACGATGATGGAACACTAAAAACACCAAAGGTTGCGAAAATACAAGTTAACTAATAAACTTATGTCAGGTGTTGAGACAACTTCAGAATTATTATATACACTTTGAGACAGCTTCAGAATTATTATATATTTATACTTTATAATTTGGTGGAGCTGACAAAAAATAAAATCTGAGCTGTGGAGTGGTGAGGGCGAAAGAAAACCACCTATCTTCCTCACACTCTCAAAATATTTATTACGACTACATGAATACGAAAGTATCAAACCTTTTAGGCAAAAATCAAACACAAACACATACATATATGAAGAATTACACTGTTAGTTTTACGTTCCACTATACTCTGTAGGTTAAAGAAAACGGATAATTAGTGAAATGCAATGGGTGGAATGAAGAAAGTAGAAGGAAACGAGAAAACGTCTAGCAAATCCATGTACACGGTGTTTGTCCACCACAAATCCCACCTGGCGCAAGCTGGCGGAGACCCTATGTACCGGAGAGAACGCTATCACTGAGCCACCGCGGCTCCACAGAAGATTAATGAAATAATTTGTGAAAGGAGAATATGGGCTGAAATGGGAGAATCTCACAGAGAAAACCCATGACTACGATGCTATTCACCCGAACTTCTATGGTATGGGATCGAAGTAGAAACCTCTTGTGTCGGAGGTGAGCGTTCTACCATTGAGCTACCATGCTCCCAATACAAACATACACAAACACGATTTTCTCACTTGGGTGCATAAAAGTTGAGAACATCCAGCATTCTCTTCATATGGAACTAGTGTTAAGTATTGTCACTTTCTTTTGATTTAATTTTGAAGGAGCACAAACAACACGTTACGAAGACCATTAGCACAGAGAATCAAAACATTGACGATACCATGCACACAAAATGGATGTTAATTTGCGTCTACCAATTTCAAAATCTTAGGTCTTACAACGTTAATAATGAAAGTGACTTCTAAAGTTGCATAGTAAGGAATTCTGGAAAGAAATGCTTCATTAGTATTCTGTTTGACCGCTGCGTATTCCTTTCCTCGTGTCGATTGTCATTTGTTCGTATGGCTTATTTGATAGTTGAAGGAAGATCGGACAAATGGTGAGAGGATCGCTCTGACAACATCATTCTCTCTCTCTTCCACAGCATCTTATTCGTAAGACTCTTCTCTCCTGTAAGGACGGCTTTCTCTTCTAGGCCCTCCCGTTTCCAATCAGATTTTCGTCGGCGTCACACTGAAGTAGTTATGAGAATAGTCAGCTGTCAGGATTGGTACTCGTCTTTTGACGCCAACGTCCTATTTCAGTCACTTTCTTCTCGTTTCCACGAGCAGATGTTCCCCATAGCTCTCAGGGTATCCATGTAACTCTGGGTAAATGCCATTCCTCTCTTTAAGAAACTACCAAGATCGGACACGAAGATGTTGTAAACAAGTTCTTCCAACGATTTTTACTTCAATTTATTTACATTTCTAGAAAAGTTCCGTTAGTTAGATGTTAATATCATTGTATTATTTGTAATTAAAAGTGTTATGCAAAATGTGTTACGGAAAACCCAATTGTATATATTATTTATATCTGACAAGAAATATGTTTATCCTATGGAAGAACAATGACAGACTTGGAAAATAATTATCCGGATTCTTAACCGAAAATTGTTATCCTTGATTTCTGAATGATACAAAAATGAATCTATGTACTTCTAAATTTTACATAGATATACGAAAAAATTAAAGGCTGGATTTGACTATGCAGCTTAGAAATATGTTATATACCATAACATACAAGAAATTAGTTACTGTAACTATACGTATCATATTAATTTCTCTTAAATTTATGTACAAAAATTATGAAAGAACTCAAAACGAATCAAATTAAATCTTTAAACGCCTCATGATTATGATTTATGAACTTAAGATAATCGAAGACTATTAAAACTTAGTAACTACGAAAGAACCGATGGAATGAAAGTGTGTTTTCGGATGTCCGAGAAAATCCACAGACACGATTTTGTGAACCACAATATCTTATGGCCTCGAATCAAAATTGAGACATTTGGACCACAAATGAACGGTCTATTACTGAGCCACAGTGTCCTCAATAAAAGGAATTAAAGTAACACGTATAGAATTCGAAGTTCGTTATTGCCTCCCAAGTTAATACATCACATTCTTTTAGTCTATTTATAAATTACAAAATCATGACGTCCTATACAGAAGCATTTTAAGTTTAGTTATGAATGGTTTTTGTCTTCAATAGGTGAATTGAACAGGTCTTAAATTGATCATAAAGACATTCTTCATAGCATACTTTTCGATTGTCAGATACAATATTATATATATATACTGTATCTGCATCATTGTGACACACAAACTAGTTTCTTATTTCTATCATCGATTTGATGGAACAGCACTCACGGTGAAGAAACTGGTCCACTTGTTTCTGTTCTACAGATATTGACACACAACATAATATTTTGATTTGAAAGACGTGTAATAGAAACATTGAATGTGATAAAAAGTACACATACTCTACTGTATATAAATCATCTTATGATAGTAAACAGACCGTTTCCTTTAGCCTAGTCGGCATAACCGTGGCACGAAAAAGATTTCAAGATGATAAAAAATATTCTTAATATTACTTCCTCTAAAGTTGTAAATAGTTCAAAATATAAGTGTTATACTCTTAATCAATTTATTCGAAGTAATTTCACATTTACATGTAGCTGATGCGTTTATTACATGTATAATGTAATAAAACCAAACCACTTTATTTTTCAAGTCAGTTTGGAGTATTGCTCTAGTAGCTTCAAATATTAGTTTTTTTTAAAAAAAAAAAAAAAAAAAACAAAGATCTTTATATAATACTGAACTAAGGTTCCATTTTTTAAAAAAGATAACAGCACAAGTCTCAGTATAATGCGATAGCTGCTTGAAAAAAAAAAACTTCTTAACTTCCAATATTGAGCTTGCAACACTGATGTTTAGTGACGCAGTCTTGCTGGACGTTTAGATTAACAACATAATCGTTCAACGCTAATGTTTATACTCACATTTTTCTTCATAGCGAGAAAGAGAGAGAGAGAGGGAAAAAAAAACTTGGGGTATAAACAATTTTATAGTCATTTTCATTATTATAACAAAAGTTAAAAAAAAAGAGAAAATATAACGGAAAAATTACAAAATTATGTATTTTATGAAGAAAGGAACATTAACATATTTTTTGAAAACTAATTCATTCCTTTGCTATTATGATGGTACAAAATTAATATTTATACAGCATATTCTTTCACTGCAGAATTATTTTTATTCGAATAGCGTAAGTTAATTAAGTTTTTTTTTTTTTAACGTTTTGGCATTATACAAGATATGTTTATTTTGTATATAAAAAGGCACAACGTTTTTATGTTAAAACTTGGTTATGGCATTTATCAAGCCATAAAAACCAAAGCATTTTCCCCCTTTTCTATTTAACTGTATTTAATCTTCTCTGTCATGATTAAAGAGAAAAAAAGAAAGAAAAAAGAAAGCACTGCGTCCTATTCGCTCAATTAAATATCATAAAACAGAAGAAAAAAAACGTCCGTGGAAAGATATTATTTTTCTGTGGCGGTACTGTTAATTAACTCTCAATAAAATCGTTTGACTCTCATTAACTTTCGTTGAGGAAAAGATTGCCTTCCATAACGACTCGCTTTTTCTTTCTTTCTTTATCTTGTGTAAAGTTTTGTTTGTTCAATACCTTTTTCGCCCTTCTCTCTCTCTCTCTCCTTTTTAGCGTTTTCCTCTTTTTTTACAAGAATCAAAAAGTCATAAAATCTAGGGAAACAAAAGACTGCTCGTAAATAGTTTCTCTCTTGACAACTACGGTTTTATATAGGTTGACAGTTTGATGTTGATTTGTATATAAATTTTTGTGGAACTTATTTCTAAAAAATAAGCTATTTCTCTTACGTTACTTGCTACTGTTACGTTCAAGTACAGTAGACATGAGTCTGAATTGATTTACTATGAACTGGCTCTAGAATGTATAACAATTTTGGTTTCTGTGCTCGAAAATCTGAGGGCTCAGTGGTAGAGCGTTCACCTCTAATGCATGGGGTCCTTCGTTGGATCCCAGCTCGCGCCAAGTGAGCTTTATGATGGACAAACTCCTTTAGAGCAGCCGGCATATCTGGCCACTAGAGCACTTCTATTTCAACTGTGCTCTTTCTGCCGCTGCTGTCGATGTGATTTCCCGTACCTCCCTCGAAAGAGGGACAAGTTGATACGGCCGAGATCTTTCAATTGTTGGATGCGAAAACGTTGCCACAATGTATTATTTCACGGACTTCGCTATGCTCGGTCTTGTTAACTACTCTAAATAGCCTACAATATTCATTCGCCAAAACTAAATGACTGAATGACAAATTGGCAACACAGCTGAGGTCATTCACTTCTTTTCCTTAAGCAAAGGGAGGATTTCATCCGGCATAAGGTGTCGAGGGTGGGACCGAAGTATATTTCGCATATTTTTTCGAGGGCACAAGTGAAACAGACAGGCTCTAGCAAAAAAGCCATTCATGGAACATAGTGCCATCTATGGAAGAGTTAATGTACCAGTTTCAACAGTTTAGTTGCGTCAGTTCGTTGCAAGGAGTCCTTCGAACCAGTCGTTGTGAGTTGGGCTCTCATTCAGCATGACAATGATCTAGTCCAAATGGAGTCTTGGACAACGCTACAGTCCTAAATCTGGACTGTAGACTTGGTGCTGAATCTTCTCAAAGCTAGTCTTTCACTGCAGCAATAACAGTTGTATGGACCAGTGCATTATTTATTTATTTATTTATTTATTTATTTATTTATTTGCCATCAACACAACAGGCATAAGCCCAATTATAGTGTTGGTGTATTACATAATACATTTACAATAGTTTTCGTAAACATAGAGTTCATATTGCAGATGTCAATTTCTTTATGTTTGATACATATTTTGTTATAAGTAGAACACATTCTCCAAATTGGTGATTTCAATAATACGTTGGTCCTTGCTTTTTTGCAATAAAACAGACCAGAGTTATTAGCACGACTTTTAAGTGTCGGGACATGAAAATTTAATGTTGATATGAGATCCGTACAGTTAAATTCGTTTTGTACTATTTTATGGAGAAAAATCAAATCTGTCACATTTCACCTTTGTTCAAGTGTAGGTATACAGAAGTTGTCTATTAATGTTAGATAATTTTCATAATATGGATAGATTCCAGTTGTCTTGTACGTCAAGTATTTCATAAATTCAGATTGAACCTTTTCCAGTTGGTGTCTGTATTGCTGTTGTGATGGGTTCCAAATCACAGCAGCATATTCCAGTTTTGATCGGACATAGGCATAATACATTTTTGTTAGTGTAGTACTATTGTTAAATTCCTTTCCAATTCTAATTATGAACCCTAACATCTTGAAAGATTCGTTAACTATGTTCTCTATATGGTTAGTAAATGTCAGTTTCGTATCAAATATAACTCCAAGATCTTTGACTGCATTTAATCTATTTAGCAAGATCTGATTCATTGAGTAATTAAAACTCTATTTGATTTTTGTTTCTAGTAAACGATAAAATGTTACATTTGTTTATTTACATTATCATGGAGTATGCGAGCTCAACGCACAACGACTAGTTCAAATGACTGTCTCCGACAAATTGACGAAGCTTGACAGTTCATATTGGTACATTAT
Organism: Thermobia domestica; assembly: GCF_964235325.1. Classification (NCBI taxonomy): domain Eukaryota; kingdom Metazoa; phylum Arthropoda; class Insecta; order Zygentoma; family Lepismatidae; genus Thermobia; species Thermobia domestica. Next base: position 226,478,978 of record NC_137460.1, on the reverse strand, counting down.
TTCTCCCATAGATGGCACCATATGCTAGAAATGGCTTATTACCAGTAGCGTGTTTTTCTAGTGTCAGTCAAAAAAAACTTTTGGAAATACCCTCGTAATATCAGTGGTAGAAATACACCAGCAGAAGTTGATTAGTATTTAGTCCTTTGTCAGAGGCGAGGCTACATGAGATGAGATCAACAATTAGTACGATCAAATCTACTAATGCTTTATCACTGGGAATCGAACCTGGGATTCCGTGCACAAAAAGCCGCACGCATGAGACACTAGACAAGGAAGAGGGCTAACTCGCACACCGGATATATCTTTTTTTTAAAAAAAGCCTAGTAACAGAAGACAGTCGCGTAAACCTGATTCCGAAATTCCTTCGGTCATATTGTTGCATATTAATAAATCTTTGCATAAAACAATACGAATGCAATAATTGTATTAGAATAATTTATGTTAAAATATATGGCTGCATAAGACAAAGATACTGCCATGTCCTAAAGCAATATGATTCATTTTTAACTTAAAAAATAAATAGTTTTGATACACTAAGAATTGTCTCTAAATATTGAGTTTTACACAATTCAAAGAATTATCTGGAGTACAGCACACACACACACACACACAAAAAAAAAAAATCAAAAAAGGGAAAATTCTTTCAGAGCCTATATGATCCATTCTGCGCAATACAAGATAGACGAAAAAAGTCCAGACTTTTGGTATAAAGCTATATAATATCTACTAAAGAACAAAGAAAGAATAAATTAAATTATAGTTGTGGGGAAAAAAAAGTTGTATATTCTGTTTAGTCTGCAGTGGCGCCACAAATATAACAAAATTTTAAAGAAAATATATGAGTCAACTATTATATCAAGTGTACTAACATATTTTTCTTACGTTCTGCGCTAAAGAAAGACAACAGTGACGTTTATAAACTTCAGCCTTGACGTTTCTTTCTACTTTTTACTATATATATATATATATATATATATATATATATATATATATATCCTGGACTTTGTAGCTGGAGGAGTTTTTTTAAGATTCAGATCCAGCAATGTTGCCGGTGTTTGTGTTATGTTGTTGCGCATGAGCACTGCGCAGTGTTACAGGGTAGGGGCCTTTGCAGAGAGACGGAAAGGTTGGAGGGGAGTTGAAGGGAGGACGTCACCTTATGCGCGCAAAGCGTACATGATCAATACAACCTGTAGAGCTGGCGAGAAGAGAAGAGAGTAGAAAGGCTTATCCCCTATGTAATGGTCATATCGCGTGCGTTCTCCTTGTACAGAACGAAGAACGACCAAAAGAAAAGAATAACTGGGCCAAAAAGTCGCCATTCGACTTTTCAGAAGAGACACAGTACGTGAGACAAGAAGAGAAACACTGCTGTACCTGCAATGTTGCAACGTTTACATAAACATAAATTCCTTAGTTGTCTTATCAAATTAAAAGACACAAGTACCTGAAGGTAAAATTCGAATTCCTATAGGACATACGTTTCCACTAGTAAGTTCCTTATGAATACATTTAAAACCAATGAACTCTATATAAAAAGATACAATAGTTTGTAATAGTTGATTGGTAATAGTTTGTGAACATGTCTGTCACGTTCCAATTCAGTAACTTTCAGTTTCAAGATTTACTCTAAATTCTTATCATCCGTGATCCATATTATCAGTAATACAATAACCAATTTTGGCTACTTTTTTTTTTAAAACTATGTCTACTTTTAAGAAAATCCAAATCCAAACAATGGAAATATAGTACGGCCTTCACTTGTATGAGAACATTATTGTTCGCAAAGCAAAAGCCACTGAATTTTCAAAAAGCTGTTAAAAAATTTTACTGTGTATTCATAAATAGTGAATATAACCCATGTTTGGGAATTTATTTCTCATTTAAGTATAGTAATTCTGTTGAAAATGATGTGTTATTAACTTAACCAGAGGAAAAGTTGTATGTTTAGAGAAACCTGAATGAAAATTAATCTTACAATAATATAAAATTTGATATCTCTGTCAAGTAACTGTGAAATAGATCATGGGAAATGATAAGGAAACAGATATAAATAAGTGTAAGATAATTGTAGTAAATGTAGTACAAGTACGAAACATAGCTTTTACCTACGCCTAAAACAGGGGCGCAATTTCAGATTTCGCTTGAAGGGGGCAAGATCACCACCAACATAAAACTTTAATGTTTTGTACTAGTATACGTATTTGTAGACAATAGATTAAGGTATATATATTCCTCAAATTCTTGGGGGGCAATTGACTCCTCCTGCCCCCCTAAATGACGCCCATGGGCTAAAAAGACATTTATTTTTAGAAAGGAAAAGTCAGGGAATGTCTCAGTTTCTAGGGCTTTCATTCTCTGCTTCTATAATTACTCCTATTGTATATTATTAGGCTGTGATTTTTTTCTCATATGGGTCACTATTCTGACGTGAACTTAGTAATATAATATAGAATTATTGTGATGTCTTATCCCTGTTCCAACTGCTTTGCACAAGTAGTACAAATAGACGCATTTTGTTGTAAGTTTGTTTAAAACCATGATAATAACTTGGGAAAATTCTCTCTACCTCAGCAAAATTTACAGATATGTGCAAATTTGGTAACTTTGTTCAGTTCTTTATCTCTCGGAAAGGCGCAAATACAATACTACATTAAATTGTGTTCATTTCGCGATTCTTACACAAAATATATCATACTGTGTTCTAATGGTATTATTTTTCTACTGCTAATAATGGAATACCAAAGTGTTTCATATTTACAATAACACGTCATACACATCATGCAATTACTTGTCTGAGTGATGGAGATGATGCCAATATTTGTTTCAGCAAAGATACTACAGTAGAAAGCATGCAAGATATATTTACAAAATTTTTCACAAGGATGCACTGACTTTTGTACTAAAAATTTACGTTCAACATATTTTTAAAAATATGGTTAAATACTCAATATCACATATTCAACATTGAAATTATCTACAGATGGAGAAGAACTTAAGGGAATTCACCCTCCGATACGCATCAATGAAACATCAACTACATACGAGAAAGCGTAATAATAAATATGGAATGCATTTACATACATGTAATGTAATTATATGTTAATAGAAGTGAATGCTATTATGAAGCAGATTTGATATGCATACAGAGAATATATTAAATTAAGTGTTTGAAGATTTCTATACAAATTAAGTAGCATTGTTACCTACGTTTGATTTTCTCATTTCTTAAACAGAACAGCATCAAAATGTTGTAAATATTAGCAGTAACACATTGTAATAAAAATGTAATTACTACATTTATAAGCAAATAATATACACATAATATAAATAACATGCAAGAATCAATCGTATTTACAATAGCAAATATAGGTAGACAGTTTTCAAAATGAGATTTGATGAACTAGTAATGTCAATTCATACCTGAAAAAATACATAAGTAAACATGAAAACAGCACGGACAATCTTCCTTTCTATGGATCTTTATATACAGTACATTATCCATAACGACTTGTTAAGTTACCGTATGAATAAATTAATTGTTCAAATAATAGTTTTGTCTGTTCTGCACATAATCCTATATTAATTTAAGAAATGATAAAAGTCTTAGTTCTTTTAAGTAATATTAAAGTTACTGACAACGTTATAATCCAATTGTTTTGCAATTAAACTAGAAATGATAAATGAATTAATTTGTTTTATATTTTTTTTGGGGGGGGGCATACATATTAAAATTATGTGCTTTTCTTTCACTGAGTAAAATGTTCTGAATGTAAAACGAACATTAATAAATTCACACACATTTTGTACATAGGAAGGACGGAGTATCCCTTATGAAAACAGAGATAGTTTTTCACATAGATCCATCATTTTATACCAAGAAATATGATCGCGGATACTCGAAAACGTGTCCTTCGTGAGCAAAACGCGGTTTCCATAGTAAGCTATACAAGAATCCGGATTGGGGCAAGAAGGGGGGCAAACATTTATAGCTGATTTTTTTTTCAACGAATTTGTTTTGAATTACGAGTTGTTCAAAAATATTTTTTGCAGGATATCAAAACATTAGAGAAGGATTTGCTCGTCGATGTGCACGCTTATATTTTCAATTCAACACTAACAACAGGCATCGAAACTACAAAAAGAAGAGTTTTCCCTGCTGTTTTCGAGGACATAAAGAGCGATTTTTTATTTACCTCTAACGCATTTATAAATAGACATGAGCTGCACCAGTATTCCGTCAAGTGCACATAGATCTGCAAAAGTGTAAAATATTTTCTACGCGGCGGTGATGTTTCTCGGTGAAATATTACAAACAAGTATCCACGTAAAGGGGAAAAAAAAGAAAATCTGCAAAACCGAACTGAAATTCTGGGAAAGCAATGCTTCAATGCTTGTTCTTTTGCCACGCTTTCACTACGTTATTTTAACTTTGAACACGCTCTGCTAACTTTAACATATTGAATATTACAGTTTATACTAGAAATAGGTGCATTTCTATGCGGACTTGATAGAATATTGACACAGTTTTTATTTTTCTACTTTGTGATATGTAGCATAATATATATACGCAATACCACAAAGAAATACAACTGCTTTGACCCTTTACTTACTTGTAAGGTGATATATAAAAGGAAGATCCGAATTATTTCCATCTGTAACAAGTGAATGGATAACGCGGTAAGTAATCTACATTTTTGTGTAATTTATTACATATATATTTCATATAATGAATAGGGGAGCTATACTCATCCAGTGTGTATCTACATTTAAGTTGGATCGCATTATTAAGTAAACAGTAATAAAATAAAGAATATTCTTCATTTTCCCGTCTCCGCTGTTTTCGTTTAGTTATATCATAATGCTCCGTGAGAGAACATACGTAGTTATTGCGATTTAGGTCATCATATAACAGCGAGACCATGAAAGATAAGATCTTTAGTAAAGTGGGCTTCGAACTATACAGTCCCAATTTTTATCCAAAGTGACATACTTTTATGACTTCAGAAACTTGAAGCATAAACTGACGCCAATGAAAAAAGGAAAGAAAAAAAAGTTTCACGTTATTTACAATGGGAAATGGTGTCAAAATTTGGAAGTTATTATCAAAAACAAACTCACGAAAGAAAAATATAGATTTTTTTAAAAGAAAATGAAACAGAAAGATTTTCATAACAACATTGTTAACTTTGAAAACATAATGGCTTAAAGGAACTAATAGATCGAAGACAATTAATAATAAAATCGTAAATAAGAAAAAGGTCAGAAAAATAATAACGAGTACACAATAACAACTAAGATACGTGGAATACACTGACAATAACTGCTAATGCTCTTTTTTCAACTTTATAAATATATTTTCTGTTTTACGATCCCATTACGGATAAAGATAAAAATAAAATGTCAGGATATGTAGTGTTTCGGGTTACAACATGTTCATGTACTGTCCATCATTTTTTCTAGTATCTTGTAACACGGAGAGTGTAAGTGAATGACACAGTATAGGTACATAGAACACGGGACCACCTTTATCAGGATAAACAACAAACGCTTTGTAACAAAACAAACCAGAAGTATCTTCAGCACTACACAGTGACGCTATCCACAAGCAATTTGAGTTTAAATTCGATTGATAGTAATATTTGTCAAGATAAAATGTGTTGCAAGGTGCACTGTTCTCACTACACAACAGTCTTATCTACAACATAAGAGAATAACCACTAAATGCCATCGGTTGTGACTGGACCAAATCTAGTTTGTGATCAAACATATTTGTCAAGATCAACTTGCAGCCCAAGTAGGGATGGTTATAGCAGAATTTGCACCCGCAAATTCGTGCACTGAACACAAATGCTCTAGCCACAAGGGTACAGAGAAACTCTACATGGAAATTAGGATGCCATAGGAAGCTGAATGCAATACCATGTTCATAGCAACATACTGCTGCACATTCACAAGATTGAACTACATACAGAATATACTGTTAACAGTATCGACACAACGTCCATCATCTGTAATAAACATCTGTTACAAGTGTCAAATGATGCAGGTGGAATGACATAAAGTGTGAATTACGTGATGCACCTTAATACTTTCATATAATGTATTTTGCGTTTTGTATGTTAATCTGTTTTAGATGTTTTAAATTTAGGGAATGTTCAGTGACTGTATATTTTTGAGGTTTTATTATCAAAGTACAATTATACAGACTGTCAGTAATAGTAGACCATGTGATATTTGAAACTGTGAGCAAATCTATTCTGAGAATGTTAAAAGAAAGAACAAAGAAAGGTCGAAAGATAATAACAGTAACAATTAGATATATACTTTACGTGAGGCTTGGATTCCATTATATGGAGACAAAAAAAAAAAAAGTGTGTAGTATGATTATGATCAGTCTTTAAAAACTTGATCAGAATCACGCATTTGCATAAAAAAATAACAAAGCAGTGTGATTTTAATAATACGTTAATTTAGGACGGAAAAAGTTATTGTCAGCGAATGATATTGATAACTTTAACGTTTGATTACTAAGAGTATGTTATGTGTTACACTGTTGCTACTGGCTGTGAAATGGCAACTGAGATAAAGGTAATTAATTACATAAACATGACGTTAAAACCCGAGAACGTGTAGATTTATTTGTAATGTTTGATCACAATGGCTGTGAAATTTTAGAACAATATTAACGTTTATACTACTTCACAAGACTGCAGAAGTATAACTGAAGTTTCCTCGTAGTTTTTAAGCTGCAAAAAATAAATATAGAACAGATGAATTATAACATTTTGTCGCGCCGCAGTGCTTTACTAATCGAACTCCTGGTATCCAGGAATGAATGTTTAAAAACGTTCACCGGAAATAAAAGCAGTATTCTCATTGTCCCTAATGAGGATGTACTTTCTTAAAAGTTATCCCAATAAGAAATCAAGAATGGAACTGCATTATTTCTTTTGAAGAATAACTTTTGTATTTAAATCCATGAAATAAATTGAATTTTAAATAAATTTATCGCAATGTTAAATAAATTGACTCATTACAAAAGGGAGAACAACACTGGGTGAATATAACCACCCTATTACAAATAAATATGCACGCATAAAAAAACATGGTTAAGATCTTAAAATCTGCTTCTCTGCTGCTGCTTCTCTGATCTACAGTATTGTACTGACTGTAGTATATACAGTCCACAACAATTTATGTAGAGCTATAGTGTACCAAACGGCGTACATCAAATTAAGAGTTGTGATGTCTGTGCTTCAAAAACTTCAATGATATTATTTGTGGTTCTCTAAATACCGACTGCGAGACTCAAAATATTGAGTAAAGAATGAAAATATTAGGTTTTATTTATTTTTTTCAAATAACTTTAATCTAACAAGCTACAGACTGTAAGAGCCTAACCATGATAGCTTCTTTCTAAGTTAAAAAATTATAAAAAAACAAGAACTGTTGCAAACTATCCATTTATCCTTCCTGAACTGTTAGTCCACAACAGAAAGCCTCTTCCTTGAACGTGCTTCAATTATTAAAAATAAACAGATAAAATTAAACTAAAATAAAACAGCAGTTTCACAAATTTTGTGGTTTCTAAGGTCACTATTTCTTAAGGACTTAAATCTCTTCAAACACTCCTACACTTTTCCCTGATTGTTTGGTATTATTATCAATAATAACGATATGCAATATTTTGTCAAAGTGAGATGTTGAATACGTACAATACCGAAATTAGCCAGTATGTTTCGTACAGTGCAAACATTTTAAGACTCCATAATGATGACGTCTTCATTTGGACTGTAAGGTAAGTAGTGAAAATCTTTTGCTAATTTCTTTGAAGCACTTTGTAAATACTAAATAGTTTACTTTCCATATTTCCAATAAAATTCATTACTTTTTTACATCATAAACTATTACATACTGTATAAATAGAGCCAGTCTCAGTAAAGAACCATAATCTTGCGGCACAACATATTTCTTTCTTTAATTTTATCCTTGCGACACAATGGAAATTAGGGACAAAAATATTACTTTTCTTTCAGTGGCAACATTCAATGGATTTCGCAGAAAAAGAAAAAAATAGAAGTAGAAAATAACGGTCAGCAGTGAGACTTCGAACATACTGAATTCGTAGAACACGCGAAATCGAAACAATAAAGCTGCTCTGCAAAGCAACCTGAGTTGCTAGAATTTCTGTTATCTATTAGTTGTAGAAGATACATACTATTTATTTGCTGAAAGTATTTAAATTTTTTCGTGCACCTTTGATATTTGCTCTAAGTAATCATACTAACAAATTTCGTGGACCATTATTTATTTGTTGTATCAGGTAAATTGTTATGGTTGCGAAATGAGTTAAGCCAGGCAGACAACTTATACGAAATAAAAGATGATTGAGTCATCTCTTTACTTGTCAGACTTAAATTGATAGGCAACATGTGGCGTAACAGCGAGGACTAACCTATCTTTATTATTCATCCATGAAGTAAGATGATCAGACTTATTGAAGTCATGAATACTTCAGAATGATTTGCATAAGAGACTACAATCAAGATTCTGATAAGGAGACTTAATAGAGAGTGGATTACATACCAATTGGCGGTTCATCTTGAATGTTGAAACTTGGGGCTAACAATAATGTAAGTTATCCTTTAACAATATACTTTCAATCAGTTAAAGGTAGAATCAATGAGCATTCTTAACCAAAAATATCACACTGAATAGATTCTATACACAAGATTTCTCGCAAAATCTCTGAGTTCGCAATAAATATATATCTTAGTTCCCAGGCAGATCTTAGCCTGGTAGTGATTTTATCAGATATCACTACCGTTCCAACTCACACTTTTTGAGAAACACTGCCATTGTATAATTTTTGTTAATAGAAGCCTACACAGCGATTACATGATTGTTGATTTGGAGTCTTGTTTCGCACATGTACAGTGATAACTTAGTAATTGGGAATTGATGTAATTGTCCGGGGAGCTACTAACAAAGTTATTAACTACTGAGCCATATATATTAATCAACTTTGCATATAAATCTTTGTCGCATATTAACATAATTTTCCTACTAGCTCAACAATGTTTCAATTAATTAGGGTAATGAATGGTTGAAATCACTGCCTGCCAGGAAATTAATCAATTACAATGACTATCAAAGAAAGTAATTATCAGGAATCCTAGATAAAGCTTCCCCCTCTCTCTATTATATATATATATACTTGTACACATAAGTGAAGATAATAAGCTACATTGCTGAGTCAAAAAACGCTTAGTCATAGTGATCTTACCATGATGCAAACATCTATATGTAACAATGTTCTGTCTATGAATGACACTACAGGGTATAGGATTTAACTTATTATTTTAAACTATCCATTTTTTTAAAATACACTATTTATCAATAAAACAACAAAAGAGGCCAAAGAAATTAAAGGTTATTCGGGGGTTACAACAATAATTGTAGAAACTGGGAATATTTTGCGTTTGAACGTCAAAATTATCGTAAATGCCAATCTCGCATTCTTTTCTTTTTTCTAGAAAATGCCTCTGTTAAAATTACCAGAAATTGTAGCCTCATTGATCTAGAAAATGCCTCTGTTGAAGTTACTAGAAAAACTAGGCGAATTGATCAGTCTTAGTTTCCGGAATTGTCCACAACAGAACATTACATGACGGACAGAGTCGTAATTATGATGTAGATTATAAACTATTTTACGCGACGGATTGAGATAATCATAATTCCAACTTTTCTTTGTAAACTGGATTATGAGGGAAAAGTACAGACATTCTGCCATAAAAGTTGGTACACAGAATTTTGGCGGTATATTAAAATGTTTTTAATTAGTTCTACATAATATCAAATGCAGTAAACAATGTATCGGGATATGAAGGGTGATTTGGACAAGTTCTGTAACAAATTTCAAATTTTGTAGAAAATATTTTATTTTCAATTTTAGTTTTTGTACATGCATCAGAGATCATCTTATTAAGCTAAGTGAGCATGTGGAGTCCACAATCTAAATTGCAGACTATAATTCCGTGAAACATGACACGAAAGCTACAATAAAAGAGCAATCAAGTGAAACTTCAAAATTGTTACATGAATCCTTATCTAAATCTTTTTTTAAACGAAATTTATTAACGATTTCAGAGAAAGATAAAGTGATAGTTTACAACAATAACAACACAACAAATTTCACAATTTGGTTGTTTTTCGTTTAATCAAAACGTTATCTAAACAAAGACCCAAAGGGGAGAAAGAATTAACTTCAGTAAGTTACCAATAAAACACACAAATAACCAAACTGTGAAACAAGAAAACATAATGAGCTTTCTCGAGGCTAAGTGGTTAGCGTACGCCTTTGGCGTGGGACAGCCGAGTTCGATTTCAGGTAAGAGCTTATGAGATTCGGATCGCACGTTCAACTGTATTTTTACATCTCATACAGCCTTACTACTGAAAAGGATCCGAAAATCAAATCATATCAAAATCAAAGAAAATATAGTTAATGTTTAAGGTGCATGCACAGTGTTCGCAGATTGAAGATATTTTATAACAAAATTGAGCAAATAAAAACAGGGATTCTTATGGGAATAAAAACAGGGATTAAGTTAAAATGCCGAAATTCATGGAAATTGTCGGGATCAGTTACATGTCAATTTTTTATGGTCCTGTTTCCACGCTATCGTATGTCGAGAACAACCGATAAAGCTAAATTGTCTTCAATTTATTTCCAAGTCTTCCTTTATTGATGCCTTGGTATATGACCTACTTCTGTGTGTCCGTTCTCAGTCACTATTCTGGAGAACTTCAGTACTGAATGAGGGAACATATCACACGGCCTACTTAAGGACATGGCCTTGCTCAGATTCAATGCTGTCTTTCAATCAAGAAACATTCAAGTAAACTATTGGCATAAGTGAAGAAAGACCACCATTTACAAACTAAGGAAAATTTAACTTAAAAAAGGGACATTTCTATTATGAGGATTGCCTCAGAAAATCTACGAACACTGGTTATGCACTAATAATAGCAATTTAAACTTAAAATATGTACTATAATTAAGATAGATCAAGAAATTAGGTACAAATGTGCGAAGATAAATCAAATAATATTTTACAGGTTTCTCACAATAAATATTACTATTTTGCTACCAGAAAATTTGTTTTAAAGCTGTTTACATATTTTGATTTAACCTCACACATATAATACAGAGACATCTCAATTATTCACGTATGTATACTTGGTTTTCAAATTAACCACTTAGTTCCGAAAGTGTAAATTTGAAATAAACCATATGTGTTAAGTGTCATTCAAAGGCGCATGTGGACGGGGGGATAATGTATTATTTTCCATATTCACCGAATTTCGCCATCTACCATATCCTTTTCCCTAAATAATTGAAAGAAAACACTGTATTGAAATTTACAGAACGTATGAGCAGTAGGACCTGTAACAGATTTTGAACATATTATTTCCAGCCAAGAAATATACTATGACGTTATAAAATTATCAATCATTTTTCTGGCATGAGATGGAAATACAGTAACACGTCTACTACATTTTGAGAAATTTTAGTATTTTCATTTTTTCTTTAAAAAAATTGAAAAAGAAGAAAAGGAAAAATGTAAGTCCTCTGCTTTTTACAGCGATACCCTCAATTTCCGTACAATCGAAGAAACTTCAAGATTTAGACTTCACTATCAGTTAGCACATTAATTTCCAACTGGTCGATGTATGACCTAGGAGCAGGCTTCACGATTCGGCAAGGAACAGAGATAACCGATGAACCATATGAGAGGAATGAAATAATAAAAGTCTGGTATGGTAAGAATAACAATAAATCCACAAATAGCGTAAATGCAAACATATCGTCTATACTATCGAGGTCTTTGATTGCTTGTCACCATTGTCTTTTTATGAAAAAACACAGTCTGCACTATCGATGTCCTTGATTGCCTGCACCACTGTTTTTCTTTTTATCAACCCCAGGTTTGTAGTTTGGTCCTTGTTCTCTCCGTGTGGTTTGCTGAGAATCAGAGTAGCAAAGGATGATGTGACAGATCACCCAGTTGGAAATATCTAAAATGAAATGAAGTATTTGAGTTTTACGTTCCACGGTTATGCCGGTTAGGCTAAAGGAGACTGTGATTATGAGAAATGAATGAAATGGTGGAATGGAGAAAGTGGGAGGAAACGGGAGAACCCCGAGAAAACCCACGAGCACGGTGTTTGTCCACTACAAAGTCCACACGGCGCGAGCTGGGATCGAACCAGGAATCCCAAGCACCGGGAGTGAACGCTCTACCACTGTGCCACCGCGCCTCCCTTGGAAATATCTAGTTTAGAACATGCAAAGCAGGTACTGAATTTAAGAAAATAACAAATGTCACTACTATCTTTTTGCAGAACCCAATGGTGACAAAATTACAACTGGATTGTCTGGAGCAAAGATGGGGCATTGCAGTACGGATGAAAATATACCAATTCCTCCACAACTATTCGCATTAACTATCAAGTAAACTTTAAGAACGAATCGCCATTATAATTAACCATATACCAGATTTATTCAAACTTTGTCACGACTGGCTGACTGAGGAGACAGCGGTTGCTAACAAATGACTCATTCCTTCGCAATTTTTCTTGCAAAGTTCCAAAGAAGCAACAAAACAACTCACTGTTGAGTATAGTATTTCCCAGTCATCTGTATGAAGAATTTTGAATCAGAAATCGTCTTCCTGGGATGTGTCACCTACACTTTGCTCGGAATCTCGATCTTAGTGCTTATCTTGACATTAATATTCCTAAGCGACGGAGTGTAAGAGAAGGACTTCTTAACTCGGCCAGCGTGTTTGCTGGATCTACTTCATGTGATTTTTGGCTGTTGGATATAGTCAAAGAATGTGTTGTGCTAACGAGCCATGCACTATTAACAGTCTCCGAAAGTGCATTCTGATACCGCGCCGACAATATCATCAGAAATGTGCACTGGAGTTCTGTAGAGCAAAAGATATGGGTTTCAGAACTATACTGACACTGATGGCACCCAACAATGTACTGTGGATGGTTACATGTAGCATATTATTTTTAAATAACATAGTATGAGATAAAGTAGACCGTGTACAGTATTTTGAGATGCTGTTTATCTCTATGCAAATGACTACATATTCCATGACATAACAATCGATGAACAATCGAAATTGCTAGTCAAATGAACTAATCTGAATGACATGGACTTGAATTACTCGGCGATAAGCAATGCCCGCGACAATGTCAATTTTGTTTTACAGTACTTTTGTAACTATAGGCCGTTATCCTTTCACAGTTCTTTCGAAGTTTTTTTTTTAATTTTATAGTATTTTTTGCATAAACTGTAGGCAGTTTTGTTTTACATAAGTTTTGTGTTAACCCGCTTTTGTTTCAGGATACTTTCTAAATATCCCACCTGAACAAAATAAGGCACGTAGTCATATTTACCTTCTTTTTTCTCGTTATTTTGAAAACAGATAGAACTACAAAAATGACGTTAATATTCACTCAATTTTCTACTTGTCAAGGCATATGGCGAAGAGGGAATTGTCTAACAAGTTTACTGAGAATTATATGACGAGGAACCTTCGTTAATCATTTTCGTACTCAATGACACCTTATTTAAACAAGCAGTGGAGTTTTCGTCATAAAGATTTTAAAAAGAAGTTTTCGTAAGACTATATACGCTGAGAGAATAAAAAGTTACTTATAATGTAATTAGTATCTGAAACACAAACTTGTAGTTAAAATGTTAATGAATTCTGATGGTTTTTGAAACTTTGATGATTTGTTCTGATGATTCTGATGATTTGTTAGAGATTTGTCATTCGAATTCTCTCCTGCCCCACTTAACGCAAATAATTGAGAGTTCCCTGTACTTTCCTTAAATTTATAAACTAAAACTAGAAAATTCTTTTCTATTTACTAATAATAAAATTATTATAATGAACTGTTCTTGCAGAAAGCTTTGGTATTATCTGTTACTAGAAACGTATTTCCTATAATTTGCACAATAATGAAACAAAGTGGCAATATATGTAAGAAATTACGAAAATTGTAAGATGAACAATGCTACTTTCCCTCTAAATTTGGGGGGAAAATAACCTCAGAGTAACGCTTAGAGGAAATAAATTTTTAGGGGAAACGTTATCCGATTTTCTATATGCAATATACTTTTCCCCTTGCGATTCAAGTTTCCGCTCAAAATGTTCATCAATATTGAACAATTTTTACTTTAGTGAAGTAAATCTTTTAGAATAGGACTTACGAATAAAATTTCCAGACAAATACCGGTAAGGTGTTCTGTAAAACCAGTTTCGAATAGCATGGAGATTTTCACTAGAGTTCTCGATCAAATATATATTAATGAATATTCACATTGAGCGATTTGTACCTTGAAACATCATTATAGTGAACAACACTCGTAAATCACCAAAGCATATGTTTCAAAATTTTTATTGTTAGCGCTTCATCTACTTCAACTGATTAGTTTGTCTCAAGTTCAAGTCTCCTCGGTGCATAAAGTACTCAGAATCACTGACGCACAATAATGTTATTAAGAGGAGGAGATTCAAGTACTCAAGTTCATATTGCTTCAGAATTGGAGTGATTACTTCATTATCGCAATATTTTGTACAGTCTGCAGCAAAAAAGACCTGCAACATAAGCATGTAAGTTTATTGTGAAACTACACCTAACAGCACTGGGAATCAACATAACGTCTAAGTGGCACGAATCACGCCAGGAGAAACCTCGGTGTCTTCGTTGTTTCACAATAAAGTTACATACTCATGTTGCAGGTCTTTCGCTGTGGACTGTACAAAGGGGATGTTAAAACCCGGTAACATTCTTCTATGCAGACCACTGCTCAAGACGACATCTAAGTATACAATTGTGATATTTGGTACGGGAGTGGAAACCTCAATTAAAATCTCAAGAGAGTAAAATTCGAGATGTTTCGAGAGCAGTATAATACATTGCGGCACGGTGTGCATGCGTTATTAAAGTTTGTACCAATAACCCAATATTTGTTTTGTGATACTACTAGTAGCGTACGCAGAATTTTACTACGGAAGGGAGGGACTGAAGCTCCCAAGTTCATGTTGTTTCAGGGCTTTTGAATACTATCTTAATAGGATAAATGCTTCTTTTTCCATATCTTGTTAAAGGGTAGAAGTTAAAAAGTGGAACCTTCCATTGCGTACATCATTGGACATTGCAGATCAATTATATTGAGACAATTATATAATAAGTTGAGTGTTGTAACAAGTTCTTAGTTACAAGTTTATACAAGTAAGAGGAAATATTTCTTCGAACAACCGTACCTTGAGGCATAATAAAATATATTGTTTATCGTTGAATGAATATTTAGGTAAACTAATGGAATATAAAACATTCGTATGAAAGGTTCAATTGTTATTTACGAACTTGTGGTGTACAATACACCATATCACTTAGCGTAACAGCCCATTTTGAGAGCCTAGGCCACTCCAACGCCATCTGTCAGTGACCGGCTGAAGTACGTCCAGCCTAACAAAGAGCACGTGGTCACTACGCTGCGTTGCCCTGTTACTAACCGGCGTATCAGGTCGTTCATTCACGTGACTCCCCAGTTTGCCTCACGACGCTGGGTGGACGCCTAAAAATTGGAAAGCATTGGCCGGGAATCGAACCCGCGACCACGTGGACGGTGAGTCCAACGCTCTAACTACCTCTACTGTATACTTCCTATTACATATCAGCTGTATGTCTTAATGTACAAGAGTTACAGAAGTGAAAGTAATTTTCAATTAATAAAGAAGCAGTTAAATTTCATGTGAAGCGATCGGTGAACAACTGAAGTTTAGATCTTAATTATCGTTACGTTCGCATTCCTCTTTTACTGCTTCTCATTTATAATACTAAGCATCTGGGCCGGTGTTCTTACAAATATATACAAGCAATTCAAGAGTTAGTTATAATTGGCATTGAGCACAAAATTTATAAAATGGAGTACACATTTGAAGATAACTGTTTTATAAATGCACCGCATGGTGAGATCTCGATTGTACTGTCCTTAGGTGCGTGTATTATTATGCAAAGCACCAAGATGTCTCACAGTTATACAGCTAATTCGTGATCGAGAACTCTAATCGAAACACTAGTAAATGGAGGATCCAGCAAAAGTGCATACCTTTCTAGATAGATATACTGTACGTACTTACATCAGGACTCTGGAACAAATAGGCCAATCTGAAAGCAGTACTCCAAGGCAATTAGCAATTACAGAATATTGTTTTTAGATTACATTGGTCTATCTGTCCGGAGGTTGACAGAACATACTAAGGGGGAGAGAGGTATGCACTTTTGATAGCAAATATATTGTTATCAAATATTTCTTCATCAGATATAACTAACTAATTACACAATTACATAAATCTACGTATTTAGAAATTGTATAATAAATAATAAGAGTAGAAATAATTATACACAAATATAAGTACTCTGTGTCATACAAAGTCATTTAATTAATTACCTTCAATCTTTATAGAAATAATTCAAACTTCGCGTATGCACGTGGGTTATTCAATAGAATTGCCTTCGAACATAGCATGATGCTTAACGTATGGCTATTTATCTTTCACCAGATGTAATTAGTTAACCATTAAGTACATAGTAATTTCGTTAACCATTAATATCTTCATGTAAGTTTAAGTCCGCTACCAATCTTTCACCAGATGTAATTCGTAAACTTTTAATATCTTTATACAAACATAAGTATGCCCACCTATTCTCTTGCCTTGTGTGTGCTATCAATCTTTCACCAGATGTAATTCGTTAAACTTTAATAACTTTATAAATTTACGTCTGAGATGTTAATGAAGTCGTGGTAACTAACTATGGACTTTTACACCAGTATACTACACATTAACGCATATACCAGTACAGATATCAATACAGTGAAACACTGTAAAGTAAATCAGCTTAAAGTATTTCATCACAATGTGCAGGGTCTTGGCAATAAGCTGGACTTTATGGATGTGTTAGTTGAGACAGTGTTGTCAACTGCACATGTTATTTGCATCACGGAGCATTGGTTAAGCTGTACTGATATTAAATCTGTAAAATTAAAAGATTTTGATTTGGTAAGTCATTATTCAAGAGTTAACTTGATTCATGGAGGAGTTTGTATATTCGTTCATAATAAGTTAAATGCTGATGAAGTTGATGTATCGATGTTCAATCTGGAACTTCACTTTGAAGTAGTTGCAATAAGTCTTGCTCATAAAGTGTGTATATGTAGTATTTATAGATCTAATTCCGGTAACTTACGGGTATTTTTTAGAAATCTTGAACTTCTTCTTGACCATCTGTGCAAAAGATACAGTATTATCGTTTTGTGTGGTGACATAAATATAAATTGGATGGTTAACACTAAAGTTAAAACTGATTTACAAAACCTATTAACTTCATTTAATCTCAAAGCTATTGTTAATACGCCTACCAGATTTGGAAAATCAGCACTTGATCAAGTAATAGTAAGCAGAGAGTATCATAACCACAAACTTGAAATATTCAACCCAGGTTATTCAGATCATGATGCGCAATTAGTTAGCTTATCGCTTCCATCAACTAACTTACAAGTGTTGCAAAATACTACCAGAATTGAAAAAAGGTCATTTTCACCGAGTAACATTAGTTACTTTTGTTATTTGTTGGCTCTTGAGACATGGGATGGAATCTATTCAGCTTCCACTATGGACGAAAAATTTAACTCCTTCTTAGATGTATACTTGCACTGTTTTAATGTAGCTTTTCCTCTCATGCCAATTAGTAAATGTAATAAAATTAAGAAGAGTTGGATTACAACTGGTATTCGTAATTCCAAACGAAATTTAATTAAGTATGCTAAACTGATTAATGATACAAATGTTTCTGATGTATTCAGAAATTACGTTAAAAAATATAAGATAACATATAAGAAAGTTATTAAGACAGCAAAGCGAATGCATAATTCGAAAATGATTAATAACTCCAGAAATAAAATTAAAACTATGTGGAATATTATTCACCAGTCGGTAGGACTACATACAAAGAAGGGTAATATTGCTAATTTGAATCACGTCATTTTTGACAATAAAAGAATTACAAACCCTGCTGAAATTGCAAATAAATTTAATAATTATTTTATAACTTCTCCTCAGGTAGCTCTTGGTGCTCTATCCCACCAAGCTGGTACAAGTGGTTCTTCAAATATGCCTTCTTATCCAAAATGTATTTTTGTTACCCCGGTAACTATTGATGAAATATTAGCAATTATAGGAAAGATGAGAAATAGCAGTTCTGCAGGTCTTGATGAAGTACCGTCCACTATTATAAAACAATCTGCTTCGATAATTGCTCCTCACCTGACTCATGTAATAAATTTTTCCCTTCAATCAGGCATTTTCCCACAACGGTTAAAAGTGGCTAAAGTGATTCCCTTGTTCAAAAAAGGCAGTCGTTACGATATTAAGAATTATCGCCCTATCTCAGTTTTATCTGTATTTTCAAAAATTTTTGAGACGGTAATGTCAAATAGGATAAGGAATTACTTACGTTCCAATAATTTAATATCATTATCTCAACATGGGTTTTTAACTGGCAAATCTACTGATTCTGCGATTTTCGATTTTCTTAGTACTGTTATGCATGCAATAAATAATAAAAAAATGGGCAATTGGACTCTTTGTTGATCTTACTAAAGCATTTGACACTGTAAATCATGATCTCTTACTCAAAAAATTAAGCTTTTATGGTATAAGAGGAACTGCCAATAAATGGATCGAGTCTTACTTGAAGGATAGGTATCAGATAGTTCAAATTATGAACGAAAATAATGGCGAAACGTGTAAGTTTAGTAGTTATAAAGGTACAGTACTAACTGGTGTACCTCAAGGATCAGTGCTTGGTCCATTGCTCTTTCTTATTTACATCAATGATTTGACATATGAAATGTTGCCTAATAAATGTGTATTATTTGCTGATGACACCAATGTTATTATTACAGGTAACTCACGACATGATATTGAATATAATCTAAACACTGCGTTTTCACGATTAAGTAACTGGTTAAGTAACAATAAGTTAGTTCTAAACAATGATAAAACTTCCTTGCTAAATTTTTATTATCCTCTTCAAAATAAATTTATTCCTTACGTAATGGTAAATAACAAAAAAAGTAGACTTTTCTATTTCAACTAAATTTCTTGGTGTCACCATAAGTTCGAAACTAACTTGGAATGAGCATATTTCTCAACTCAACAAAAAATTAAGTAGTATTTGTTTCGGCCTCCGAAGACTAAGAGGTAATGTCACAACAGAGGCCTTAGTTTCGGTGTACTATGCAAAATTCCATTCTTTAATAACTTACGGTATTATTTTTTGGGGTTATTCTACTGAATGTATTAGCACGTTTCGCTTACAAAAGAAAGCACTAAGGGTTGTGTTTGGATTGTCACCAAAATCTTCTTGCAAACCCATCTTTCGAGGACAAAAAATATTACCATTACCTTGTGCGTATCTATATAAAGTTATCTTGTTTACCTTAAGTAACAAACACTTATTTATTGAAAACAGTAACGTCCATAAATACAATACTCGATTCGTTAATAATTTGCATGTTATCCCCAAAATTTCTCGTTTTTTCAAAAAAGTGTATATATTAACTGTACAAAAATTTTCAATAAGTTACCTGACTTCTAAAACAAAACAAATCATATTCTATGTTTAAATCGGATCTTCACGAGTTCTTAGTAGATAAATGTTACTACTCGGTAAATGAGTTTTTTGAAGATAATGTATAAATGTTTTTTTTCCTCTGATAATTATATTATGATTGTATAAGCTTATAAAAGTCATAGTTATGTATGTATTATTTTATCTAAGTTTTTTTCTATACCATATATGTAATTATTTTGTAATTTTGACAACTGTATGCGTGCTCGAGAATACTCTCATTTGTATGCAAAACAGGCAAATAAATAAATAAATAAATATAAAACAATTTGTGTATGCGGCGTATTATTACTGCTTAATATACTGACTTCGTTTTAGAGGAGGAGATTGTGCCACAAAGATTGGTAAATACAGGGTAACCTAAAAGTAGGTATACAGTGCCATACTGATCAGCTCATTGCATATTAAATCGTTTCTTATTGTTATCCATCAGGTAGACTTAGTTTCTTTATTATTTGTTCTTAATATGTTCTTACGTACATCTCAAGCTCGGAAGAGCCGAAGCAATAAACCTA
Source organism: Thermobia domestica (assembly GCF_964235325.1). Lineage (NCBI taxonomy): Eukaryota > Metazoa > Arthropoda > Insecta > Zygentoma > Lepismatidae > Thermobia > Thermobia domestica. The sequence goes on along the minus strand of NC_137460.1, from coordinate 226,458,672 downwards.
TAAACTAGAATGTTATACTTGATCAATGCAGGGTTGTATACCTACTTTTGGGGCACCCTGTAGATCCTTAATTGCACTAGATTAATTACATGTGATTATTATTGGAATCTGGATTGCAGCAAATAAAAAAGATATATATTACCTCGTATAAATAAGTATAAATAGTACAATCCCAATATTCATGCATCAAACCGGAATAGAAGTTTGCCTTTAGAACTACCCATCCACAATTATTATTATTATTATTATTCAGAATACTGTAAATCAGTGCTTACCCACCCTGTTTTTACTGACGACACATTTTAAACAATGGTCATGACGTCGCAACAATCTTTTAAGTAGATTAGAATTTGAGTATTACTGTTGTGGTTGACTGATACAGTTTGTCAGAAAACTAATTTTTACTTATTATTGAAGGGTTCATGGTAAAAATAAAATGTGTCATATAAAATGGTTCTCAACGTGGGAGTTAACACTACTCAGGTGGGAGGCGTTCTCGCCTTCAAAGGGGGGCGCTGAAATAAAAAGGAGTGATAGATTATTTAAGGGCGTTTGAAATTTCACGACCTGTTAGATTTTTTTTTCATTGGATGCAATCCATTACGCATTTTACAAATAATCCGAAGTATGAACATTTTTACAAATAATAACGCAGATTATTCAAGGTTGATTGGTTCTTAGACGGCTTCGTCCGCCTTACGTTCAGCCTTGTGCATGGGTAGACTTGGCTAAGATGCCGGGGGAGAGTTCAGGATAATTGTATCTACTCAAGTGGGCGAAGTTTAGAAAAGGTTGAGAACCACTGATACAAAATATGTAACTAAAGACCTGGATGATAAATCAATTATTTTAATTAAATTAATTCGCGACACAGCGATTAGGAAAGCCTGCTGTAAGTGGTAGTTATATGAGAAATTTATATGCAAATTTTGATTTTACCAAATTACTGACTATTTAACAGACACAAAATCTGGAAGATCCAGGAACACGAAATGTTCGAATTCCTTAAGTCTCTCTTTTCTAGAAGCTACTCCACTCACAGTACTTTGTAGTCGGAACTAGTATTGAAGAATCAAAAAAGAATGAAACCTATAATTCTGATCATTGTAACTGTACGGATGTTAGACATTAACTCGCCAAATACGAACACAAGTTAAAAGTTTTGTGTCTTGAGAAAGATATTTGAAGAAAAAGCCAAAAGAGAATGATAAAACATGTGAGCAGAGGTTACAGAACAACACAGCATATAGGTTTTAGCAAAATATTTTGCAGATTACAAGACCAAGGTGTCTAAGATGTGTGACTTGCATGGATGATAATAGGGATGCGCACGAGACAAGATTTGTGGCTGTCTCGTCTCGAAAATGTGCTGTAAAAGTGACGTCTCGACTCAAAAAATGTATATTTCTCTATTGGAAGAGCCGTGTCTCGACTAGAATTTTGTCAGAAAAATCCTGTCTCGACTAGTCTCGTGCGCTTCTCTAGAGGATAACTTTAAGGCCTGGGAAGACCAATGTGGTCCACGGACTATGTGAAGATAGGACTGCGACCTCATCACTCAATAACCTCAACAACCAAGCATTCACTGGTACACTCATGAGATGCAGGACATATGGATGAATTCCGTCCCTATCAAATCTGGAACCCGGAACTGTAGTTGGTATGAAGACACTTTAGCGATTACTGTTGTCCCGAACGAAAATAGTCTGCAGGAAAAAAAAAGACTGCCCATTTGTGGTCAAGAGTCCAACGTGCGTGCTCTCTGTGCATATTCCCGGTTCAATTCCTGACTAGATACTTGCAGATGCAGGTCTCAAATAGCATCAGTACTGGAAAGAGAAGTTACGTCAATGATCCAACCAAACAAAAATACTATATTGAATACAGTCAGTAACAAATGTTCTTTACGTTTGGTAAAATTAATTTTGGTAATAACGGTGGTATGGCTGCAACGTACATAAAATTACATTCTCCTTAACTTACTGAAAACTGTACTCAAATTGTCCTCCCATTCTGTAGTTATTTACGAAACTAATTCCACCGAACAGAAAGAACTTTTGTCACTGACTGTACAAGAATAATATTGAGGATTATGTAGAATGTGGCTAACAGTACTGACCGAAATTGGACTGAATAGACAAGAGAACAGCTTCAACTAGTTCCCGCTTATATATATATCTGCAGCGAGACGAATTTTTGTACTTCTGAAGTCACGAAGTGAGTTAGTTAACAACAAATAATACAACTTCATGAATTGTAATGAAATTAATCTTATTTGAGGTCTATTTCACTACTTTTGTGATCTCGTCGTACATTAACATGGTATCCTCTAACACACCTAGTAGTCAACAACGTTGTTTATTTAGCAAATTACACTAAATTATAACAAAATAGCGTTATTACAATGTCACAAAAGCACACAAAATTAATTGCTCCTTCATAGAATAAGTTTTTAAAAAAAATCATAATAACAATACAAAAGTTTATGTTTCATAATTAACTTACAATTTAAACGGCAAGTTTTGTTAATGTGATATGTTATGCTGTATTATTATTTCTCTCTCTCTTTTTTTTTTTTCAGAACGTGTTTTGAATATACAGTATGTATATATGTATGTAAAAGTAGCTTAATGAGATTCTGCGTATGCTGTTGCAGTGAATTAGGAATAGCTTCTGGGATAATCCAGTTTCTGACTCAACCGTAGTCCTTCTTCGATGCTCGCCACGCTATGCATCACCGCAACAATTTACGCTTATATTCCCGCTGTTTTAATACCCGCGCATAACCAGCATTACCAAACACTGAGTTATCCACGCTATACAATTAAACACACCCACACCTACGCGCAAACTAAATGAATATTTGTGACAAGAAGATTAAAAAGATTCAACATATAAAATGCGTTTCTCTTTTTTTTCCTTTACGCATTTGTATTTTTAAAAAAAATACATTCCCACTGCAAAGAAAATGAAATTTCAAAATGAAGTTATTACTCGTAATATACGAAGAAAATAACATTACTTTGAAAAAAGGCATGATAAAGCGAACAGTCTGTCGGACAGCTCGTTTCATTAATGAGGATATACAGGGATTGTAAATTATGTTTTCTGTTACAAATACCCTCATAATATATATGATACGAGTGTATTTCAAAAATATATTTACCATCCACGTATGCCAACATATTTCAGAAATGATTTCGCAATATTCTTCAAATATTATAGTTTTTATTAAAAGCAGCTGAAGTAGTTACCCATGAACTGAGCACATTTAAGAAACATTTCTTCATTGACTGTTAGAAATGTTAATATTTATCAATGGTATTTCAATTACCATTGAAACACACACAATTTGTTTAGGGATGGCCAAGATATCCAAATAACAAATTATCTGCTATCCGTTTTTGAAGAAACGGATAATGCAGATAACGGATAATGTTCGGATAACGGCTAACATCCAGATATACGATATCTGGATAACGGCTAATATCCGGATGACGAATAACATCCGGATTACGGATAAGATTCGGGTAACAGAAAGACCGATAACGGATGACAACCAAATAAAGAATAACGATCGGATAATTGATATTCAGATGACAGATTATATAAGGATGACGGGTCTATTCGGATAACGAATAATATCCGGGTGACAGGTAACGAATTATATCCAGATAACGAACAATATATGGATTATACTAACAGATAGCACTGTTCTACACTGAAAATGTTATGGAAATGAGACTACCTAATCTTTATGAATTCGGTGCCGCTGAGTTCGAAAATAGCATTAAAATTTCAAAATTATCTCAAGTTTCAAAGTTACAGACGTGTCAAATGTCTTTCAATGTTCAATTTCAGCCTTTCAATGTTTTTTGTTGTTCAGCAGTTGGCAGCATTGTAAGTTGGCGCTGTACCGGTAATTGTTGTCAAACAATGAAATCGCGTGATTTGCAGATATTGTTAAAATTATTATTGTCAATGTGATTATTGATATTGCTCCCTTTGTTAGTCTGAAATGAAACCAATTCCTGTGGAAGTTTTCAAAGGTTTGTGGAGAGAAAATCGTATTGTGGTGATGTACTAGGCCTACTTTATAAAAGAATTGTGCATGGTGTACTTATAAACATGTCACGAAAGTGTGTAAACAGTCCGGATAACTTTTGCTATATTTGTGGTGAGGTGACATTTGCAAATGGGAAATGTGCTATAACCCCCACTACAAGAAAAGTACATTTTTTTTTCGGATGTAAGGTAGGCGATCAGGATAAAAAGTGGGCTCCACAAGTGTGCTGTAGTTCATGTACATCCAACCTAAATGCTTGGATGAACAACCTAACCATCCGCAATTCGTCCTGTACCCCATGGGGATGGACTTCCTGTTCCTGTTCCCCAGCAGATATTAATTCAGTCTAGCTTGATGATGACAGTGCTTCTTCAACCAATGAAGAAGAAGGGCAACAGGAGCCATCAACATCAAAGGATACAGACTACTTGCCCAGAAGTTCAAATTACTCCATTTATAAAATCACAGAAGTGGAGCTTAACGACCTCGTCAGGGATTTGAAACTTTCAAAAAGCAAAGCTGAACTATTGGCATCAAGGTTGCAGGAATGGAATCTACTACATGATTCTGTAAAAGTGACATCATATCGCACCAGAAACAAAAGTTTCCAGCAGTTCTTCGAGACTGAAGGTGAATTCTCATACTGTAAAGATATTGAAGGTCTGATGGGTGCACTTAATATTAAACATAGTGCTAATGAGTGGTGTCTATTCAATGATTCCTCCAATAATAGTTTAAAAGCCGTACTCTTACACAATGGAAATGCTTTACCTTCCATGCCTGTGGCGTATGCTACTAGTGCAAAGGAGACTTACTTGAACATGGGAAAAATTTTGGAAGAAAAGATTACAAGAAATATCAGTGGGACGTGTGTGGTGACGTTAAAGTGATTACTATGTTATTAGGACTTCAGTCTGGCTATACAAAGTTTTCGTGCTTTCTATGCGAGTGAGATAGCCGTGCGAGAGGTTCACACTATTCCAGGATGATTTGGCCCCCAAGAAAGTCATTAACGCCTGGTACGAAAAATGTGACACACAAGCCTTTCATAGAACCTGCTAAAGTTTTGCTCCCCCCTTCATATTAAGTTGGGTTTGATGAAAAACTTTGTAAAGGCATTAGATAAAGAGGGTTCTGCATTTACGTATTTATGTAACCAATTTCCAAAACTTAGTTTAGAAAAAGTAAAAGGAGGTATATTTATTGGACCACAAATTAGAGAACATTTTAAAGATAGCAACTTTGAAGCAGTCTTAAGTGACAAGTAAATGGCAGCTTGGAGTTCATTTAAAAATGTAGCCAGTAGTTTTCTTGGCAATTTCAGAGCTGAAAATTACAGAGAACTTATTCAAGATCTAATGAACACTTATGAACAGCTTGGATGCAATGTGTCAATAAAAATGCACTTTTTGTTTTCACATTTGGATTTCTTCCCACCTAATTGTGGGAGTGTCAGTGACGAGAACGGAGAACGCTTCCATCAGGACATTTCAGTAATGGAGCACAGGTATAAAGAAAAAATGGAGTGCAGCAATTTCAAGTTATTTTTGTTGGATGATAAAAAGGGAAACTAACAAAACAGAATACAGGAGACAGGCAAAGCAGAGACGTTATTAAGATTGACATTTATATTAATATGTATTGTATACATAGGTAATTATTCAAGTCTTGGTATGTCATAAATGAAGGAGGTAACTTTTGATTGTAAATGTCATTTTCGTGTTTGGCTACCCAAAAACAATAAAGAAAAGGTAATCATTAACCCATAACATTAAATCATGAAAATTTTCTAGAACAGAGGGGGGACTGGGCTCCCCTTAGATGCTTCAGGTTATGGGCGTGTGTTTCGGTTATACTTCGACACCAATGGTAACGTAATATACATAGAATGCAACGTTGCCAGACTTTCCGAAGTATTGCCTTAAGAATGAGAACGTGAGAAGCTTGGATATCACCCTCCCCCCCCCCGTTAGGGATGCGTTCGAGTCGAGTCGAGACAGAATTTTCCTGACAAAATTCGAGTCGAGACGCAGCTCTTCCAATAGAAAAATATATATTTTTCGAGTCGAGACATCACTTTTACGGCACATTTTCGAGTAGAGACAGTCTCAAATCTTGTCTCGTGCGCATTCCTACCCCCCGTTACGCCGAAACGAGAGCCAATCGAAAATTTTAATTATCATTTTTGGATTCAGCACCTCAAAATTAGTTAAGAACCGGTGTTTACATTTCTATAACAGAAAAAAAGTTAAAATTTGTAGAACAGTGTAATATGCGCGTGATGAATAAGGGACGATATGTAGACGATAAGTATTAATGGCCATAAAATAATTGCAAAACAACATTGTTTGGGGGTCTTACAATTGGTTATTAAGGTTATTAAATTGAATTGAAAAAATATTGAAAAAATATTGAATTGAAAAAATATAAGATGGTAAGTTTCAGAATTGATAGGGGCTTCTCTCTCTCTCTCTCTCTCTGTATAAACTTTTTTTTTGTCAGACATTTGTGAGAATTTTTTTTCCAACGCTGCTTTCAGGTAGCATAACATTGGGGTAGAAGTAACTGAGACAGTTAAAAACAATGTATACACCATTTAATAGACGGTATCTGCATATTGATTTCGAAATTGAATTATAGTGCTCTTTGAACAGATGTCGGTATTCTTATAACTGACAGTTTGGTATTTGAGGTACGCAAGCCAGTTTTGAAGTGGTATTCTAAGAAAACATCTCCGAACTACTACCTTTGGGAGAAGGGGGGGAGGAACTTGTAGGATGTGTATCAAAGGAATAGGGCATTAGTGATTACACATCCAGGCACATGCCCAATAGAACGATACTGTAGTTCTGCTAGTAGGACGGAAGTACTGTTTTTATGTTGCGAGTACGTATATATGTACTTGTCATAATATATTAGTACATATTATTCTTATTTGTCCCAATATATTTATTTGTTACAATACACTAATATAAAGAATAAAGTTAATAAAGAATAAGGAAAATTATATTGCATTTTCAGAATATTAATGTCCTTGCAAATGACATAAACTGCATTTGAGTAAAAATAAACCACACTTAAATATATTACACGCATATTTAAGTATATTATACTTATTTACAGAATAAATATAACGTAATAAATACACTCACTCACGTGTTGTATTTTAACGGACATGACTTCAAAGCAGATAACGATGCAACAATGACATTAAATTCTACCAATCACGTTTTCGTTCGAGTTTATGTATGTCTACTATATGGAAACTTAATTACAACCCGCTGGAAGTACGAGAAACTACCGAACCACATGAGCTCCTGCCAGGAATCGAACCCGGGTCTCTCACCCCAAATGCGCGTACGCTAACCGATTAGCCACGATGGAGTTTAAGCAACCAATAAGAATATTAAGATTGTGTTTACTTAAATCAATACCAGATGATATACTTTGTCAATGTAGGCCATGGCCCACAAAAGTCAACCTTCAGTTAACTCAGAAATCCTAACAGTGTATTCAACTATTAGAAATACCCACCAATAAAGTCTAGAAAATAATCGAATCTACTTCAAGTATAAAATTCCTTCACAACATACTAAAATTCGGTAATTCAGATCTAAATCTGTATCACTCTTAAATTTTTATTAGCTTAATTCCAGTAGAACAACCAATATGATTCTGAATATATACGAAACTTCCTGAAATTAATAAACTTCCAATAGTCTCGGTACATTCAAACTTAAAAATAGTTAATTCTACATCGCCGTAATCATAACCTTATTATATATACATCATATATTTATGCATGAATGTTCCAGCATAACTCTGACTGAAACAATTTCAACCGAACTTAATACGTATTACTTAATACTTAATACTCTTAACCGAACTTAAGAGTAACCAAGAAAATTCTGTCGCTTTTTGCAGAGGTCTGTGTTCAATTGTCCCTCACATCGTGAGTTGAATGCGAATGGTGATAAGGCGGTCAGTTGTTGGTGTGGGTGTATCCAACATACTACATGGTTGTGGCAGCTCCGTTACACCGTGAACTTGCGTAAGGACAAAGTGAACATGGACCTCCACAGAGCGTCATAAGGGCTTGTATACTGAACGATTTCAAACTGGAGTCAAATGCCGCTGCAGGGGGACAGAAGGTATACCAGACCTTTGGTGAGGGTGTCGTGCCTACGCGGACAGTGCAGCAGTGGTTTAACAAGTTTAAAGATGGTAACGAAACAAACCACGTGCCAGAAGACCAACACATGTACAAAATGAAGATCTTCAGGCAAGAATTGAGGCGAACAGTGACCAGACATGTGAGGAACTTGGACTACAATTCAGTGGAGTGGAGAAAGCATTTGGCGGCACCTCCATCAACTTTGGAAGCACTAAAAGTTGGGTCAATGCGACCCACATGATTTGACTCCGGACCAGAAGGCAACGCGAGCAGACACCTGTGTTTCTTTGCTGTCTCGTCTGAGGAAGGAGCCATTTCTGAACAAGGTGTTGACATGTGATGAGAAGTGGGTCCCGTACGAAGTTCCACGGCTCCGTCATCATTGGTTAGCATCCCATGAACCAGTTTAAAACAGCCGAAACCAGCACTGCACCAGAAAAAGGTCCTCATGTGTATCGGCGAACTGGTCGCGGCATCGTGCATCGGGAACTGCTACCAGCTTGTCAGAGCATCAATGCAACTGTGTACTGTCAGCAGTTGAGCCGCGTTCAAGAAAAACTCAAAACTCTGGAGCCAGCACTTCTGAATCACAAAGGTGTCCTACTGTTACAGCTAAGCCCCACGTGTCTAGGATGACCCGGGAGACCATTCTACGCCTTGGATGGTAAACACTTTAGCATCCATCATACACCTCAAACATTGCATCGTCTGATTATTACCTGTTCCATTCATTCGACAACCACCTTAGAGGACGCCAGTTCAAATCCCTAGTAGAGGTGCAAAATGCAGTTGATACCCTCTTCGCTTCACATCCTACCAAGTTCTACCGCAATGTAACCCATAGTTTTCCAGAACGTTGGCAGAAGGTCGTCAATGCTAATGAGGACTATTTTTCATGTTCCAGGTACGTTTTGAGTGACATATCGATGTTCGAAGGTGGTGGATGAAAAAGCGACAGACCTTTCTTGGTTGTCTTTATATATGACTTATAATGTGGAAAAAAAAATACACGGAGATAAGCCATCTCTAGCACATTAATAGGATGGAAAAGGGTTTGTCATTAGCCCCTAACAGATTAGACATCACTTCATGACTAATGACAATGATGGTTGCATATACATCAGGAGCAAAACGTTCCTAGATATTATTTATTCTACCCAGTTCTTTAATTTCAAATCAATTGCGTGCGAAAAACGGGCATTACAGGTTGTCGTTTAATAATTCAAACCTGGCTCTTTTACATCAACGATTATAATCTCTTTCTTTCTTAACCTCAGAGATGCAGACCTAAGCCCCAGTAACCCATTTCACTGAGTTTCGTTATAAACAATTGGTTTCAGACGTAGTATTTTTTAATGTAAAGATTGTTGAAAACGATGGATGATGAAATATGGTAGATCAACATGTACCTAACGCTTATCATTTACAAACTACATGGAACTAAATTCTCCATTCACTTTTGTATTATTATTTTTTGTTTCTTCTTCATCATCGATTTTTATATAGATATCCTTATACACTTTTAGTCCCGATTAATACAAATCATACTATACCAACTCCCATTTTATGTGTTGAATGGAAAAACTCAAATATGCAAGTACATATCACATACTTTTATGCCTTTTACAAATATCTACCACCTAAAATAAATAAACAAATAAAAGTTTTTTCTTCGCTTTGTAATTAGAAAGTTAAACCTTGTGCTCTTAAAAAAAAATCACAGAAAGTAAAAATTTCAGTGCGAAATAATTTATACATCCATTCACTAATTACACATATCATGATACTTCACAAAATTCATTCTCAAAAATCAACAAAGCATACACATTTCGAATTTTCGCTACAATGAATCCAAACAAAACACGGAATATACGGATATTACTAAATTCCACGGTTACAAACACACACACACACATAGTGAGTCAAGATTATATGTGGCCACTAGATTAAAAAAAAAAACATTCAACTCAATGTTACTTCTTTATTTATATTATTGTCTACAGCTGGAAGATACTCGTTCCATCAGCCTAATGCAACAGTTCAGAGTATGGTCTCCCTCTCTCTTCTTTTCCACACTCTACGCTCTACCCCTGGTGGGCAAACAATTAACCAAAAACAATGTAAAATTCACAAACGGACGCGCGACACAAACAGACAAACTTTGTTCCCATCCACAAAACCCTTATTTACATTGTGAATGTGGGAACGCGCATTGCCTTGCTACAGAAACCAAAGCGGTATTTATTTGTATATTCCTCTATCACCAAAAAAACAACAACTTGGAACTGAAGGAGGGGATATGGTGGGTGTGCAATGTACAAAGCTACGTTATTTAAACAAAGTAGAAACGGAAAATTGGCGGGTTAGCACTGTGTGAGGGGAAGGGAGGAGAAGAAAAGCAGTGTGTTCAACAGTGTTTTGTTTTTGAGATGAGATTCACGTCCGAACTACAGGGCACGATACAAGATAACAACAGATTATCATGATCTGTGATATTATATATAATGTGTGTATGTATGTAGTCTGTGTGCGTATGTATGAATGGTTGAATGCGTGTGTTAACGTTATAGAAAGATTAATCCTTATATTTTGGCCAGCTGACTACGCTTTAGCTACGAATTGTTTAGAAATTATACAATAGACAAATATACACCCCGTTAAGGATTTGATACTGCCGCAATATTGTATGCACAGCTGGTCTCACATTCAAAGTGTAAATAATAATATTGAAATCTCTCTCACGAGTGATTTGTAAAGGATAAATTCCTCAGACAAAAACGATATTACGCACTTAAAACACATACACAAGATTATACAGAAACAAACACACACATGCACTGATTAAGTATACGCACGCATCAAGAAAGAAGGTTGCGTAATTTGTAGAGTGAAATTATCATGGTGCGTGTTTGATTTTACGCTCTCAACGTTTTAATAAAAATATTTATCTGAAGCATGTAAAAAAAAAATGCATGAAGCATGTTACAGATCAACTACAACAAATCCATTTTTGTACCAGTGCGTGCTCTTACCTATTTAGGTATTCAGGTAGATTTAGATGCAAATTCATTCACTGTTGAGAATCGTTATTTGCAAATAGTGAAATTTTGTCATTTGAATTTTTATTGTTAGGCTTTACTGAATTATCCATGGCATTGTTCAAAAGTATCGGACAAGGTGTTCCAGAATAATCGGACAAGATGTTGGGAAATACAACAGATGAAGGGTGTTACTATGTAAAATAAATAATGTGTACTTGGGTTGATGTCGGAATGGAGCCTGAAGTGGCTCATATTATTTGTATGTTTAAGGGGAGTTGGAGCCAAATATTGCAACTGACAATTTAGTCTGATGTACTCCGGTTACTAATATGACATAATTTCAACCGAACTTGTTTTCCTTTTGTGTATTACTTCTGTTCGTCCACACACGATTTTCTGCACCTATTTTGAACACCCGTTACTGGTACATATTTTTTCCGATAATGCAGCAGTTGTGTATTGTTTGATTAAAAGAATATGTCGAGTTCCTTTCTTGTTCTATATTGCTCACGTGTTGTATCAATGTTAACAATTAAACTATAACCTTTGTATCCTCTGTATTTAAATGCAACCGATGGGCCCTCAGGCGTTCAGGTCGCGGTCCTTTCAATATTATAAGGTTCCATACCCTCACGCACAAAGCAACTGCATGTGTTTATACCAGCAACTGTCTGGGATCCAGAGAGAGAGAGAGAGAGGTCTTAGTTAAACAGCGTTGTGGGTGTTGAGAGAACGGTGCAGCACGCGTAGGAAGCCTTGATTGATTTTGCTTTACATTATGATACTGCGAGAGACTTCCAAACTATTAAGATTTAACATTGAAATCGTAAGTTTCAATATTGGATCAATCAATTTCACCTCCAGCTTCTTCCGGCTTCAATAGAGAAATAAAAGCAGAGATAGAATTTATTCTTGGAAACTGAAGCCATGACATTACTTGATATTCGCTATTTCGAAAGCAGTATGGTTTACCAAAACTCCTTTGTATAGTCGTATTTACCATATTTGTTCATCCAGGAAGGAAAAAAAATCTCCAGAACTATCTGGCCAGGATGTAAAGGTCAAGGAACAGAGTTGAGTGATTCTCGGTTTTAACATTGATCACTCTAGGGAAAAATGTGATAGGTGGCGAAAAGAGGTTTTCTCCAATCGATTAAGCGTTCAAAAAAATACATACCATCTCTATCCTTAACTCTCTACTGGAGCCTGAAGTGACAGAGATCCATTACCAACTTCCGATTTCAATGCTGATCTACTTAAAGCAAAAACGATACGTTCGATTTAACGCTCTAACAATAGATACTGCTGTTTTCCCTTTTAACCTTCTATTGGAACTGAAAATTACAGAAACCAACCAATTCCGGTTTTAACGTTGATTGCTATTACTACAATCAATTAAGCGTCCAAATAATATATTCTACCTCCACTCTAATCTCTGTACTAAAGCCAAAAGTAGTAAAATCTACCACCATTTCCGGTTTCAATGTTAACCGAGAAAATATAACAACACAATATAAATCGAACTTCTTAACGTGGTGTACAGATTGCTACTGGTTTTAATTTTGATATATCAATCAAGTTTCGATATTTCGCACTTCGATATATCAAACAAGTTTCAATGAAGTCTCGTTTCGATATTTAACAATTAAGTTTTGATATTTCGTTCTTCGATATATCGAACAAGTTTCAATCAAGTCTCGCTTCGACATTTATGAATCAAATTTTGATATTTCGCACTTCGATATATCAATTAAGTTTCGATATTTTGCACTTCGATATATCAATCAATTTTCGATATTTCGCCAATATCGAATTCAAATACGGGTATCAGAACACCATTAGTTTGTAATTACTTTCATGATGTCCATATTTCTGTTGGATAAACATAGCTTTCTGCAATTTGACTATTTTTGTTACCAAAGGGATCAATATATTTTAACAGAGTAATCAAGTCATTGCCAACAAAAGCACATTACAATGTACTTCTCGGCCAGTAGCACAAAATACGAACAATTTTAATAATGAAGATTGTGTAATGTTATGGAACACTTGAGAACTTAAAAAAAATTTAAAAAGTACATTTATATGCATTTTAACTCTTTTTGTATTCATAATGTAATGGAAATGAAGTTTAAAAAAAACGCTAACAGACTTTCGTCTCCTTTTTTCTTTGTTCTATTCGTGATCGCTTCAAATGGAATCAGGTCTTCGTATCCTTTCACCTTCACATAAAGTTCCAATTCATTCTATCACAGTTTATCCTCTTTCCATCTGACAAACAAAATCATTTTAATTTCCATGTTTCCATGCTGGCTTTCTTAATATGTATATATATATATAACTATTTAACATGGGAGACAACCCAAATTTCTATACAGTGAATTTCGTTATTTAAAAGAAGCTACTTTTTTTTTTCAATTTCTAATGTATATTCCACCACTTGTTTTTAAATTCTATTCTAATTCACTAAATTAACACCGATCACATGATCAACAATGTGCAGGCATATTTAAGAAAAGAGATACTTGTTAACATTTTCTTATGCGATTCCAAAATTAATATATTATCAGGAACTTTCACGGTTTGTGTTTAAGAAGGAAACGTTTCTACACATTAGATAACAGAATGTGCAAATCAAGACCACGAAAATTCTTTGTATACACAGTCCATTGTAAAGAATTAGTTTATTCCTTTTCGCTTCTGACCTGACATTTCTGTTAAAACAAAAATCACAAGGGAGCATACATAAAACCAATGCAATCTTGACTAAACTTGGCATGAAAATAGACCTTGACTTACTTACTAAGCTAGTGAAATATTTTCTTATATGGATCTTCAGTTTCCGACTTATGGACAATCAAAACTGGGGGGGGGGGATTTGGATTTAATCTTTTCTTTTTAATAACTTCCACTAATAATAACTATTATTTAGAACAAGAATTATGGAAAAATGCAGGGAACAAAGCTGTTAATAAGTATTTGTAAATGTAGTATGTAATTGTAATAAAGATTTGCAAAAATCCATGAACTTTTTTGTTTCTTTTTCCAATCGGAAAAAATATTGCTAGTCATTCCAATGAATGGTTCGCAATTTTGCGACATCTGAATCAATGTATCAATTTGGAAATTAATGTCTTATTTATTTATTTATTTTTGGCACCGAAGATAGTCAAATGCAGAATCGAAACGACTCGCGTCTCCGTAGGGAATTAAAAACCCATGATTACATCCTCAGGAAGCGGTGATAGCTACGAGATATACAGGAGTTCGATCTCTTTAAATTGATGAATTTCAACAAAATAAGGTAAACGTATACTCCCTGGCAGTATGTGAATTAGGTTATTGATATTGAGAATACAGTAAGGTCCAACACAACACTGAAGTCTGAAGGTACAATCCGCAGCAAAAAAACCTGCAACATGAGCATGTAAATTTATTGTGAAACGACGAAGTCGCTTGCTTCAAAATAAGTGTGCAGGGGAGGACGCCGAGGTTTCTCCTGGCGTGATTCGTGCCACTTAGACGTTATGTTGATTCCCTGCGCTGTTACGCGTAGTTTCACAATTAACTTACATGCTTATGTTGCAGATTTTTGCTGCGGATTGTACAAGAATTCAAAATGAAACAATGACGCCCTCTCGCCCCCCCCCCCCACACACACTATTATGACTATCTGGCAACAGCACTTAACAACAAGAAATTATTATATCAATCAACTTAGCAACACGAATTAACTATATAATGCTTGATAGATTCGCACATATCATTCCCGAATATGCTTGAGCATAAAATTTAGGGATGCGCACGAGACGAGTCGAGACAAAATTTTCCTGACAAAATTCGAGTCGAGACACCGCTCTTTCAATAGAAAAATATATATTTTTCGAGTCGAGACATCACTTTTACAGCACATTTTCGAGACGAGACAGTCTGAAATCTTGTCTCGTGCGCATCCCTAATAAAATTGAAGGTATTTTAAATTTATATGTAAAAAGTACGACCTCTGCACATCAATACGTGGCTTCGTTATAGTATTAGTACAATGTCATTATCCAAATTCGCCTCCGATGACGAATTGAAGGGTATGAGAAAACACGTAACAGCTGCTATAGGTAGAGTAAAATAGATAGAATTCCCTCGTGGTTATAAGGCTAACATAACACACGTTCGGTGCGGGAGACCCTGGTTCGATTCCTGGTGGGAGCTTGTGTAGTTCGGATCCCACGTTAAGCTGTGGATTCACATCTTACACAACCTCGACGCTGAACCAAACTCGAAATCAAGCAATAAAATAATTACAATGGGTGACAGTAAAAAGAGGGGAAAAAGAATGTGTATATTGTAGTAGCTGTGAGCATAAAATTAGAAGAAACCAAAAGTAAACAAACAGTCCATATCCTTCATTTCTGTATACAGTATATTAAAATTACTCGAAAAGACAATGGAATGTGGCAATGTAGTGAAACTTTTTATCATTAAACATAGGTTTGGGGCAAAGGAGAAGAGTGAACAAGTATCCTCAGCAAGGATGCTTTAGTTAGCTCCTTTTGGAGCATCAAAATCTGATTGAAGAGAGCAAACCTCCCTCAACCTCCACGGTGATTCGCATCCTCCTCCCTCGTATTGTTCTATAATGGTTACCGATTAATTTAGTGATGCTTGGCGAATGATTTGGTTAATAACGTCATCTCTATCTGACTCTAGACTAAAAATGCTTTCCTTCCTAATTCAAACATTACCTCAATAGTCTTTCAATTTTATGAGATGAATATAATCTTTAATCGAACCCGAGACCACTAACCCGCACGCAAAACATTTGGCTGCATTACTGAATCAACTTCTTATGAACACGAACTGAATTAACTTTTACTATGCATACGTTTGAAACAAGCATTTAAAGAAGAAATAAACTTAAGATACGGAGACTTTAAGCAAAATGTCACTTTACAGATTTGTGTTGGCACGTAAAACAAGATAATTATTAAGTCTAGAGGATTCATTTGCAGTCAATTTCCATGGTTAGCAGTTCGCGCACAACCCCTTGGGTCAGCAGCAAAATGGTCGAGTCCAAAGGAACGGCGTACTAAAAGCTACCGGCATGCTGCAAAAGAGGATAGATGAGAACTATTTTCACACCTTCCTGGAAGCCACTAACTTTTCGGACGGATTTTCACTACGGGTTTGAATCCGTAAGTCTGGAACTCTGGAAGGATGCCAGGATCTGGTAAAGCCGGGTTCTTCTTCTTCTGCTCCTAGTATGTACGTAGCGATGGTGAAAACCTTCAGTTCATATAACCCCCTACCTAACCCCTTTCCAGTCTCTTTCTTTTCTCTTTTAACCATCTCGCTGACAGGGTTAAGACAATGAAAAGTAAAAAGGAAAGAGGGAGGGAGAGAGAGAGAGAGAGAGAGGATGAGGGCGTGTGACCTCGGCGGAAATTCATCCCTCTCCCTGCTCCTACTCTTCCATTGCTACCATCTTTTCACTAAAGCCAACACCCTATCTTTAATGACAACGTTCCTACACCACTTAATTGGGTAATTGGCTTAGACATTTAACTCATGGTTTTAGTTCTTCCTTCTACCGGTGAAGGAGTTAGTGACTAAAGGAAGATCGAAAAATTGGGGCAAAAGGGGGAAAGATTTTGCTTGCTTCTTTGTAACGAAGAAAAAAAGACACCTTAGTAGAAACTGCAGTAGATGAGCCAGAGTGCCTCTGGCATATTATGTTATACTATGTGTGTGTGTGTGTTAGGAGTTAAAGTTGCTACGGGAAGGGGATACTTAAGGTACTGGGTTATAATTTATACCTGTAGCGATTGTATCGTTGGCATGGCTCTTCGAATACTGAAACTATTTCTTCAGTAAAATAAAAATTCTTGGCTTAAACTTTTCTGCTAGTACTACGTGTTGGAAGCCGAGTCAAAGTTTCTGTTTCATCTTCAGCAGAGACAGAGAGAGCGAAAACTTGGTCTCCTGGTTTGGTAGAAAACTACCAGGAAACTAAGACGCTAAAGTGGAGAAACCGGGATTTGATGAGTGAAGCTCTCTAATAACAGCAAAGCTATAGAAAAGTTTTCGTTTCACTTTTTCTTTTTTTCTTTCTTTGTTTCTTCCAACAGGAAAGCCAGTAAAGACGAAGTTCAAGGGTTGATGACAGAGATGGAATGGGAACGAAGAAATGGCAGCCAATGATACAACGTGTAATTCATTCACTTAATGGTTCACAGTTAAAGAGATTGCAGAATCTCTCTTCAACTTGTAGTTCTTAACTAACTACCCAGTAACCTAGATGAACAACGCTTTAATTTTCTAATTTAGACGATAGATTATGCACCTAATTTCCTCCACGGCAAATGATGACGAATAAAGAACCTATATTTATGTTACAAGATTTAACACAGAACTTCATTGAATATTGTCAGTATGATTTGGAGATAATGTAACGGGGAAAATTTAACTCTCAAAGTTATGATTTAAGTTGAGCATAGTACGTGAGAATATTTTTTCGTATCTTTTTCTTGAGATCTTCCTTGTAAATTCTTCATCACAGTATACTAAAGGCAGGGAGATATTGCCTATTGCCTAGAAGCTTAGGGCTCTTTCTTAAGGTTATATCCACTTTTTATTATTTTTACAATTTCTGTGAATACCTTAAAGACAATGATATCAAAAATGTAGAAAGTGAGCCAGATAGTGTCTAGAAAACGATATTACATGCAAGGGCGCCGATTTCTCTGTAATTTTTTTTGGGAGGGGGGGGGGCAATCAGATGAAGAAGGTATATATATATATGAGAATGTAAAGACAAATTGCATTCAAATTATGTCAAATATTGTATATTCATAAATACAATAGGGGGGCCCACATGAGCTTTGGGGGGAGGGGCAGGATCGGCGCCCTTGATTACATGATAGTACTAGGACTATTCCCTAAGGTTATCCACACTTATTTTTAAATTTTAGTGAATTACTTAAAGACAACGAATAATATCAAAAACAGAAAGCTTTACGTAGTATATTTGCAATGCATACCAAGAAACGAATAAAGTACTATGTTTTCTGTAATCGGTCACAACACTTACACTCTATGAATTGTTTGACAACATTCACGTGAGTAGCAGTGCTGCCATATATTATTCGTATGTGCTAGAAACTTATTGCAATAATACGTTGTTCGTTACTTTTTAGTGTAAAAATACGTTCTTTATTACTTGGTGTTATTCCACTAAAAAGTAACAAACAACGTATTATTGCTCTAAGTTCCTAACACATAAGAAGAACAGACGACAGCACTGCTGCTCATGTAAATGTTATAAGACAATTCATAGGCTTACAAAATTATTTTCGTGATAGATTACAGAAAACAGTACGTTTGGTATAAATGACAAATATACTGCGTAAAGCTTTGCCCATAGCCAACAATAAAAACCAACGCAAATTCTACTGTCAGTCACTAGTTTAGGATAGGAGAGGCTCAGATGTCCTTGATGTTGAAGCAACACGTAAGTAACACGCTGCAGTGACAGTCATTTTGAGTTGTTTTAGCACCTCTCTTTTGCTGGGTATGTACTGTACCGTATATAAACGATGTATGCTACTAACTAGCAGGTTGTATATATTGTTTGATTCCTCCTAACAGTGACACAGTACGGCATACACAAGGTATCATATTCACGCATCACAAGGCCTTTACTTCTTACGTAACCAGCATCTACTGCTTCATCGCACTATTTAAAAGCATAGGAGAAAATGTAACAGATCAGAGGCACATAACGAAGGCTCAGATTCTGCACACCTTCTCCATAATCTCTGATCTTTGTTTTTCAAACAGCAAGGTTCCGAATGTCTATTTTTTTTCCTTGCAGGTTTTTCTTGGATAGGTGCCAGTATTACTAATTAAGGGAATAATTTCCAAACCAGGTAATTTGCCGAAAAGAAAGGAAAAAAAAAAAATAGTAGAGGGAAATGTGTGTCCATAAGATTGTATATATGTAAGCTCAGCGTTTTGCGTTGTTCTTTCTCTCTACATGTTTTCTTAGTATTCGACAAAATTTTCTCTTTTCTCTCTCTCTCGCTTTCTCTCTCTCTCTCCATATTCTTCCCGTACGGTGAGTGTGTGAAGAGACAAGAAATTTGGTGCAGAGGTCGACAGGACCACAAAGTTTTACGTCTTTTCAGGTCGGCGGATACAGCGCCACCTTCCCTCGCTGATTGGCTTGTAAATTCCAAACAAAAGCGACAGCCATGCTTTAAGTTTTCTGCTCTGCTGTAGTGTTGCAGGCTGGCATACAAAATGTCTAGAACTTAAAGAAACAAAATCACTGCGTTATTAAATAAAAAGGAAATCGTTCCACGGTTATGCACTTTGAGCTAAAGAAATTCAAACGTGATTACTGAAATTAAACTATTAGGAACTAATTAGTGGAATGAGAAGGTGGGAGGATCTTCGATTTACCTATGGACATAAAACCTAATGGTGTGAGATGCAACAAAGGACTTCCTCCACCAGAGGTAAGCGGTCTACTAATGAGCGAACCTTGCATCTTTACAAATATTGTAATGTTAAGATGATTATGGCTTTACATTGAAGAAACAAGATAGCATCATAAATCGCTGAAAATTCAGCAATCATGTTAGCAAGAAGTATGTTAATTGTTGGAAAAATCCCAATGTTGATGTTTGCTCCGGTGAGAACCTACGTATTCCCTAAATGCATCTTTCTTCTTTTTCCACTTACAATTTTGTAATTAGAATTTTTAAGCTTTAACATTAAAAAGTACTTCTCTTCCCGTCATTTTAGAAAACATATTCTAATTATAATAAGGTTTCACTTTGATTTGAAACAAATTTTATTTTCTTTTCTTTCTTCCACTCAAAAAAAAGAAGAAGAAGAAAGAAAGAAAGAAAGAAAGAAACTGGATCAACTCATTAGCAAACGTGCTCCCAATGAACAGGGTGTATTGATAGTATCAAGAATATAATGTAAGATTGATGTAATGAAAACAGTCATTTACACTATATTGCGTACAGCGGGACCTGCACATTGCTTTTTTTCAGATAAAAAATACTTGTTTGTATTTCCAAATATTTATAAAGAAATATACAAATAAATAAATAAATAAACTAGAGAAGGACCCATGGAGCTAGTCTATGACAAAACTGAAGCAAAGAAGGTATAGGTTGTTGTAGAAGTAAGTAGTCGATCTTGTAACACACTCTCCACTTTACGATACAAGATACACACATACACATTTCACAAATGTGGATGTATCTTACAGAGGAAAAAAATACGAAGAAATTAATCATCAACACTACGAATATTATTATATCTTCATTTTACGACTATTACCTATCACTGAAAGTTCACACCGGGAGGAGAGGGGAGGCTGTGACCACATTTGAAATTTGCGCTGGGAATTAATTTTACCAGTGAAATGTAAATTAAGTTCCCAGTTTCAGCTTCCGGAAACATTATTCGTAATTTATGTGTGTTAAATCATTCTAAATATACGATGTAATGTAAGCGGAGTATCTGGTTACATACGTCTTTTACATTACAACTGTGTTTATTTGGAATCGAGCACCAGCTCCAATCGTTCTTTACGATCCTCTACACAAGAACTTTATATGACTCTTCCAATAAAAACTGCCTAGTTATTACCTTTCTGTTACATATTCCAGCCAGTTTTATTAATGACTTTCGAAATCTTACGTAAAATCATCCAAGTACTCCGGGATTTGCCGGAGTCCAGTGTGTAGTCAGTGTACTCAAGCTTATACTTCCAGAGGTTATTTACAGGTTTACACTAAAAAATCCGACAGCCTCCGGACCTAGGAGTCCCGGATTTTTTAAAATATCATATTTTGGATGGATATGTATGCTATACATATTTAACAGAAAATGACTACCTATACAGTTCCTTAAAGGAAGAAAATCAACTACGTGAAAAGTAAATGAAATTTTAATGTTCACCAACTAAATAAAACTGGTCTACAGAATTTCAGTACAACTAATGAGGCTATACAGCAAATATAAATTTTAAGATGAGAACAAATATGAAGGAACGTTTTTGTCAGCAATTGCAAGCAAGACTCAACTACTGATTATCGATTACAATACCGTCAAACTCGAAATGACGTCTCTAGAAAACAGTGAAACGCCAACGCGGTAAAACTGAAAATTAGGTCCGAAAATTAATGTCGGAAATCTGAAGGAACCGGATTACTGATGACCGGATTTTTAAATGTCAATCAGTACCTAACATTGTGCTCGGTAGTTCGGACTCAGGAACCCATCTTTCGTTGTGTCCTTATTTCCTTGAGCATCTCCCTCGGTAAACTTGTTTTTACTAGGTGGGAACAAACAACCGTTTCTTCGGCTATTATAAAAACGGAAACTTGGTTTTGAAAAATTAGAAAAAAACTTTTCTAAATCGGTTCGGTTATCTATCACAGTGTTATTCAAAGGGGGGTACGTAATGCTGCTTCTGGAAGTCTGCTGGAAATGTCTGTTGACAGTTCACTGCAAATGAAATTCGATAACTTGTCCATTTGCTCGAAAAGAGTACAATGAAATTAGCGACAACGTTATTTCAGAACTTCTTCCATTCCCATCAACATATTTGTGAAACAGGGTTTCTCTGCATTAATATCAATAGAAACGAAGCACAAAAATTGCCTGAATCCAGAATCAACTTTGATTCTCGCACTCTCGAAGATTCGACCAAGAATCGAGTTGGCGTGCCGGAAACAAGCTCAGTCATCTCATTAATAGGTTAGTTCTAAAGTTCCTTTTAGTTTTTGAATTTTTAACATTGTCCTCAGGGAGAATGAGGGGAAAATCCTCCTCAGTAGAACTGGATGCCTCCCATATGTTATGAAATTTCCCATGTTATTTTTTTCGGATGTGCACTGTATTTCCCTGTACATAGTCTTTTGATTGGCATACTGCTTGTCTTTTTGTTGGGTCTTTATTTACCCCCCCCTTTTTTTCTCATCAACAGAATATATGTATTAAGTTTAGTAAGTTAATTTCGACTTAATTTCTTGTAAACAGCTTCAGTGGTACACAATTGGACGGTGAACTGTTTCTAGAGCTACGCGAGAAAAAAAAAAAGGTTGAATAGCATTGATCTATCAAACCCGGTTCGGTATTCTATCAGAAACCGATTTCAGTTTTAAAACCGGCTTTGTTTTTTTTTATCAAAACCAGTTTCGGTTTTCTGTCAAATAGGTTTTAGTAAAAAATTGATCCGGTTTGGGACAGTTTTTTTCAATGTTGTGCTGCCATCTGTTGGATATCAGCACTCTTTCAAAGTCACCTTAAGCGAGTGCCTTGGATCTGGATAGTAAGTGAGAGGGAGCAGATCTCTTGAATGATTTTGAATATTGTTGCTCCCTACAAGTGTTATTGGAAAAATAGGAGGCATGTATTGCCATATGTTTCTTATTAGCGCTCCTTTAAGGTTACATTAAGCGCAGATCCCGCATGCACGGATCCTATAAGTGAGTAGGAAGTGAGAGCGAGCAGTCTCCTGAATTTTAAGGGATTATTTGGAACTTTGTTGCTCCCTACAAGATTTATTGAAAATACACGAGGCATGTACTGCCATCTGTTGGTTATTAGAGTTCCTTTAAAATCACCTTAAGAAGCTTATTACACTTACTTTGCATGGAATAATAGGAGCAATGCTGGTTTGCAACACTGGAATCTTCAATGAGCTTTTGTCCCTCTCTACAACAAACCCAGTGCAGCGTTTCTCACGTTACCCGCAGCGCCTATTTCCCTTTAGACACTGCTGTGCAACAGCTAATGGTACTTTTACTACACAATTCCCTTCACACTCCTTGTGTAGATGCTCTTATTGTCTTTACTTCATCATTCGCTTTTCTTCCACTCCATGGATGTTACTTTGGAGAGAAAACTCCCCACTTCTCCTCCTCTTGCGAAGCCATTTCCCTGAATTTAGTTTGATCCAACTGGGGAAAATGTCAATTCTCAACAGAGTTTCCCACGAAAAATAACAACACTGTTACAAAAGGTTTTTTAAAAGGTCTTGGTAAGCCGAACTAGATGTGAATATTCTTATTTTTAAAACTTAACTTCAAGCTATCTATCTATGTATTTGTTTCTCAATGCCACAACGCAAACTTTAACTTGTGAACTTCCTGAAATTATTATATGATGAACTTCCTGAAATTATTATATGCTGTAATGGATAGGAATGTTGCTTAGAATTTAGAATGAATGCAGATAAATTACTGATCCCTTACTAATTTCATTTCTCTCAAAACTGTACACTGTTTAAAAGTTTACACCCTCTCTCTGGACAGAGATTATGCCAGTTAAGTTTCCTAATTTTATACAAGAAAATCATTCATTCATTTTTAAAGTAAAGCTTAACAGAACTATTTGCAACAAAGTTTTGAAACTGTGTGACTTTTCTGACAACATTTAGATGAGTATACTTGCTGCAATCTGTTGTTCCTACGTTCGAAATGTTAATCTTTGTCGTTGACTATATTTCGTTCCTCATAACCATTTATAAAGAATTTATGACACATTTTATTATCCGTCGTGAAAGTCATGTCCGTTCAACACGATTTCTTTTGTAAAAGTATTACATAAGAAAACACCAATGGTTTGTTACCAAAATTACTTTTCACCAAGCTAAGTAGCTGATTTAACGACTACCATTTTGACATTTTTCTCAAAGTGCGATGAAGTAGAAGTAGCAGCAGGTTGAAAATGTAAAAGAACTTGGATAACACAGAGCCACTGAACTGAATTGACAAAATTAGTTTTTTTACTGTGTACGTTCATACATATATTACACACAAATACACAAAGTATTTATTTTATATATAATAGTCTCGATAGATAACACTAGTGTAGAAGTGTTCCGAAATACCAAATTGTTTTAAAGCGGTAATTCTCAACTTTGTTAATCTGGCACCCCTTTCGTGAAATCGGCAAACTTCAAGCTCCTCCATAAGGCCGCGGTGGCTCAGTGGTAGAGCTTTCACCTCTGGTACACTCATATCCAAAATTATTGTCGCATGTCTATAAATATGTTGTTATAGAAATATAATTCGCCCAGTATTTCTTATAATGTTAGTATGTGTATAATCGGCAAATACATTTATGTGGAAAATTTCATGTCAAAAGAGCAGTAAATAAGAACAATAAAACGTAAATAAAACTTTCTTGTAAATTTAGCAACATTTTGTTTTACTCATTTTAATTTTCGTGTTTCTAATTCTTTTCCTATGAAATTTACCACAAATATACATTTCCTGATTATACGCATTGTATCAGCATTAAAAGTACCAGGCATTATCAAATTATTTTTACAAAAAGACATTTATAGATATGCGACAATAATTTTGGACATGAGTGTACATGGAATGCGTAGTTCGATCCCAGCTCGCGCCAAATGAAATTTGTGACAGACAATCACCGTGTGCGTGGGTTTTCTAGACTTTCTCCCGTTTCCTCCCATTTTTTTTATTCCACCATTTCATTTATTTCTAATCCTCACCGTCTCCTTTAGCCTAGTCAGCATAACGTGGGACGTAAAGCTTGAAGATTTCCTTTTTTCATGCTCCTTCTTTGCCATGCAGATCGTTTGTCTTTTTTGCGATATCAGATGCAGCATTGGATTCTGAAATCTTCAATAATATTAATAATTCTTGCTAATTATACTTATTTTCAGGAAAATTTCAGCATACCATTTTAGTGGAATGTAATTTTTACAAGTCTAATCCTGAATGCAAACACTCTTACTCAATATTTATCTTGTGTGTATAGCATTTAATTTAACGCATCTTTGTTACAAGATTCGTGATATTTGTAATTACGAATATAGTCATATTCATGTAGCTTGTGGCTTTCTTGATTCACCTGAATGACTGACTTCGTAGCTGTCAGTAGCTTCCGGCCCTTGCTGCGAGCCACTGTTTTACAGACAAGTAAAGTTTATACAGCTCCATGCATTAAAAGCCTGACACTTAAAAAATTACAAAATTTACCATTTTCTTTTACTTGTTTTTCATAAGGGAAAGGATATAATAATATGCAACTTACCATAATCATAGATAATGTTATTCTACAAACAGAAAATATGAACCTGAAGAATTTTCAGTGTTGCCATTCACAAATTACAGTGTTGCCAGAATAACAACTTCCTAAAATCTAAGTTAAGGTAGCGAGTAGAGGAACGAATTCAACTGCATTTGATTACGTAATATGTTGTCATGGTATCCTGCGAACTACTTTTTAAATAATAGTTGCATTTAGTTTGTAATAAACAAAATGGTATTATCATACAGTTATTAAAATTAAATAATAATATTATTTAAAAAGTACTTCACAGGATACCAAAACAACATGATATATAATCAAATGCAGTTGAAAAAATATTTAAGTTTTACGTCACACGATTATGCCGGCGAGGCTAAAGAAGACGAGTCCGTTCCTCTAGTCGCTGCCTTAACTTGGACTTTGAGGGAAATGTTATTATGGAAACACTGTAATTTCTATGGATGGCAACACTAAAAATTCTTCAGGTTCATAGTTTCTGCTGTAGAATAACATTATCTATGATTGTGGTAAGTTGCATTTTGTTATATCCTTTCACTTACGAAAAAATAAGCGAAAGAAAAAATGGTAAATTTTGTATTATTTTTAGTAAATCTGGCTCGTTAAGTGTAACTTCAGTTGTTTTAATTATTTTAACATGTTGAACTGTCTTGATTTAAAAAATACTTCATATTCTATTATAAACATTCTTAATTTGCTATAGAAGTATTAATCATGTTTATTAAGTTAACACAAACAAATAATAGACGAAATCTGGTTAAGGCCAATCCCGAAATCCATTTGGGAGCCAGAAATTATCACAGTAACTATAGGCAGATATAATCGTATGATACGTATGCAGTCGACATATACAAATAAGTAAAATACAGGGTGGTCGAAAAGTAGGTATACAGTCCCATATTGATCTGCTCACTGTATTCCATATCATTTCTTATTGTTATCAAAGAGATAGGCCTAGCTCCTTTATCATTTGTTCCTAATGTATTTTAACTTATACCTTAAGCCCGGAACAGCCGAAGCAAATAAACCCATAAGCTAGAATGTTATACTTGATCAATGCAGGGGTGTATACCTACTTTTGGAAATGAAATGAAATGAAATCTTTAAGTTTAAAGTCCCACGGTTATGCCGGTTAGACTAAAGAAGACGGTGATAATGAGAAATGAGTGAAATGAACAAAGTGGGAGGAAACGGAAGAACCCCGAGAAAACCCACGAGCACGGTGTTTGTCCACCACAAAGTCCACACGGTGCGAGCTGTGATCGAACCAGGGACCCCAAGCACCGGAGGTGAACGCTCTACCATTGAGCCACCGCGCCTACCTACTTTTGGGATACCTTACGTTCTCATAACTAATTTTCTTTAGATGGACATAGTGGACTAAACGTCTCTAAGCTCTCTTACTGACTAAAAATCAGTAAAAATACAGTGAGCAGGAAGCTCTGTGTAAGTAGAACACAAATGAGTTTTCCTTTTATAACGAAATAAAAGTCAATGCTTATGAAGGTGAAGCACAAACCGGATGACTTTTTCCGTTGCTTTGATAGAGAAAGCCACTGTTATCGTAGTGTAGCGAACTGCTTGACATCTCGCGACGCACTCCCGACATCTAGTGTAACGAAGATGAACGACTTCTCGTCGACGGGACGGGTTATTGGCATTTCATTTAGAGCTACAAGGCCTAAAATGCACTTCGCTCAACATGCTCTCCTCTTCTCTCGACCTTCCATTCCATTTCTAGCCTTTTCTAAACCAATCAGCTTCCGTCATGTGTGTGTATATATATACTAGCCTTGCTTTTGTGTTGTATGACAAACGACTGCTATACATATACAAACAACATATTACCTGAGAAATTTTCAGCAAGAAATTTCCCTTCGCTCCGTTGCAAAAACAGAGAATCAAGAATGCAATGCAGAACATTTTCGTGCGTTTGGTCGTAACTACTGTAACATCCTGGTCACCTATAGTTAAGCTAGATTTCCATCATCCATTGCTATGATTATACTAATTAAGGGGTTATATTCTTCATTTAAGCTTCCAAAGATCACTTTCACTTGAAATATGGAGTTTATTCTAATTTGAAGAAACTGCTGTACTTTATTTCAAATTTAGTTTTCAATACCTCGAGTTTTGATTTTATTTACCAGTTAAAAGTACTGTGTCACTATTAGCAGTGTCCGTGTTACCGTGTAAGACAAACATAACAAAAGCTCTGGTATTAAGCAGTGTATTTATTTATTTATTTATTTATTTTATTTATTTATTTATTTATTTATTTTTTTGCATACACTATACTGTACATAATACAATACGTTCCAACACAATAAAACCTACAGATAATTATTGGCAACAAATGTCATTTTTTTAGCAGGTAACATTCATAAGTTCTTAAAACATAGGCACAAGTCCTAAATTTTAAGTCTTATGTCGTTTATGACTTGTGTAGCTAAGAACATCTCGGGTTTACGATTTGTACAGCTTATGATTCTTTTGACATTTGAGGTTTACGACTTGTACAGTTAATGATTCTTAGGGCATCTGGGGTTTACGACTTGTGCAGCTTATGATTCTTCTGACATTTGAGGTTTACGACTTATGCAGTTAATGATTCTTAGGACATCTGGAGTTTACGACTTGTACAGTTAATGATTCTTAGGGCATCTGGGGTTTACGACTTGTGCAGCTTATGATTCTTCTGACATTTGAGGTTTACGTCTTGTACAGTTAATGATTCTTAGGATATCTGGAGTTTACAACTTGTACAGTTAATGATTCGTAGGACATCTAGTGTTTAGGACTTGAGCATTTTCCATTCAGTTGTTTTAGTTCTGAAATTTGACATCACAACACGAAACTGCGACAGTGGAGTAGTTGCCACAATGTTGGTACGAACCTAGTTAATTCCAACGATAACAGCTGTATTAGTGATACTAAAAATTTTTATTATTATTCTGTAGTTATAGCCTACATTAATTATACAAACTAACTTACTTCATTGTAAGACTTTGTAAAGAGTCCAAACATGGGCGTATAGTACATTTAATTGAGGTGAACAAAATTATATCAATGTGTGCAAATTCTCATGTGTAATTTTCGATTTTTTGTAAAACGTAAAAATACATATTGAATTTTAATTTGTATTAAAGTCCTCACTGATGTTTGTTAGATGATACCTAACAACGAAACGCATGGAATGCCCTATAGTTGTACAGAAATCGTTACCGTGCCTACAGGGACATATCCGTGAAATTTAATTAAATACTACTTTTTCTAATGTTGAGCAAAACAATAGCAAAATAAACATGATATATGTTATGAAATATTTTATCATTTTTGTCGCCAGCTCTAATGTATGTAAAGCACACTCTAAAGCAAAATGAATGCGAAATAAGGAAGAAAAAAAAACCTAAAAGATACCCAATGGTCATTTCTTTCCTTTTTTCTCTTTTCAATCTTAAAAACCGACAAAAGCTCTGCAAAAGCCACAAAAGAACAAGAACTTCCTGCGCCACTTTTCTCTTTCTGTAGTGAGATAAAAAAAAAAAAAAAAAAAAAAACTAGGTCGAAGAAACAATCGGTTAAGAGATGGATAGGGCACAAGGGACCAAAAATCGTTTCCCCTTTTCTTTCTTTCGATTTTTTTTCTCGTTTCGTGTGTGTGAGAAAACGTGAGACGCATCCGAAAGGAAACATGTGGTCTATCGGCGTTCCACAGATTATTTCCAAATGAAAGGACTACAGATGAGCGAGTGGCTTAGTCAATATGCCTGCCACTATCTCCGCAGAGAATAACAATGGATGTTTACATCCATAATTAGACGAGAACCAACCACACAAAAGTCTGTTCTGTTGTGTACACGTTAGCTACAGTGGATGAAGACTTCATTTTACCTGCAGAATAAAGCCTCAGGCAAGTCTGAAAAACCCCTTTTGCTCGGAAAATACACTACATATGTAAGCACAAAGAATTAAGATCAACACAGTAATGTTGAATATCCAGCCACAGCTGTCTCAAAGAAACTGGCCCTCTACCTGTGTTTGGAATGTTATATAATGCTATTTCTACATGGAAGAACAGTACAAAGCATGCTATTCTCATAAATAAAACTGAGGTAATCAGGGATTTGTGGTAAAGGCTAATGAACACATACAGTATTAATAATTTTTAATAATTTTCCAAAGTTTTTATTTATTTATTTTTAATTATTTCATCATTAATAGTTCTTGACAGATTTTTGAATGTAATAGCAAAAAGGAAATTTAAGGGGCTCCGTAGAACTAAAGATAGTTTTAAACTGAGTTGATTTTGAGTTTAACGTCCGGTTGAGCAGCGAGGCTATATCAAACTTGGACCTACTGATTAACATGGAATGCAAACCACATGAGCTCTCGCCGGGAATCGAACCTGGGTCTCCCACATCAAAGGCGCATAAGCTAACCGCTTAGTTACGAAGAAACTCGATTGCTTGTGAAGTTTAGTTCAACTTTTAAACTGTCAGTCACAGAGAAAAAAAAACTACAATCTGTTAGTTAGCACTGCTTTTCTTTTTCTACATACGCAGGAAGCAAAATAAAAACTGTCCAGTGCACTACGTAACACAGGTTAAACATGATTATCTTTACTAATTCAGGACTACTCATTGCGAGATTGTAATAACTATTTCCCCAAAACCTTCCACTTCTAAGCTACAGTGCTTCTAATGTAACACATATGTAAACAAAAAAGAAAGTGGAACATACATTCCTACATTAAGCTCTTACAATCAGAACTTACTTCATTTCATGGAAGTATTTACTATCATAGCTACACATTGATTTATACACTAATATACCCAATATTTATTTACTGGAAGGTGGTAAATCTCTCTGATGATCTCTCCTGGATGTATGTTGAGATCTTTCCCGCCAAAAAAAAAAAAAAAAAAAAAAAAGCTACTTAACATTTTAAGTTATTATATACCTTTACAGCGACTTTTCGTTTGCAGTATATCCTGATGGAAACTTTCCTCATGCTCGTCATACGTAGGAAAAAAAATATGCTTAGTATAAATCTTGAACTGGATCATTCAGCTCCACTTGTGTTATTTACACCTTGACTATTTATCTGTTGACCGTTATCATCATCTGTGCGCCACTGGCAACAGTTCGCCAGTAATGTTTTCCCCTTTACTTTAGACGCATGAATGTATGATCTTCTCTGTGTACGTTTTGCATATATATGGCGTGAATATTACATTTTGACTTCTATATCTTATGTATGTAATTGCATACACACCTATGAAACAAAGGCGATAAAAGTGCAACATATTGTTTGGGTATGGAAAATCATGCACATGGTGCAGCACGGGAGAACCATGTATATGAAACTCCATGCACATAGCAGTCTGCGTGTCAAATATGCCATTTGGTTTGCAAACTCTTTTATTCGTTTAACATCCCTTCTCAGCTCTGAGGCTATATAAGATGTGGACCTACAGTTTAAGATTATATCCGAATCTCCATAATGGGTTCAAATTTAAATGCTTTCCCACATTGAAATTTTTACACGTTATGATAGTTTTGATACTACCTTCAACTGTAGGTCCACCTCTCATATAACCTTGGTGCCGAAAAGGGACGAAAAAACATGCAAACAAAAATGTATTCCTATATGGACAGAAAAGTGTACAATTGTAAGCATTCTCCACGGAGAACTGGTTAAATATAGTTGAGAATTTGGGGGTTCTCAATATTCTTGCTCGAAAAGCCGATAACGTTAGTCAAACAAATGAACGTTTGAATAAAAAACGTGGCAGTTCTTGATACGCCTGTTACAGACAGATCAACGTAGCGTGCTGACTACATGTTAGTCGCTAAGTTACACGTAGTTCAGTTGGTCGCTAAAAGATGGCGTTTGATCGGATCAGACCCACAAGAGGTATTACACCAAGTAGTTTGGGCTCTGGGGTCAATTTCTGATGGGAATACAAAATTTCGGTGGTAAAATTGTGATGCACTTGATACTAATTGACATAACGGGAATCAATTTCAGTCAATAATACCAATAATAACACCAGCGACAGTTGATGTTGTGACTAAAGAGTAACTTCCTTACTTAGGCTTATTGAAGGCATCAATCCGACATGACCGTCACTCAACCTCATGCTTACATAACTTCAACATCAAACTCACGTAATCAAAACAACTGTTAAAATCTCCACCATCTGTTCTTATCATTCGTCCGTTATAACGTATGACGATAACTGAAGATCTGATTGGATCTTACTTATGAAGATAATTACATCGGTAATACGTTAAAGATTTAGCACTGGGAATCCATTTTCAAATTAATACTTCAGAAAAATTCTACGTATCCTTAATTATACAGATATTGGATTGACCTTGGCAGATATGTTTTCGATGAAGATACCTCTAAAGTCAATACAAAAATCTTCAATTGTAATCTATATCTACCAATAAAATAAGACCAACAATAATAATGGACTCTGTAATGGGCACTTATGAATATAGCTATATGTAACTTTGAAGGCTAATATCAACAATATTTCCATGTGATTTGATATGCAGATTATTCCAGTTCTCAATATCCTGACAAAGCTGCAACCCACATCAGCAGTCATGCATGCTGAGTTATCAACTTCCAAGGATACTCTAATGGATAAACAAAATTTAAATTCTGCTTTGACCAAATCAAACATGTTCAGTCTTTTATGTTGAAATAAAAAAAAAAAGCTAATAATCTCACAAAATTACCTCTTCACCTCTAATGACAAACTTAAATGAACTTCCTGTTTCTCACACAATGAAAAATATGAACTTTTTACGCCTCAGCGTTTGTAATTATTTTTTGTTCACACCTTGATAAAATGCGAATTGGTAAAATGCTCATTCCAGGGCATCTGGAAGGAAGAGCTGGCTTTACATATTAAGTACTATCTAACGCGAAGAGATGCGAGACGTTTTGTTCACCTTTAGATCCCACATCAGCTAACCACACAGGCTGCAAAACTTCTC
The DNA here is from genome assembly GCF_964235325.1 of Thermobia domestica. NCBI lineage: Eukaryota > Metazoa > Arthropoda > Insecta > Zygentoma > Lepismatidae > Thermobia > Thermobia domestica. The sequence goes on along the minus strand of NC_137460.1, from coordinate 226,426,271 downwards.
CGCTTGGCACCGCTACTGTCGAATCTTCTTTCTCGCTCCTGCTCTTTCTCTTTCGCTCTTTCATTTCTCATTCAAAGGCCAAACTCTATAAAAGTGATCCAAAATGCTCCGGTGATACTTGAAACGGAACTGTGACAGAAGTGATACTGTTCAAAGACCTGGTTCCATGTTAACACGAAAAGCAGAAACAAGTTGCACTCAGAGATCCTCAAAACAAACTTTTTGATTCATTCATAAAATATGAACGTCTATGGGTAAAACACGATGAATAAAACGCATTACGATTCCTAACTTTCAACTTTTGCCTTTTGCAGTCAATTGTTTTAAAAGCTAGTTTAGCCTATTTTGAATTCATTTTATATTAATGGAAAAGTACTACACATCCACAACATACCATTAATACGTAAGTACTGTAAAATGTTTATACTAGTAACGGTATAAATGTAATATCAAATTTTAAAATGTTTATAAAGTATGTGGTTGTCATTTGAAACACGTCTGAACACGACTTAGGAACTATAACAAGAAAAGAAGACTTCTAGGAAGGTAGAAGTATCCGTCAGAATTTTAATACTAGAAAAAAAAAAGAGTAAATTAGAAATAGAAGAAGAAATAGGAAAGAAGAAATAGAGCACAGACTTTCTTCCATGATTTCAGAATTACAGAATGAACAGAAATCTAAGAAGAATATTGTAAATTTTCCTTTTAATTGCGAGACTAGGAAACAGAACGACTTATTTAGAAGTGACTTCCGTTAACATTTCGAATCTAGCGCAAAGAATAACTCTAGCCAGAAGAGAAGCGCAGTGCATAGGATGAATATATCCCTCTTGCCCATTCTTTTGCTTAGTGCGTAAGATAGATATATCCATCCGTGATTTTCTATAATCTGTACATAACGGGTATGAAAAGTTAAGAGGCCTCATCACTGCGAAATTAAAATACCGCTAAATTTACAGTAATTATGTAATATCTTCAAATAGATAAAAGGTAATCGAAAAGTGGAACAAGATCTCCCTAGACAGTATTATTTTGCGTGAGATACTGTTATCACGACTCATTTATCTGCATTCGATTTCCAGCCATTTAGAAAATCGGCATTTATTTTCGCGTTTCTAAATAACAGCAAACAAAAAGCTACTGGGTGACTCGTGATAACAGTACCTCATGCAAAATAGCATCGTCTAGGGAGGTCTTGATCCACTTTTCGATTATCTTTTATCTATTTAAAGATATTACATAATTACTGTAAAATTAGCGGTTTTTTAATTTCGCAGTGATACAGACTCTTAAACGTTTCAAACTGACCCAATTCAGTTAGTTGTTGTTTAAGCCGCGGTTGAGATGCATGCTTTAGTAAATTTTGGACATTTTCCATGTTAATCCTTGGATTGTACTAGGGTGGTGCTCAAGAGGTTCCTTATGATTTTTACGAGGGTGATTCAAACAGTAGCGCGTCCAAGCTCACTACTTGGCCAATAGTACCGCAAACATTCTCGGTTGTTTATCATTAATGCCTTGATGTTTAAGCTATAGAATGTCACTTGTTTCATCATCCTATTTCTTCTCATTCTACAGTAATGGAGCAATCCATGACATCTAGTGGTGACGTCCGGTTGAAACAGCGGGTTGTCATTGAATTTCTGACTGCGGAAGGTTGTGCACCCAGGAACATTGATTGTCGGCGACGAGTCGTGGATACGCCATTACGAGACGGAAACGAAGCGTCAGTCGATGGAGTACCGCCACACGTCTTCTCCTCCGTCAAAAAATTCAAATTTGTCCCATTTGCTGCCAAAATGTTGTTGACATTCTGTCCCATCCTGCCTATAGTCCGGATCTTGCGCCCTACGACTTTTAGCTCTTTCCCAAACTTAAGAGCCTGCCTTACTAAAAACAATACAAAATTTACCATTTTTCTTTTGCTTGTTTACTTATCAGTGAAAGGAGATAATGAAATGCAAGTCACCACAATCATAGATAATGCTATTCTACAACAGAAAAATATGAACCTGAAGAATGTTCAGTGTGGCCATCCATAGAAATTACAGTGTTGCCAGAAAAACAATTTCCCTAAAATCTAAGTTAAGGCAGCGAGTAGAGGAACAAACTCAACTGCATTTGGTTACGTATCATATTGTTTTGGTTTCCTGTGAACTACTTTTTAAATAATAGTTGGATTTAGTTTGTAATGAGCAACATAGTTTAAACATACAGTTATTAAAATTAAATAATAATGTTAATTAAAAAGTAGTTCACAAGAAACCAAAATAACATGATACGTAATCAAATGCAGTTGAGTTTATTCCTCTACTCGCTGTCTTAACTTAGATTTTAGGGAAATTGTTTTTCTGGCAACACTGTAATTTCTATGGATTGCAACAATGAACATTCTTCAGGTTCATATTTTTTGTTGTACAATACCATTATCTATGATTGTGGTGACTTGTATTTCATTATTTCCTTTCACTGATGTATATTCAAGCAAAAGAAAATGGTAAATTTCGTAGTATTTTTAGTAAGGCAGGCTCTTAAGGATCACCTTAAGGCGGCAGACTACTAAATATTTTTGAAAAACTAATAATTTTTCTTTTGCCCATTTTTCGTAAGTGGAAAGAGGTAATAAAATGTAACTTACTACAATAATAAATAATGTTATTCTACACCCGAAAATACGAATCGGAAGAATTTTCAGTGTTGCCATCCATAGAAATTACAGTGTGACCAGAATTTGAATTACTCAAAAATCTAGGTAAAGGTAGCGACTAGAAAAATGAACTCAACGGTAATTGATGACTTATCATGCTGTCTAACTTTCTTGTTTACTACTTTTTAAATAACATTTCTATTTATTTTATAAAACTTACATAAATTATTACAAAATAAATAAGTTATTACAAAATAAGTAGAAACACTTTTTAAAAAGTAGTAAACAAGAAAGGTAGACAGCATGATAAGTCATCAATTACCGTTGAGTTCATTTTTCTAGTCGCTACCTTAACCTAGATTTTAGGGTAATTCAAATTCTGGTCACACTGTAATTTCTATGGATGGCAACACTGAAAATTCTTCCGATTCGTATTTTCGGGTGTAGAATAGCATTATCTATTATTGTAGTAAGTTACATTTTATTACCTCTTTCCACTTACGAAAAATGGGCAAAAGAAAAATTATTAGTTTTTCAAAAATATTTAGTAGTCTACCCCCTTAAGGGCCAACGCTACAGTTGTGACGCTAAGGTGGAAGCAGGGATTCGGCAATGGTGTCGAAAAGCAACCACAATTCTTTGCTGACGGCCTGAAAAATTTTGTTTCGCGTTGGCGCCAGTGTGTTGTCCGTGAAAGATGATGCCAACATTTGTAGCTGACACTGGAAGATTTCCACTGAAACCTGTGTCGGTGCTATCTGACAAACACAAATAAAGGTATCACCTTGGAGGAATTACTTTTTGAATCATCCTCGTAGTAGAAAGTTAATCCTGAAGCTGTTTGTGAGTTTTGAGTGTTTAGTTTCGTTAGTCGAATATAGTTAGACTAAAGCTGGGTAGACCTCTTACAGCCGTGTCCTCTGATAGAAAATTAGCCAATGTCAATGGGGTCCGACGGCCGAAAATGAACTACTTCAGTAATTATGGATGTTAAAACTTGCTATACTAAACTAAGAATAAGCTTAATAAATCATCAAAAATGGATAAACATTTTCAAGAAAAGGAGTAGCGCAGAGTTCTTTCTGGTTTCTGAAACTAGAGGGAAATAACTAGTATTGCGTGTATACCACGTGAAGGAGTTTGGTTTGTATTTTCTCAACCAAGATTGAAACCGCAAGTGGTAGTAAATTTCCATTACTTTGAGTTTTACTATAAAGGGAATGTATTTTTGAGACGCTTAATCGATTAGAGGAAACCGCTTTTCGCTACCTATGATATTACGGTTTCTATTCTATAGTGATCAATGAGCTCCCTTATGAATAAGCGGTTAGCGTTCGCGTCTTCGGCGTGGGGAGCTTAAGTGCTTCAGATCCCCCGTTAAACTGTAGGTTCACGTCTCATATAGTCTCGCTGCTGAAAGCGACGCTCAATCAAATCGTTAATCTATAGCGATCAACGTTAAAACGAGTAATTGATTTCTTCCACTTCCGGTTTGAACACAGAATTAAGAGAAAGGGTGGTATGTATTCTTAAAATGTTAAATTGATTTTTGAAATACCGTTTCTCGATATCTTTTATCGTTTGTGCCATACGTAGATATATTTTGAATCCGGAAATTGTGGTGGATTTCTAACACTTCCGGTTTTAGTGGAAAGTTAAGGACGGAGATGAAATATCTTCTTTGGACGGTTAATGAACTGGAAGAAATCCCTTCTCGATACCTATTTCCGGCTTTGCTCTATAGTCATCAAACTCAATCAAAAGTAGTTTATTTCTAACCACTTCCGGTGTGAATATCACCTCTACCAATGAACTTCCTAACTTTTGACCCTCTAACTTCTTGGTCAAAACTGATGTTGATCCATCAAGTAGTTTAGTCTCCCAGATGGACGGACAGACGGACACAGAGCATGAACATATAAATGTGTTTTGGTTGGTAAACCACACACCTTAACAATAAACTCAATCCGCCTTATGCAGAGTCGTTTCGACGTATGATTAGCGTCATACTAAAAGTCTGACTACCGCAGGAAATATATGTTAGTCGAATTCTTTAGTTCGGCACTAATCACGCGTCAGAACGACTCTGCATAGAGCCCAATAAATCTTGAATAGTGAACAAGTAAGTTCATAAGAAACAGCAGCGTATATTTTTAACAATCGATGAACTACTGTCAAATTCAGGGAGTTTTAGGAATTTCAGCAGTACATCAAATTCTGGAGGAACGTATAGACTTTTTTTTTTTTTCTGAATTTCGGGCCCAGATGCAAAATATAGGTAAGTATGATTAAGAAAGAGTAACGCAAATTTTCTGTAGAGCTTCGAAACTCGAGGTAAAAAGGGGAGCACATGATTTCTTCATAATTGTCTATTAACGAGGATATTATGAAGAGAATTCTACAAATCGTTTCTAAACGGAAAAACGTTCTACATGCTAAGTCTTCATTTTCAAAGATTACTATCAATAATAACAAATCATGGCCTACCCCTTCAAGGAAAGGTAAAATAAATTGAGAATTCTTGAAGACCTACACAATAAACCTAAAAATTGATACTGCTAAGAAGCATTTGAAATTGTCTACTTCCAAGATCATTATATCAAAAATATTACAGTGTAGCCATAAGATTTTTTTCTTTTAAGGTACTCTAAATGATTAAAATATATGCTTCAAAGAAATGAATTACTTGTAAATATGGACTATAAATGTCTTCTAGTTATCTGTTAAATCCGAATTTTATAAATTACAGGAAAAAACGAGCTCAATGCTATTCAGTTACATTCGCTGCATGGATTAACATAATTCTCTGGAACGAAGGTGTCTCCAGTTGAACCTTAAAAAAAAAAAAAAAAAAAAAAAAAAAACCTTTTCGCCCCAAATGTTTCCTATTCCAGGACGTACCTTTTTTAATTATCCATGTCTCTATAGTTTTGTTAAAAACATTCCTCTTATAATATTGAGTTCGTATTTAAAAACTAGTAACAGTTTAGCAATATAACAAGTAATGTTTATGCGTTTAAATATCTGCGAAAAATGTTTCCTTGAAATCGACTTGAGAGTTTTATTACATCATATTTCAATAATATCTTCCTTTTCCATCTTCCAAAAGAGAATTACTCCTTCTCGGAGTGCATCCACCATAAGTTTAGAATTACTGGTTTACACGAAACAAATGTAGTCTATACTTAAGTTTCCATATGTGGAATATGATAGTATATGCTGTGCAATGCAGGATCATTTTTTTTTTTTCGTTTTCAATTCTCGTACAAGATTGATTCGCGTGAAATCATTAAATACAATGAAATGTCGATCTGACATACAAAATATACCTGTAAATCAAATTAAATATGGTTATTGAATACAATATACATTCAAGTGCCACGAATATTTTCGTGAGTGGAATTTTATGGAAAATATTAAACTCATTTCAGTGTATATTCTTAATTTTACATAAATTGATCTCTTACGAGGGAACCTATCCAAATGTAACTCTGACTTCGAGTCGAGACTATGGCCGTTGAACACCTTGTCCCAAAAGAATATAACACGAAAAGGAATACATTCTTGATCTCAACCGTTGCGGAGATAGAAGCGTGAAAAATTAGAAATTGACCTCCATACTATGCATTACAAAGTCAGATTCCGGGGCAGAGTTTTCGGAAACGGTCGGGTAAGGAAATTTAGCGAATACATATCAAATAAAATTTCTACACAAGGAATATTGCTTAAGCATTTCTAAAGAAAACATTTGTAGGCAGAAACACAGGCTGAAGGTTTCCGACGACAAAACTTGTAGACATGCTGAAAATTTCTTTAAAAAAAAAAAAAATCTAGACAGGAACATGTGCTTAATATTTCTGAAGAGAGAACTTGTAGACAGGAACATGGCCTAAAGGTTTCCAGAGAGGTAACTTGTAGACAGGAACACGGTCTGAAAGTTACTAAAGGCAAAACTTATAGATAAAAATACAGGCTAAAATATTTGAAAACAACAAAATATAAGTAAACTGGAACACGGGCTAACGGACAAAACTCGCCGATAGGAATACAGGCTGAAAATTTTTCGAAGACTAGACTTGTAGACAGGAACATAGGTTGAAGAATTTTGAGGACAATTTATTAGCGCACGTGAACACTTTTAGTAATAGGAATGTTATTGCACACTTGGATTTAATAATTTTGTCTGGACCCATAACAAAACGGACACGAACACTCAAATATCGAAGACAATTAAAAACGGTCACACTCTTCAGTGGCCAACGGTAGGTTTCGGATCATAATCGTCAGCGCAACGCCTTAGATTACTCGATTACACTGCACAAATATGACACTTTCAAATATCTAGCATCAAGATTAACAAACCAAAACTATAACCACGAAGAAATTAAATGCCAACCGAAAACAGAGAAACTGTGTTGTTATTCGATCCATTTTTTCTTCGCAATTCTGCCGACGAATCTGAATCTTAAAATACATAGAACGAAAATATTAAAAAAAAAAAAAAATCCTGAAGTGTATATTCGGACCACGAGAGACTGGAATGAGGAATGGCGAAAGCTTCGTAACAAGGAACTGTGTATAATTTATACTTATATAGTATGTCTAACATTGTTCGAGTCATTCCGCCTTATGCAGAGTCGTTTTGACTTATGATTAGAGTCATACTAAACGCCTGACTACTGCAGGAATCTTATGTTATCAAACTCTTTAGCGTATGACACTAATCACGCGTCAAAACGACTCTGCACAAGGCCCATTAAGTCTAGGAGGCTCACGTGAGCAAGTTATAAAGCCAGAATGGAAGAAAATAAGAACATGTTCAAAATTTTAATTGGAAACCCAATTGGAAAAACCAGAAGGGAAACAGTATTAAGATGGTAGAGGGGAGGACAGTATTAAGATTTTTCTCACAGAAACAGAAATACAAAGTAGGAACTGGATCCAGAGGGCTAAGGACAAAGAGCTTTTGTGAATGCGGCGCAGAACTTTCGAGTTAGTTTATGTGGACAAAATCAAGATGTCTAAGATAGGTAAGACACACAGTTTGCATGCAGTGGCGACTTTAAGGGAAATCATGAAGATAAAAATAAATTAATTTTATCTCGACATGCTAAGGAAGCAAAAGCGTTTATAGCTTCAGAAAGCTATATACAATATTTATTAACTAGCCAAGCTTTCTTCTCTTAGCTTATAAGGATAAATTTTATTTTATTTATTTATTTTATTGATTTTTAAACATGACTTCCCTCAACAGCCACCACTGTTTGCACGGTAAATTGGATGGTCATATCGTTTAGAATATTTTTAATTTTGTTCGCTAGGAAAGGAAGTAGATAATCTATATACCCTTTTGTCGTGCAACTGGCGACATTTCCTAGGAAGTGAGGAATATTAGAGAAAGAAGCACGTTTTCATTGCATTCTAGCAGGCCATGCATGCTCCGTAAATCTTCTTTTAAATCACATTTACAAATTCTTTCTCAATATGTTTGCATATTTTGTTCTAATAATTTAAATTTAAATATTTAATAACGCGATACTAGTAACAGAAAATAAAACTTCCTACTCAATTTAGAAAGTATTATTTTTGATTGCTCCAGTGAATTCACAATGAATCGCTCATTATTGTTCCACGCAATTTTATCTGCTTGGGAACCCCCTACACGTGACACAGTAGCTGATTTAACAGTTCTTCTCAGTCACTGGCAATATCACTCTCTCTTTCTCTCAGTGGCGGACGGCGTGCCTTTTCATTGATCGACAAACGCAACGAGTTGAAACACACGTTGGAAGGCAGAAACAGCTTCCAACGCGCGGGCTGGCTCGTCCACATTGCAGCACTGTTTACACTGTTGCATTAAGCTTCATTATGCCCGTCATGGAACTGGACCAAATTTGTTGTTCTTTACCGTCGGACGGACCACAATTGAATCTATCTACCTTTGCCTAATGTTGCAAATAACAGCCACTCAGTGGTTAAGGAACATTGATTTGTTGAGTTTTTACGCCTCAAGGTTATACTCAGTAATGGAGATTGAGATTTCTCTAGGAATCGAACACGGGGCCACTGCGACAAAGATAAAAAGTGCCTATTACTCTTAATTAACATCTATACAGCACTTACTAACACATCACGATCTAATCCTATTCGTGTTAAATTTCATAATATTCCTAATAAATTACCATTAGCAACGATCCTCGGCTATTCTGGGTACCATGAAAAAAGTATTACAATATTATGTATGTCATTGTTATGGGTACGGGTGTCACCACTGGAAGAAGATAAAATAACAATATAAACAATTCTGGTACTTAAAACGTGTAGTTTTTTTTTTCACACTCGATACGTAAGTAAGTAAACAATGTGACAGTAGAACAAAATTTGACTTACTTTTGGTAATGTGAGACACTCGGGCGAAAAAAGTCATCAGCTCTTTCCAGACCACCCATCCTGAGTGACGTTTTTCCTGTTTTTTCTCTCATTCACACCAGCCAGATGAAAAACCCGAAGAGAGTAAACTTCAGTATGAATTGTACCTTAATAGCTAGCGTGAATATCGCATCGATTTTTAGCTTCGCAAACAATCTCGTTTCTCTCGAAAACTACGTATGAGAATTTTTACCCATCCATATAATTTTGTTAGCTCAATCAAATTATCTATTGATGTATGATTAATTTTTGGATATTATTTTTTCGTTATATGCTAAGAATGTTGTATGTATAATATACACGGTACCTGAGAAGTCGCTAATCATTTCTTGAAACGAGCACTTGAATTCAAATAAAATCTTTATAGTATCAAAGAAAGTATTGTAAGTCAACGAAATCACAACAGTTCGACATGACCGCTCTCCATATTTAAACAGAGTTGTCATCTCTCCGTGGTACACCTGAACGCACGCTCCAACATTGCTGAGGTAATTGTGCGCATCTCCGTGAACACGTTTCAGTATTGGTGTCCGTTTCTGAGAAAGTCCGTGAAAGGGGGAGATTTTGTTCCATAGTAATACATATATTTTTTCCGGGACAAACAAGTACATCCCTATTACGGAGATGTCCAATTCTGAAAGGTATTAGTTAAAGGATATTTCACTGTACCTGATCCTTCTATCCTATATTAAGCAAATAAATGTGTGTATTGCAGTATCTCCTCGTATTTACAAATAACACTACGTGCCTCTGCACAAGGACCACAAAGCAATCGACGGATACCATCTCCGAAGAAATACGAGGACACGCCTTCCCGTACTGGCAGGAGCTATCACAATGCTTTTAACTGATCGAAATCTTAATACTTCCTTCAGAAATATGAAAAGAACACGAAGAGTACCCCTTCAACTCCCCCAGAGGCTCCGCTTCCAAAATTGGCTATAAAAGAGGACGTCAAGAGGAAGAAAACACCAGTCTCCAACTGATCAATTAATACCTTTCTCTCCAAGCTGCTCTGGATGAGATAAATTTCCTTATTTTACCTCTGCACTGCATCGGTCAAGACGTTCTTTTCCAATCTCCGCGTTGCACTGGGTAGGAGATACCAACACATCTCTACGCTGCTACGGGTAAGAGGTTCTTTTTCGATCTCCCCGCACCTCTGGGCATATTCCTAACCAACAAACTGTAAGATCACCGTGCTGCTCTGGGCAGGAGATTCAACTCATAGAGAAAGGATTATTACAAATATTATTTATTTGTAATTCAGTGTACATAACTTGTATAAAAAAAATTAAAATAAAAAGATGAAGGAGAAACGACGTGTATCACTTCTCTACCATCTATTACAATAATTCACATTGAACAGAACAAAGGAGACGAGTATAGAACATGGAAGAACCAACCACGGAATTGCGAAATCGACAATCGGAGGGAATCGCTGTGTATGCATTTTCAAAATATTAAAGAATGTCTGTAAACGTGACCAACCTTTGCGCAAGATGTTCAGACTATAATATACTTTTTTCCTGTCCTGTGCAATGTATATTAATGACAACAATTTAACAGTGGCATAACGATATTTAAAAAAGATAACACATCGCTCATCTTACACAACGAGAATATTAAAAAAAAAAAAAATACTACAACACACAACCCTAGAAGCCATAATACAAAGATCGATTGCAGCGACATCTGGGATCGTAATTGGAAAATAACAAAGTAGCAAAGGAGAAGGGGGAAAGTAAAATAACAGAAAACGACGAGCATCCGAACAATCTCTTTCCGGTCTTTTTACTTTTAAACGACAGAACAAGCGGAGGATGAGAGTCATCTGGCGTTAAAATTACGAAACAAATTATGATGGAAACATGATGTAATGGCTCCGAGCCAAATGGCAAATTTTATATTCTTTACTTAACAGACAACAGTTTTTATAACAAAATTTTTCATTGACCTCGGTTATGGCAGCGATGTTATAGAGTTATTGCTCCATATGAAAAAGAGATCATCTCTGGGCTTATATGGACGAATAATGTCAAATGATGATCGCTTTTATAGATAGACGGTCGTACCCTCTCTTATCGCAAACACAAATCACTTCTGCTACTACTATTAAAAACAAAAAAAAACAAATACATACATCAAATGCTCTAGATAGCGATACGTTTGCAGTGTTTTTTTTTTTTTAAAAGAGAAAGAAACATGTGTAAACTTGTTCACTTTTTTCTCATTTCTGAATGTATATGACAGTTGAGCTAGCGACAGTGCTGAAATTCTCTTCCAAATCTTTGAACTGCGTTTCACATTCAGTGTTTGCAGTACCTCTCTTTCAATCACTGCGATCTTAATTTACCCGACTCAATTAGAGTTTTGAATAGATGTTATTTTTAACGAACTTAAAAAGTTCCTTACTGAATTCTCTATGTCTGTGTGTATGTGCGTCTGTCTATCTATATTTGCGATTTTATTTTTCAATTTTGAGCCCCTCATTCGATGGAGCATCAAAAACTATCTGAAAGAAGCGATGGAAATTTTCGTGTACCGAGATATACTAGACTCTCGCTAATACGGCCATTCCTAGCACATACAGGTGCCGGATTAGCGGAAATGTCGGATTATTGAGTGTCTGACATTTATTTGATTGATTTATTTATCTTGTTTTCTATTTATTTTGAAAACACAGCGAATATAGTGTACTGTACTTTATTAAACCGAAGGATATCATTTTAAAACACAGAGGATATACTTTATTATATCCAAATATACATTAATTTTCAAAGAAAACTTAGTCCTTAAGTAGTATTACTCACTATGAAACATGTCCCTAATTTTTAACCATCGTAATGATGATACGCGACGGTGGCATGCTTTATCACGCAACCGAACTGTAAAAAATGCTACAATTTCGAATACGTATAGTATATAAAGCATTGTTGCGCATGCGCACGACAATTCATTGTGTACGTGTTTTTGGTTGGATGTGCGCCGGATTCCTGAGAGGCCGGACTACTGAGGGCCGGATTAGTGAAATTCTAGTGTATTGGCCAAAAAAGTTCCTATTTCGGGAGATTTAAGAAGCCATATCTCGAGAACTGCAAGTCGTAGAGAGGTGATTTCGACAGAGCATCAAAAATTATATGAAAGAAATTATTGAATTTTTCGCGTCACACTTACCGTTCCCGAAATATTGGCCAAAAATGTTCCGATTGATTCTTTTTAAGTTCGTTCTGGCAATGCTCTTTGAGCATTCTCGACTGGTTATTTATTGAGAAATGCATAACATGTTGCACTAGTTATAGAAATAGTTACAAAATGGTTACGTTAGGTTAGGTTACAAAAGCAGATGTTCTCATAATAAACTTAGTGTAGACATTTATAATGTAGCATTCTATCGCTTACTAACAAACAAAAATTAAACAGAGTTTAACTATTCAGTGAATCCGATTTTATTGAACAGATTAAACTCAGTCAAAAATCTTGGAGTTACGTTTGATACGAAACTAGCATTTAATAACCATGTCCTGAACAGTTAACGAATCTCTTTTGAAATGTTACGGTTCATACTTAGAACTGGAAAAGACTTTAGCAAAATTACCACACTAACAAAAATGTGGGGGCCGCGGTGGCTCAGTAGTAGAGCGTTCACCTGGGTACCGGTGCATGGGGTCCCGGGTTCAAACCCTGCTCCCACAAAGTGAACTTTGTGGTGGAAAAAACACCGTGTGCGTGGGTTTCCTCGGGATTCTTCCGTTTCTTCCCACTTTCTTCATTCCACCATTTCACTCATTCCTCATCATTACCATCTCCTTTTGTCTACCCGGCATAACCGTAGGGCGTAAAATTCAAAAAATTTCATTTCATTTCATAGTAACAAAAATGTATTACTCCTATGGCAGACCAAAATTGAAATATGCTGCTCTGATCTGGAACTGATCGCAATAGTATTACCGACATCAAATAGAAAAAGTCCAATCTGAATTTATCAATCAAATAGCTACTTAGCATACAGGAGAACTGGAATCTACCCATCTTACGAAAACTATCTTACAATAATACATAACTTCTCTATACACACTTTTGAACAAAGACGTAACGTGATAGACTTGATTTTTCTCCATAAAATAATACAAAACGAGATTAACTGTATGTATCCGATAACGATATTAAATTTTCCTGTACCGACACTTAAAACTCGTGTTAACAACTTTGGCCTGTTCCACTGCAAAAAGGAAGCATCAACGTATTACTGAAATCACCAATCTGGAGAGAAGACGCTCTTCCTATAACAAAATATGTAGCGGACACAAAGAAATTGACATCTGTAATATGAACTACAATATGTCTAAGAAAACTATTGTAAATTTATTTTGTAACACACCAACACTAGTTGCATGTATTCCTGTTGTGTGTTCACAAATAAATAAATAAATAAATAGATAAATATAACGGAATCACGTCACATAAGTAACCTATTTTCAACATAATGATCAACCTGGGCACCACCTGGGTCGATATAGACTTGAGAGTTGACCTCAAAGGGAAAAAATCAGGCGGAGTTATGTCGGATGACCTAGCTGGACACTCTACAGGTCCTCTACGGCCAATCCAGCATTGAGAAAGAACTTCTTGCAGCAACATCTAAACAATTTTGATGTAGTGTGGTGGGAATCCAACTTGCTGCCGCTACAATTCTTGAAAGTTCTGTCATCTAGCCAATTCTGAGATGAGAGTTTCCCCCTCAGTCAGTGTAGGTAAATTTCTCTTCCCTCATTTTTCGATATGTTTTTGGACCGATTGATTATTAATAGGCTTCGGATTTTTAGGTCCCAAAAAATTGAAATTAGGATTTTAAAAAGGGCATTTTAGGATTTTATAGGTTTTTAAAAACACCGTTTGGGATTTTTAGCGTTATATTACTGAAAACGGAATATTACTACACTTTAAACACTTTGTTAGCTATTTCATACTTAAATGGTAACCTTAATTTAGTAAGCTTTATGTTAACCAGTCTTCTGCGTAATAAAAATAATAAAACTCTTCGTACCTTGGACTTTTTTTATGATAGCTGAAATATAGTTTAACATATGTATGGCCTGTCGGACTATAGTAGTAGTAGTAGTAGTAGTTTTTTTGTCAGTTTTCTTATATTTGAAATTTTATACACCACCACAAATATCACTTCACTTTTCTAACGATACACTGAGGAAATACGAATGTTCAAATATTGTTTTTCCAGCACTTATATGTTTTATATAGCGCAAAAAGTGGACACTTCACTCTCTGTAATGGGACTGAACAACAAATTATTTGGCAAGATTTTCTGTTGTGAACTTTTTCCTGTCGTCTGACAAAATTCTCTTGAATGCAGAAAAACTGCGTTCCACATCACACGATGTAAGAGGCGCATATTTCATACTGGCTAATTCCTCGGGATTCCACAGCAAATTTTCTTGGACATTGTCTCCACGAAGAATTTGGCCCACTAGTTGTATCTGTGTGAAATCAGGACTGCGTTTCAAAACCGCTTCCAACTTGTCCGCAATTTTTGTTCCAACTTCCCCAGGTACATTTTTCTCTTTCACTTCTTGAAGAATTTGAAGAGCTTCTGTTAGTGGAAAAGACCTCAAATTCAGTGATGGCTTGAGGCAGATGAGATAAGTTGGCTTTAATGTAACTTAGTTGTTGTACAGCAAACTGTGACTTCAGTGCTTTTTTTGCAGACGTGATTGAAGCGGCTTCAATCTCGTCGAGCGAATCGATGACCTGAACAATGCTTTCAAAATTATCTGCATAGTACAGTGCTGCTGAGAGCCACGTTCCCCAACGGGACACAACGGGTTGTGGTGGCAGTGGTGTCTTTGGAAGCATATCCTTGAAGGTAACCACTCTGTTAGTTGCTTTCAAGAAAACCTTCTTTACAGATGAAATTATGTCGTTGACGATTGGGTGTAATTCTCGAATGATTTCTGCTACACGATGTAGTCCGTGAGCTAAACAGGTGACGTGCAACATGCGAGGATGGAAAGCCTTCAAGAATTCACCCAATGTTAAGAGAACTCGTACAAATTTGATATGATCCAAATGCAATCCCAATAAACACACTTCCTTCTCCTTTCTTACAAGGTTAGAGCACTGACACAATGTCCATTGCTGACAGGGAGAAGAGGTCAACGCCATCAGCTTGAACTTTCTATCGAATGACCATGCACCTGTTGTTGCTAAAAATAAACTTGCTAACCCGCTTATTCACAATCACAGCCGCAAATTACAAAGATACATGCTGTGTGAAGGAAACCTTGTTATTGCATTGTTGAAAACTGGTTGACTACATGTTTGAAAGTATTTTTCAAGTTAAAAATAACTATAAAAAATCATTTAGGACGTTATAGGTTCTAATAGCTAATTTAGGATTTTTTAGGTCCTAACCCCCCAATTAGGACATTTTAGGTCCTATAAAACTAATATAGTTCTACTTATAGCAACTTGAAATGTAAAGAAAACACGAATTTTTGGCATTCACTGTACAGGAATAAAATAGGTTCGAACCTAAGAATTCGGAGCCTAATTATTAATTATCAAAAACTGAATAATTTAGTCTGGTCCACCCTGTATAGGATGTTCAGTAACTTAAAAAAAATCATGTAGAAGCACAAGCAAACGATAGAAAAATTAATAGGAAAAAATGTAGTGGTGCAGCAGAGGAAAGACTAGACTATGAGCTACTAAATAATTGTCATATTTGTTTCCATCTGATTATATTGCGATATACATTACTTCTTAAGTGAAAGAGTAATTCTCAATAAATTAGAATACTAATGGCGTCACTTCTGTCTGCTAGCATATGGTGAATGCATTATTATTATTATTATTATTATTATTATTATTATTATTATTATTATTATTATTATTATTATTATTATTATTATTCAGACAAGAGCCAAAGGTTATCAGCAAAATTGATTGCTACTTTTACTGCTGTTTTATCTTCATATTAAAACAGAAGTGAAAGAGAAGAATAAAAATATTCTCTCTCTTAGTGCAATGTTTACAATTTTAAAAAAAAATAACACTAACAACCATTTTGATTCGCTGTTTTTAGTCTTCTTAACACTTTTATACATATTATAAACATAGGTGGACAATTTATCTTGAAATAACCTTGTAACTTTTAAATACAGAGAAACTTCCCATAATGCACACCTGTCAATAACAGATATCTCTATAACATGATCATACTTCTTTGTCCTGATCAAAATATACGCATTATTATGAGACAAAACTCTCCCTTTTCGGGACAGACTCAGGTAGGGAAACAGACGATCTTCCTGTATCCCCAATGTTTTAATAACCTCTTCATATAGGACAAGGAATAATCCTTAGTTTATACAATCCAAAACAGAAAATATCTTCTACAATTTGAAAATACATCTGCAAAATTTCATACTAATTATAAATTAGCTTTGTATCTGTATCTTAGTTTATATGGCACTCTTTTTCCTTGTCTGTCTGGATTTAGGCAACCCGTAAAACAAATGAGGTTGTATAACTGGCTGATGAGGCTGGGGCTGGTAACCAAACTGACACTTGTGATATGTTAAATTGTACAACGTAGATTTGATGGAAACTAAAGAAATGCCTATCTGCAAACTTTTTAAAATTGTAGAACTCACTACAGGAAAACAAAGATCGTACTTGAATAAGGAAGTCACAATAAGCCAAAAATGCGAAATATTCCCTTTTCTTCCCAAAACCTGGCTCTTTTATGGAAAACAAACTTCCATTCAAAAGTACTTTTTTTCTTCTTGAATTTCTAGGGAGACCATATGGATTCTCATGAATTTCACTTTCTGTTACGTGCGGTCACTACTCACTATTAGTCATTTCTCATACATTAAAAAAAAAGTCTTTGTAGCGAAAGGTCAACCGCATTTACCCGCAAATTTTCTTCTACTCTCTCTCTCTCTCACACACACACACACATTAGAACATGTCGACAAAGTTACGATGTGTCAACCCCCTGCAGAAACATTAGAAGCTTAAAGTTCCAACTACGTAATGGGCGACTGAATAATTTAATCAACCTCCACTGAAGGATTAGCCCGAACTTTCTTCCAAGAGAACGAAGCTGCAATGAAGAGTAGACTATTAAAGAACAGCGGGAAGAAACAGGTAAAAAGGCAACACTAGACAACAACAGTACCACAAACACAAAAAGAAAAATTAAAAAGTGAGCATCAATCTTGTGATACATTACCGTCAAGACCCAGTGAAAAATCCATTTTTCATCATTTATGGTTTTTGTGTCTGGAACAAAGTTGAAATAGAAAGCTGTGATATTTGAATTATAATTTGTTTTTTCTCTTTCTCCGGTGAATGCTTAGTTTACATATTTTCATTTGAATAAAACATACATTGCAGTTTCAGAAGAAGAAAAAATAACCCCTATTAACATTATTTTTACAGCAGAACTGAAATCTACGAAGTAGTTTATGTTAAATACCAGCAAACGTCCCTGCCTCATGCATCAGTTATATTCAGTTCAAGCAGTAAGCAGTAGAATCGTACACCAAATCTCGAGCTTTCACTTTCACCACTTCAGGTGAAACCTTGTAAAATCGGTAGAAGTTTCCACTTTTCTCCCAAAATAAAAACTTATCAATAACATCAGCGCAATTACCAAGATTTGTGGTAGTTTTTGCGTGATTATGCAATTTACGAAAGCTTTGTTAATCACCTTCCTCGGCTTTCCTCACATCACTGATACTGAATTAATGCAAGTGAACAAAATATTAGATTACGTCAACTTCGAAAGTTCTTTTAATCCATTCTCCTATTCTAGCATAATCCAAATTGAATTCATGAAAACGAAAGAGATCAGTGGTAACAACTATATGTTATTCAGTGAAAAGCATCGGTGAAGTAAAAGGTTGAAAGTGGAAGCGCCATTACAATATATTTCAGAAAGACGAACAGCGTGCGTGGATCAAGATTGAAGTGGCACGTGAATGAAGTGCACAACAATGTTCGCTGGGACTTCGTGATTATCCCTTCGTCAAAGTGAATGAACCACTTCGTGGGAAGCACTACGACATAAGAGGAGTCCATTCATTCTATATGGCGGTCTCTGCGGGACATCGACAAAGATTGACGCCCTGACGGTGTTGTGGCAGTGAAGAAATGTAACAAATATTCTTCTGTACATAAAACCAAACCCGAATTATAATCATGTTATCATTACTTTCTATTCATCCCTTGTATATATAACTGATTGATACGCTATCAGTATTTGAATATCTGATATTACGATATTGCTATATACCGATATTTTTCGATATTCAATACTTCTCAATTTTGATACTTCGATATATTGATTATGATTCGATTTATATCGATATGAATTTTCGAAATTTGATTTGCGCATAGTCTAAATCATATTATATACTAGATCAACCAATTAACAAAACAATTCAGCATAAATAGATCCGCTGGCACTATTGAGAATCTGTTAAATATAAGTACAGAAAAAGAAACTCTCAATGATGGGTCCAAACCAAAACAACAACAACAACAACAACAACAACAAACATACCGCTAGAAGTAAACACAAGTCTATGCCTCTACACCTGAATCGAACCCGAGACCTATATACTATGTATACAGTGTAGCTAAGTACACAAACATTTTAAAGCAATATGGCAACATCTCACTTATATACGTAAATTATATTTAAAAAAAAAAAAAAACAAAAGAACAGATGAGGCATGATTTGTGGCAGCAACAGAAATTTGAAACAAACATTTCAGCAGATAAAAGAATGAAAATTTTGCAATAAACATAATTTTGTTTTACATGAAAAAGAAACAACAACAACAAAAATTAACAAGTGAAAGCAAAGTGTTGTAGAAGCAACTGCAAACCTTTTTCCTGTCAGTGTTTTCCAACAATAGAACATGTAAAATGCATTTTCTTCGCCTCTCGAAGGCAGGAAGACCAAGAAGAAGATAACAAAACAAAGGGAGAGGAAGAACGCTCGAGCAAACTCAACTAGTCTATACAATTAGAGGGCAAATTAAAAGAAAATTACCTTCCCCAATTGAATTATGGGGAAGGGAAAAAACAGTTGGCGAGAGGGGGGAGGAGACGAACCAATGCAGCGAACAAAAGGAAGGAAGAGATGAAGTTGTCTTATTATCGCGAAAGCAGGCTATAACATCAAAACGGAGCAGCAGACAGAGAGAAGACAAGGGAGATGTTGCAGCCTCAGAGGGCACGTCCTTAACATTCTTACCTATTTTACCTACTTCGACTCGGAGCTTTCAGATGTAGTGCAGGTCGGAAGGGATGCTGTAGAAGATGCTACATTTTTTTTCTTTGCTGCCTTCTTTTCTGTTTCTAGAAGCTTGCAACTTGTTTTCTTTTGTGCGCTTTATAGAGCATGGCAAGGTAAAAAAGTAGCGGAAAAGGGGAGAGGTTTAAGGGAGTCTTTTCTTCTATCTATATCTCCCTCAGCCTTTTCATCCGATGCTGAGAAAATGTATTGTTTCGTAAAATGTACAAGTGCGGAGTTTTTGCTAATGAAACAGTCTTATTATTATTATTATTATTATTATTATTATTATTATTATTATTATTAATTAGAAACATGGAGAAAGGTAAATATACACAGGCAACATTTATAATTGTAACCTTACAATAATAATAAAACGGAATAACACAAGTTTCTTTTGTATTCTTAATTTTAATTTTTCATTTTTCCGCTTATCATGTTTGTTTATTTGTTTGTTACGTTTACCGTTCCGGTACAGCACCGAGGCTATATGACACGTGAACCTATGATAAAAGGTGGAATCCGAACCACCGTAATGCATTCAAATTTTATAATGCTTTCCCACCGGGAATCCAACCCGGGATAAAAGGCATAGGCGATAGCCACTAAATCAGCAGGGGAGGGGGAGCTTTCTGCTTCTTGTGACAGACGGACAGATGATGAAATATCAATTGAGAGTGTCTGTCTGTCTGTCTCTTTGTGTGTAAATGTATAAGACAGAAAAAAAAATGAATAACTAAGTATTCTGGAATTTAGATTAATTTTTACCACTCCTACATCTGAATCTATTCACTCTTCTAGGGACAACGATGGCTTAGTCATAAAGCGCTCCTCTCTGGAGCGAAGGTTCCTGGTTAGATCACAGGCCATGTAATTTATGGTGGTTAACATCATATTTTGGGTTTTGTTGGAGTTCTAGCGTTTCATTCCACACGATAATTCTATTAATTCCTTCCATAATCGTCCGTTGCAATTGATCATCGTTCTTTTCCTTGAATCTAAAGGGTGTACTTGTGGAACGAATTTGTGGAATGAAACTGTGGGATGAAACTGTGAAATGAAATTGTAGAACGAAACTGTGAAATGAAACTGTAGAACAAACTGCACCTCCACTACCTCTATCTACCGTAACAGAGCTAAGTACTGCACTGCATGAAATATTCCCTCAGAAAACCAATCATGATTTGTATGCCTTCCGTCTAAAAAATCAGAGCTATTCTGGAGGCTAATATTGATTCCAGACTGTATTAATGACGTTAAGTTCATTTTGTTCAGCTGCTTACATTATCTTGATAACGACCTGCAATTAGCTTCAAAACACCAGTGCCATCTGTGCAATACTTCTAATAAACACAAGCATACTGCGTATAACTGTCCAACTAACATTGTGAATATGGGCTATGTGTGATATTAATGATTTAATTCGATTCATAAGACTTTGAGTCAAATACTATGTGTAAATAGCCTACATTCAACACTAGTATTTGACTTTTATGACACACAAAAATTAAGAGTTGGCTTCAGTGACTCTTAACTGCTTTGCAAAAGACTTGTTCCCTTGTCAAATTTCTTCCCGTCTGTCCTCAAGATATCAAACGCTTAAAGGAAAGAAGTGGAGGAGAGAGAGAAAGAAAAGCTACAGACTTCAAGAGGCCGAAAAGCAGCAAAAAATGAAGAGAAAGACTGAAGGAGTTTGGGAAGAAGGAGGTTAAAAGAAAAATACGTTCCTTTCAGGCATTTTTAAAAGAGAAAGGGAAGTAGT
The DNA here is from genome assembly GCF_964235325.1 of Thermobia domestica. NCBI lineage: Eukaryota > Metazoa > Arthropoda > Insecta > Zygentoma > Lepismatidae > Thermobia > Thermobia domestica. The sequence goes on along the minus strand of NC_137460.1, from coordinate 226,405,103 downwards.
TTGTAACATTCCTTTAAGAAAGATAAAAAAAAGAAGTGAATGAAATCCTTATTACACTAATTAAGGAGTCGTATTAGCTTCAGCACATTCTCTTCTTCAGCCATGTTTTTTTTTCTTTTTCGTCGTTTATTATAATCTTTGTGGAGCGACAGAAGGAGAAAAAGAATACCCCTCGCCGTAAGGGAAATTGTTCCTTCTTAATAGAACTCTGGGACGACACAGCAGAAGAATACAAATATAAGACATAATTTGAGATTTCAGCTGGGATTTCGTTTCCCCCTCTCATTCACTACGCTTTCCGGAAGAAGTTCGAGTAGTATGAGGTAACACAAATATTACCCGCTAAATAAGTTTGTCCCTTTAATATGTAATTGCACGTACAATACGTAAGAAAGTAATATCCCTATTTAAAAAGTGTCTAATTGAATTACATGAAAAGCTTCTAGTTTCATTTTTCCTTCACATATGAACCTTCAGCCCCCTTTTCCGTGTGTTTCATTAGAATATCTGACATTTATAGTTTGCATAAAGAACGAGTTTTTTTCCCCCTCAAAGCCCAAGAACAATAAATGGTTATTAATTAAAAAAAAAAAAAAAACACTGACTATCCTTACTTGTGCCTCCTAGTGACAATAAGTAACAAACTCTTTGTTAAGGTTTCATCATTTGACTCACTGACAGTTGGTATGTGGCTATTTATAGCCTTTTGACAGTTTTACTGCTGGTAAAAAAGTTAGTTTATTTTGTAAGTCCACTATAGACGTATTCCTTATGTAATGTCACTCCTGTAACGGATTTTGCAGAAGCAAAATACTATTATTGAATGAAGATTAACTTTCTTTTCACAGTTACTTCCAAAATCGCGAATCCAATACTAAAACAGTTCACTTATAAATTCTGGTTACGATAATGGGATAAAATCAGACATGTAGTCTTTTTTTAGGGCTCTAAATTCATGTTACAAGTAGTTTCTGGCCGTTACAAACTGGAAGTTGCACAAATTTTTCTTACTTCCGTTTGTAGTAGTATGATTTTTAAAAATCGATTCAGTGTCCCAAGATCGATTTCATCTACACCGATCTCTCTCTATTAAAACCAGAAGTTGTAAAAATCCACTACCACTTTCGGTTTTAATATGGTAGATCTCCATAAACCAAAAACGTTCAGAGATAGCGAGAAAGACAGTGGCTTTCTTCTGACATGCGTGTTTTCCTTACATGCCAGGCAACCACCAACTCTTCCTTGTTTGGTGGGTTGCAGCATACTATTCATCAACCAAATAACAACTGAACAGAAACGAAAAATTTTGCTGTATTTGTCACGCTGAACACCTCAAGATCATATCAAAACTATAGACATTGTATTTCCCATTGATTCCTATGAATTATATTACTCCTAATCAAAACTTTCGTCAATTATTTCCATCACTGACTATAAAATAAAGAACACTGCTCCTGAACTAGTCGATCTGTACTAAAAGCTTTCTCTGAACTATTCTTATTATTAAACGTAATGGAAGTTTTGTAAAACGATTTCTCATCATAAACGAGATTTCATTCAACTATTACTAACCATAACGAAAATTTGTCAACTATTCGTATACTCAGACCTCTCCTCCCACAAAACGGAAAATCCTGATTATAATCAAGGTTTCCAGAACCATTCTCATTGTACCTACGGTTTCGAAAAGCTGTTTCTATTCCTGAGTATAAAGAAAGTTTCTCTAAATTTCTCCTATCCCAAACCATAATGGACGGTTTTCTTAAAACTCACAAACCATAACGGAAGTTTTCTTAAAAACTATTTTCGTTTCCCTGAATCATTCCTATGTTTACTCACAAAGTAAGTTCTTCTGCATTACATAGTACCCTTTATTTCTAACCAGAAAGACGAGTTTCTCCTGTACATGTACTGAAAAGTTCTCTCGACTATTTCTAATCGTAAATGATATTTTCCTTAATTTTTTCTATTCCTTACCATAAAAGAAATTTCCCAAACGTTTACTAACAACAATGAAAACTTCATTCTACATTTTCTATGTCTGGAAGATATTTCCTTAGCGTAATGCAAGTTTCCATAAACTACTGCAACTCCTGATAATCTTTAAAAGCTTACCTAAACTATTTTTAACTGTAAACTTAAATTGTACACTGACTTTCCTCTATGTATTCCTTATAATAGTGAAAATTTTCCTAAGCTATTCCTATTCTTAAGTATAAGAAAAAAGTTTCCCTAAATTAATTCTACCTAACCGTAGAATTATTCCTTTATGTATGCATAAAGAAAGTTTCTCTAAATTATTCCTGCTCCTAACTACAGTGGAAGTTTCCTCTACGTATTCTTATTTCTGTATATAAAGCACATTTTCTTAAATTATTCCTACTCCTCACCACAGTAAAAGTTTCTTCGAACTATTCTAGCTCTGTGCATAAAGCAAGTTACCCTAAATTATTCCTACTCAAACTATAGATAATATTTTTCGACGTATTCTAATCTCTATGCACAAAGCACATTTCCCTAAAATATTTCTACTACTAACCGTACTGAAAGTTTCCTCGAATTATTCCTACCCTATCCATAAAAGAAAGTTACCCTAAATTATTTCTACCCCTAAAACTTAGTGAAAGCCTCTTAGAACTATTCGAATCTCTACTCATAAATCAGGTTTTTCCAAATTATTCCTACTCGTAACCACGGCGAAGACCTCCACGAAATATTCCAATCTCTAAGCATGAAGGAAATTTCTCCTTCTAATCCTAGTGAAAGTTTTCGCGAAATATTACTATTTCTATGTACGAAGAAGGATTCTCTGAGCAATTCTTATTTGCAACCATATAATAAATGTCAATGAACTACGAAGCAGGGTGGGAAAAAAATCATGATTTCTTTTTTTAAAAAAACACACTTTTGTTGATTTCTTGATTTAAATCAAATTTTTCTCCTCGTATAATACAAGTCGCGAACTGAAGAAAAAGCATTAGGAATTAGTATTAAATGCTAATTATGCCATTTAAGTGAAAGTATTGGGGTTGAATTTTGAATTACCCCAATTGTTAACCTATATCAATCCCAAACAATGTTTCTCAACCCTTTTAAATTATGGCTCTTTTTAAAGGTAAATTATAGACTTTTAGTCAAGCAGCATCACTCCTAATTATCCTAGGATCATAGTTCGTAACTCATTCTCTTCAGAATAGAACAGCTTTTGAAACGGTAACATTCACATTTCCCTATCATGTCCCTGAAGCGGGAAATTTTGAGGGTAATCGTCATTTTTTTTAAACTTTTTTTAAATTGATCCCCTCTGGATTTTCCTGCGTTAACGCACAGATCTCAAAATCAACTGGGAAATACTAAGGGGTGTACTAAATGTGTGTACAAAATTTCAAGCTTTTATCTTGAATAGTAAGGGTGAGAAAACTATTTAACAATGAGCTAAGAACATTCCCACAATGCCCCAGATGACCCGAATGTAATATAAAAATTTCCTCAGATATCCCTATTTATCCTAGGATCATGATTTGTACATTATTCTCTTCAGAATAAAACAAATTTTCAAACAATACCCTTCAAAAGTTTCTATCGTGTATCTGGGGCGGGTAAATCTCGAAGAAAGGAATTTTCTGTTAAAAATATCTTTTCTTTTAAATTTTTACTTCTGTGGACCCCTCCCCTTGTTTTAAGGCAGAGATCTGAAACAAATCTGAAAAATACTGAGGGGTGCACTGAGTAAATGTGCAATTTCAATCATGCTGGTGCAAAAGTATTTCCGTGAAAAACAATATTCCCCAAATACTCCAGATTCTCGTATAAAACAGGATCTCGGTAACAGTTTCCTGAGACATCCCTATTTATCCTAGGAGCATAGTACGTACATCATTTTCTTCAGAACAGAACAGCCTTTCAAATGGCACCATTCATATGTCTCCGACTGAGGCGGGAAAATCATGAAAAAAGCTATTTCTTGTTAAAAATATCCTTTTTAAAAAACACTTTCGCCCCTCTGGATCCCGGTGTTTCCACGCAGAGATCTGAAAACATCTGAAAATTATTAACAGGTGCACTGAACGAGTGTGCAAAATTTCATTCTACTGATTGCAAAAGGTAACCCGCCAAATAATAATAATAATAATACGCATAACAAAAAATATCTTTTTATATTTATGACGTCATCACACACTATGCCTCAACGCAGAAAGGCGTGAAAGCATATGTAACGTGTTCTAAAATGCCTCCAGTCTGAAGAAAACGAAGTAAAAAGCCTTATTGGTACTTTTTAATCGAATAATGAAGATTCTACCCTATCACCTAAAAAATGTGATATAATTTAAAAGGTTAAGCATTAAGGAAAAAGTACAGCAACGTTTATCAAAATAATACTTTTTTTCACAAAAGTTACTGATATTTGCAGGAGCCTATTTTTAAAAACTCAGAACTACCTTGCGGAATGAAATACATAAATTTCGCCTAAAGTTATAAAATTAACAAACAAAAAAAAAAAAAATGGAAAGGGGTTAGAACCCCTCTAAATACGCCCTATTGTCTGGGAATAAACAAACAGACACGCACAAAAAAGAATTTTCGTCTTAAATGTTCATGGTGATTTCTACGTTGGAATAGTGAACGATTTTAAAACCCAAACCCAAATGTTACGAAAAGAAGAAATGCTCCGTTACCTGTTCAAAACGGGATTTTCCTTAATCATCTTCTGCATGACACTTTTTTCATACTATACTGTACTTTTGAGTCTCATTGTATTATGATTATTAACTTCCATAATCGAAATAACAGAACAGAAGTGGGATTTTACTTATTTTCACTTTAAATTAATTTATTTCGGAATTCGATTTGAATCAACGATTTTTATTTTTAAAAAATTAAGTTATTTAAATCGAAGTACTTGAAATTATAAACGGAGTTTCCCTGAACTAAACTGAAAGTTTTGAAAACTTCACACCAATATTCCTATTCCTATAGAAGTTATTTGTAATTATTTCAGTTCCTACAGAGAATTTCTATGAATTACTAATACTACTAATAAAAGACAAACTTTCCCTTAGCTATTTGTATCCTTACCCTCAAAATGAGTTCCCTTACACTGTTCCTAACGTGTTGCAAACTTCAATGAACTATTTTTAATCAGAATAAAAGTTTCACAAATAATTATCTACTCTTAAACCATGAAATAGGTATAAGTTACTACTAACGAATTTTATTCTAAAACGTAACGAAAGTTTTTCTGAACTACTTTCATTCCTAAGCGAAAGTTTTCATATATAGTATATATCAGGAGTAAAAGTGGATATGAAAAGGTAGGGGGACGCATGAAGTCACGCCATCCCCCGTGCCTATCTTTACTCACTGTAATTATTTAGAAAGTGAGGGAACGCCATAGATACTTTTTGGAAGTTGGAGTACGACGTCCACTCGCGTTCCCCCTCAATTTTACCCTTATATATATATTCCTAATCATAATCAAGGCTTCTCTGATTGAATGATTTCACAAACTCAGATAATAAATATGTTTCTGAATACCATACTTCCAACAATACTTGTTACAGCAATTAGAGCGCTTAAGCCTACCTAGGTTTTACCAAACTACCATCACAATTTGACTACTACTTGAACCGAAATCCACTGAACGATTTCGTTTAATGAGTTCATCATTGTCTCTATTATTATTATTATTATTATTATTATTATTATTATTATTATTATTATTATTATTATTATTATTATTATTATTATTATTACTGGAACAAGGAAGTTATTTACAGCGCAGTGAACATAGTATTCATTTATAAAAGTCTACAATACTAAACTTGTAAAAAAAAAAAAAAAATGATTGAGTGTATTACCAGAAAATAACTCTTTGCAGTTTCCCCTTTTCAATTTTCCCGCGGCATTTATTCTTTGTCTCCCTTCCACTTGTTTTTTTTTCCCCTTTCTTTTCGGTATTTCACTCAACATGCGTTCTCTTTTTATACTCTCGATTGTTTCCTCTTTTTAAAACCCAATTAAAGACCAGTTCCGGAATTACTGACATTTCAATTTCAACCTTTTAATTGATTTTCTTTGTTGTGACAAGTGATTGACAGTCAGCGCCATCTCGTGGAGAACCTACGTACCACACAACCGAGAAAAGAACAGTGAGAGACAGACAGAGAGAGAGGAGAGAGAGAGAAAGCAGCGTTCAAAAGCTGATATTTCAAGCTTCACATTGAATGAAGTTCTACAAAAGCAAATACCTTTTATGAAATCAATAGAAGTCCATGCAAGTTAATATCAGTTGCTTAATAACGCTAAAAAGAATTTACGAATTGTGGTATGTAGATATATTTTTCTTTTAGACTTCCAGATTATGCTGTACACATCTAATGAAAGCCTCATACATGTCCGTCCGCCTGTCTATCGACAAGTATAAGAGTAAAAACGCTGAGATAGAGAGAGAGAGAGAGAGAGAGAGAGAGAGAAAAGCAATTTTGTACTATTGATTCAGCGTAGCAAGGATATGCTATATTTCCGTCCTTATTCATCCATTCCAACGGTAGAAATGTACTAATCCGGCCTCAATGTTAAATATAATAGAGCAAAAAGGTCAAATGTAGCGAGGATAGTCTTTTTTTTTCCTAAATTTGGATTTAGTTCGTTTGTGTGTTTGTTTCTTGATGTTCAGTGACTATTTTCAACATCAAGTCTGTATGAGACGTAAACCTATAGTATAAGGTAGCAGAGATGTTCACCCTCGCGAGGGTGGCCCTCTCGAGGGCATCCTCACCCTCAAGTTCCCTCGCCCACAGTGACGCGAGGGCGAGGGAGCGCGAGGGCGAGGACAAGTTTTGGCCGCGAGGACGAGGACAAGCTTCGATGGCGAGGGTGAGGGTGCGCGAGGGCGAGAAAAAGCTTCGACGAAGAGGGTGAGGGTGCGCGAGGGCGAGGACAAGTTTCGGCAGCGAGGGCGAGGGTGTGCGAGGGCGAGGACAAGCTTCGATGGCGAGGGTGAGAGTGCGCGAGGGCGAGGAAAAGCTTCGACGAAGAGGGCGAGGGTGCGCGAGGGCGAGGACAAGTTTCGATGGCGAGGGTGAGGGTGCACGAGGGCGAGGAAAAGCTTCGACGGAGAGGGCGAGGGTGCGCGAGGGCGAGGACAAGTTTCGGCAGCGAGGGTGAGGATGCGCGAGGGCGAGGACAAGCTTCGATGGCGGGGGTGAGGGTGGGCGAGGGCGAGGAAAAGCTCCGACGAAGAGGGCGAGGGTGAACGAGGGTGAGGGCCAAGTGTTACTGCGGGAGCGAGGGTGCACAATGGCTAGAGACAACTTCCTTCAGGAGAACGAGGGCACGCGAGGGAGGAGGACAAGCTTCCTTAAAAGCAACTGTTTTGGAGTTTGCTGTTTGACCTCTTTTGGAGAGAGGCAGAATTTAAAATATCATCTGCCATGTCCCCTAGATGAAAAGTTAGTGTCATAGCAAGGTTATACATTAATCGTATTTTTCCTTTCAATTAATTGCAGTAGACAATTTCTCGTGTGTACGTACATAATTATTAAAAATAATAATGCAAATAAGAATAATATTTGATTTTTCTCATAAAAGTTTCCGGGTAGAAATAGCGCTACATTAAAAAGTAAGTGTGCCTCATTGTTGCCCTCCCCTGTGCTGGAGACGTTTTAGATAAGAAGTGTCTACTACACTGTCATGTTTAAAGAGTGTTGGTAGACAGACAGACAGTTACTCACGTCATTCAGCTGTAAATGACAAGAGCGCTGATATCTGAACAAACACAATCAATGAGAGAACCATCAGAATGCAGTAGATCAGATGGAAAAAGACTTGATGAAATGACTTTGGTTCATAGATGGCCATTTTGCTCTGGACTCTCTCGGACTCGGGCTCATTTTTTCAACTGGGCTCTCGCTCATTTATTCCTTTGGGAATCGTGCTCGGGCTCACTTCCCTCAGTTGGACTCGCGCTGACTTATTTCATTGGCGCTCGGGGTAGCGCTTAATTATTGAACCCGAGAACGGTCAAGCGCGAATGCCGAGCTAGCGAGCGTTGGGCTCGTGAGTTTGGATGCCCATGAAATGGGCTGATTAATAGCATACATCCTCCTCCAATGTCCACCATTGATGAAGTTGTTACAATTAATCAGAATTTTTAACTTTTCATAGTTTTGTGACAGCCCAAACTATTATCTGAATCGATATTTGTTAAAATAATGTCAGTCACTATTGTATCGATTTTCATTGTTTCTGCTTTAAAATCTACGTGGGTAGAGTTATCATTTAGTTACAAAATAAATAATATGTTTTTTCTTGTCCTTAAATAGAAATATCTGACACGTTAATACTGAAATTTTGTTAAAAGAGCTGCTTTAACAAAATAAATTTAATAAGTTCCACAAGACATAAGTTGTTTATGCAGCCGAAATTTGCAACTGTTGACTGATTGCCGTTTAGCGTCCTCTTTCGTCGGCGAGGCTATGAGAAGTGAACCTATAGGTTTAACGCGGAATTCGATCCAATGTCGTTCAATGTTCTCCCACTCGGAATTGTCCCCACTACCCCATGCACCAAAGGTTCGCGTGCAAGCCAGTGAGATAGGGTTTGTATGTTGTGTTGTTCAATGATTTTTATTGGAATAAAATACGTTACAGGATGATATACTGATTATAAATATTATAGTGCAAGTAGTGAACGATTGTGTGGTAAAAGGAGAAATATAAATTTGGACAAATTAAAAAAAAAAGACCTGAAAAAAACTGTAGGATATATGAAAAACATAAAACTTAGGAAAAGCCACTTCAGCAAAACGAGCAGGATTTTGTTGTGGGTAAACAGTTTAATCATATTATTATTAATTTCGCACAAATGTGCCACACATCATAGCATGGGCGGCGATTAGGGAGGCAAAGGGAGACAGTTACCCCCCACTCTTTTGAAATGACCCCTTAATGTCGCTATATAGTTTCATTTGGAAATATAAAGTTTTTGTATGTATTAAGGTTCATAGAATGAAAATGGTGCCATAAAATATTTGCCGTTCTGTGAGTACATATTAGTTGTCTTCCCGTGCACTTAAGAAAGCTATAGGAGTTGCGTTTTAATTGCCACGAAAAATGGCTCAAAAATTAACCTATCCGAGTGTACTTTCATATTCATTTCTTCTTACAAGGGCTCGATATGTTAGTCAGCCGCTTTGGAACTAATTGAGATAACATTTCGCAGAAAAAGAAGTCCTTCATAAGCAGTGTTTCTTTCAGAAACAATGTTCTGGGGGGGGGGGCACACTTAGTATCCCGGGGCGGCACTGCAGGTACTATTCTATTCATTATTATATTATAGACGTATCATTTTGGTCTCCTTCGGGGGGAGGCTCTCAGAGCTTCGGGGGGCAGTATCCCCCCAAAAAAAACATGTCTGGAAGAAACACTCTTCAGACTGTTGATAAATGATGTAAACGTCACTATCGACCGAGATCTCCATTGTAATAGTTGTTCCATTTTAGGTGTTCCACAGTAAGTTATACTTTGATATGTTTAGTTTCCTTTCTTTAGGACGTATGTTAAGCAAGGGCGGATCCAGGACGGACTTCTGGTGGGAGTGGTGGGTCGTAATACTGCTACTTAGAGCTACTTTTAAGAGCTCCAAACTTTGGGATGCGTTTTATTTGTATATATAAAATAAAGAAGGTTCCTCTTCTGGGGGGGAGCGATCGCCCCGATCGCGCCCCCCTGGATCCGCCACTGGCGATACGGAAATAATTCAACAAATAGGTTGAATAATTGATGCTCTGATCCTCACGAAGGAGGCCCTCTCGAGGCCTCCTCACCCTCAATTGCCCTCGCCCTCAATGATATGAGGGCGAGGGTGCGCGAGGGCGAGGAAAAGTTTTGAGTACGAAGGCGAGGGCGAGCGAGGATAATGGACAACACCTATCGCGAGGGCGAGGGTGCGCGAGGGCGAGGACAAGCTTCGATGGCGAGGGTGAGGGTGCGCGAGGGCGAGGACAAGTTTTGGCCGCGAGGGCGAGGGTGCGCGAGGGCGAGGACAAGCTTCGACGGCGAGGGCGAGGGTGCGCGAGGGCGAGGACAAGTTTCGACAGCGAGGGTGAGGGCGCGCGAGGGCGATGGACAATTCCATTCGCGAGGGCGAGGGTGAACGAGGGCGAGGGCCAACTGCTACTGCGAGGGCGAGGGTGAGTGAGGTCGAAGTAAAATGAACATCTATGTAAGGTAGTATCTGAACCAACCTAATGAACTCAAATTTCAATCCTCTCCCTCTGGGAATCAAAACGCATAAAAACCTCGCGCACCATCCACTAGACAGCGGGGAGAGCGATATGAATTCAGCATTTCACGAACCAATCCTTTCTCTGCCCTTATTGTTATAGTAAAACTGAAAGTAGTTGAAATCCACTGAAACTTATGGTTCAACATTGATTCATATTGTAATATCCGGCACATGGCTATGTTGACTAACAACCAACACGTGATCATATTTATAAACATTGATCATGTGCGTCCTACTAAGAATTATTACAGTGACAGACGCAGGGACACCAGTGCGACACCTACTGGTCATGTGATGACGAAGGACTACCAACGTTATCCCCACACTGGATCAGCTATAAAACCCAGGACGACTTCAGCAACTAGTATCAGTGTTTGGCTGGTCACCTCCTCCACTCCTTTAGCTTGCTTGGAGCTCTAGGCCTCTTTCCATGCCAACTTAGTTTGTTCGGAACTCCTATGGGATTCCTAACCTCAGCCACCCAGCTTACGCGGAACTTTGTGGCCTTCCCCTTTGCTTGTGTAGAGCATTGCGGATCCTAAATCAATTCCATTTAGCTTGCTCGGAGCTCTGTGGGAGATCCTTCCTTTAGGCTGCTCTGGCCTTAGAATACCTCTCCTTACCCAGTATTAGTGAACTATTTATATTAGAGTGATTTTGTATTACACCATTTCCAATAAGGATATTTTTGCAATAAAATTCGGTAGTGGTACAAACATTTTCATGTACAATTTAGCTCTTCCTATACCTGCATAAACAGAATTTACCATATAATGCAAAAGTGGTATAATAATACCAGCGAGAAAGGGTTTTATATTAATTTAGGGTTGTCCAAGGAATATGTTCGCTCGTGTTTATCTGTCTGTTCCAACCGACTATTTCCAGTTTAAACGTTCAATGTAATTGAAAAAAAAGTTTTTTTTTTGTAAAAAAAAAATTAGATTAACAAGGATCATTTTTGGATGAGCTTAGCATAACAAAAATAGGGTCAATCTCAGCTATAATCAGTCTATTGTAAACGGAAGTGGTAGAAATTTTACACTGCCACTATCCCTATTCTTAAAATCTAGGGGGAAGTTAGGTGCATATTAGTTAGCATATAAGGATGAGAGAAGTTAAAATAAAATTATCTGTATAACATAATCTGCTTATATATTGTAGCAAGACCGTATGTTTTACCACTATTTCACGTTACGTGTGTTTCTCTACTATTTCATGCTATGGTTACAAACTCCTCCCTTTTTAAATAATAAAAAAACAAATTCATTAGTTATTCGCTTGAAGACCAAATTAATCAAGGAACAATATGTAATTATACGAGAAATGAACGCAATCAATACTATACGCAAATGAGTTGCATGGGTAATTATGATGGAAAATTACAACATGTCAGCGCCTAGTTATTTCTTACATGTCAAGCGTTCATTTTAGCGTGCTCGTATATGATATGTATGTTCACGCACATGTTGCAACAAGGTGTTAAAAAATAATTAGATTTTATGTTCTTCTTCATGGGAGATAAAACGGAACGCAAATGTAAATAAACCGAGTTAACGATAACTGCTTGAGGCAATGCATCTGATAAAGTATGGTACACATACATACAATTAGTGTTTAACTGTTCTTTTCAATATTGATTACATACATAAAATGTGGATATAAAGCTGAACCTCAGTCGGGAATCGAACCTGAGGATCAAATAGGAAAAAGATAGAACACGAACTACTCGCACATGGACACGATTGTTAAATGAGTAGTTTGCATTACTGTTAACGATTGAAAAGTCCTGGATTCGAATCTCGTGGTCATTGACTGATTCATTGAAACAGTTTGGCGGGTACGTCGACAGCGAGGTCTTTTACACCCTTCTGTAACATTAAAAATAAGGAAATAAGGAATAAAAGCATATAATCCCAGGAAAAATATAAATTAAAAGCGCAGTCTATTGCATAATAAAAGGTTTCACTTAGGAGTTAAAATGTCATAGTACAGTATGTGGCAAAACAAACACTATTTAAATTCGCGTACAGGTGGCGCTCAGATGCTATGTGGTATGAGCTGTGAGTGCCACATGTGTTCTCAGTTGTGTGTGGACTAGCGTAGTGTGCAGTTGGTGCGAAGATAATATTACTCACAACAGAGGAGGAGGTACTTATTGTCGAGCAATATTTCCGCTCGTACGTTGCGGGGCAGCGTCTCACTGCAGCAGATTAGCGTGGACGTCTACTGTATTGCTCTGGAGTGTTAGCTATGGTATACGAAAATGAAGATTTCATCAGTAACAAATGGTTCAGTGATGAAAAGCCATGTGTACTTTGATCGCCACATCAATCGACAGTTGATTATTGACCCTGTCTTGCATGATTTGTGCGGCTTTCACCGCACGAAAAATCTGTCGTTATAACAACAATGGATCCAGGAAGACAGTCACGTACCCTTCTGCTCACAAGAGTTTGGACATAGCTTGATTTGCTGTGGAACGGATTTTCCATATTCTTCCCACTCCCCTCACCTCATGACTCCAGATGCCTACATACGGGGTATGTTGAAGGAAGAAATTTTCCGAACAGATAACTTCCTACCACTATGCCGGAGCTAAGAGAAAAAATTCGGTCATTTGCTTTGTCATTCCACCAAACCGTGTTCACTAACATGTTCATCGATCTACATGACCGCTATGAAGAATATGTGCGACATAATGTTCAACATTTTGAACACATAATGTACAAGAATGATTCCATGTAAATTTACATGTGTTGAGTAACATTTAGTTGACATTCATTTGACAACCTTTCTTATGTTTCGTTATGTTGTACAACAAATAAACAAATGTCAACGATGTGATTTCAGTACTGTTTGTTTTGCCGCATACTGTATTTAAGAAACGTGCAAACTCAATGCACAGACACAAGGACTGAATAAACAGCCACACTGATGTTTTGCAATGTTTCCTAATCACGCGAATATGTGTACAGAACAAGGGTAACTTATTTTCAAATGTTTCTCTCCCTTGTTGACGGGAGCATAAGCAAGAGGTAGGGAGCAAAGATAGGCGAATAGCAGAAAAATACAGCACTAAAAGTGTAGAGAGGGATGCTATTTGAAATCCACAGAAGAATAAGTGTAGTAAGATTATGTGCAGAGATTTTCTTACTGAGGATCACGTGGTAATGAAGCTTACATCATTTATCTTTTCTACCTTACTACTTGTTAGAATTATGGAATCTATATAGAAAAGTTCTTTAGATCACATTTTTACAATCAAGTTTTCTAACTATTAGTACTCGGATTCTTTATCTACACCACCATCTTTATGTAATTCTGTTTTTTATTATACCATCAATTGAACACTTGAGTAAGAAAGATCCTTATATTCTTATATTTTTATTTAATTACTTAGAAAAAAAAACTTGTATTTAAGCTTAGTTGTTGTTAGGAATTCTCCTATCATCAACGCAACTCCAATAAATATAATAGGCGTATTTTTCTAATTGCCTCTCTATTTATTTGATTTCTCTCAGAACCAGTTCCTCACAATCAGTCATACAGCATAAACCATACTTTAGTAACCACCTCTCCGTTTAAATAGCCAAATCAATTGTTAATATTTCAGTCTATTTTGCTTTAATAATTGCATTACTAAACCACTTCTATTAATCAAATTGAATATTACTGTTAAGAAAGAAAAAAAAGAGAGAAAAATACACTGAATTTCAACCTATTGATCAGTTTATTTTATGCCACTTTTTCTAATAAAGGTATAGGCGCACTTCTATAGAACCAAAACACGGAAGATGAAAGTTTCTCAATGGCTGTGTTTTGCGACACTACGCTGACGTACTCCTCGATTACGTTTTGTTTTTTGTGTGAATTGTACGCTTTTATACCTCTTTTACTTGACAACAGGTTTATTAAGTATTTCATATCTTCACAACCATCTACAATCTCAACAAAGCACTTTGGTTCATAACTCCTGTACACTTTGTGGACAATTCCCAGGCAGTATCGTCCTGACATTGAATTGCGGGGCTGGGGGGGGGGGGGACACCAATTAGTCCAGAATTTATAAATTACCTTGGTATTTTGTGGCAACTTTTATCTTTTTTTCATATCAAGGATACTGAAGAAGTGCATTTCGTGACAGCAATAATACAGTCATAAAAATGTCTTATAACACGATGGATTATTATCTCTTAAATATTTTGAACCTCAATTGTTAGTTTTTTCTGAAGGACCTAACTTTTCCTCTTATGGCGAGCGCCTCACCCACAGACTGGCCTTGTTCTCTGGCTAGAGATGATTTTCATTTATCTTATTTGGTTGTCGAATTATCATAACTTCAGGCTGCAAACTACTAACTATTTTTGAAAAAACAATTTTTTTTTCTTTTGCCCGGTTTTCGTAAGTGGAAAGAGGTAATCAAATGTAACTTACCACAATAATAAATACTATTATTTTACACCCGAAAATATGAATCGGAAGAATTTTCCGTGTTGCCATCCATAGAAATTACAGTGTGACCAGAATTTGAATTACTCAAAAATCTAGGTAAAGGCAGCGACTAGAAAAATGAACTCAACGGTAATTGATGACTTATCGTGCTCTCTACGTTCCTTGTTTACTACTTTTTAAATAATCTTTCTATTTATTTTATAAACATTACATAAATTATTACAAAATAAATAAGTTGTTACAAAATAAATAGAAGCATTATTTAAAAGGTAGTAAACAAGAAATATAGACAGCATGATAAGTCATCAATTACCATTGAGTTCATTTTTCTAGTCGCTGCCTTTATCTAAATTTTTGAGTAATTCAAATTCTGGTCACACTGTTATTTCTATGGATGGCAACACGGAAAATTCTTCCGATTCGTATTTTCGGGTGTAGAATAATATTATCTATTATTGTGGTAAGTTACATTTTATTACCTCTTTCCACTTACGAAAAACGGGCAAAAGAAAAACTATTAGTTTTTCAAAAATATTTAGTAGTCTGCCCCCTTAAGATAGGTATATGGCAATGGAACTATCCTACCGAATTCCAATAAAAAGTGGCGCGTGCGCTTCAAGTTGATGAAACAACTAAAACATTCATTGTTGCACTTCCACATTTTCTTTTGAGGAATTTTAATGGAAAGTAGCACGTGCGCTTGAAGTTGATGCAACAACTTCAATATTCATGGTTGCACTTCTTCGCGGAATTCAATGCAAAGTGAAGCTTGCGCTTCAAGTTGATGCTAGAACTGAAATATTTATTTCTACACGACTTAGATAACGAAAGTAACTATGATTATCTCAATAAATTTCAGATTCTGCAATGCCAAGACTACAACTTATTCCCCTTATTTCATGACAGTTCATACAATCCCTTGCAAGCGACTACAGTTTGTTGTTCAATCCTAGTTTGAAATGACAACTAACTACCACAAAGACAAACACTTACAGTTCTAAAAACCTTAGCTAAATATTCAGATAGATCACAAAAAATCTAATCTGTACGAAGCCCCTTTTTTCGATTGTCGGCTTAGGGGTGATTTGGAAGAAAACAAACAAACAAACAAACAAACAAACACACACATATTATATATATATATATATATATATATATATATATATTTGGTCTAGGAATTAATTCGTGCGGTTGGTACGCACACATTGAAGCTGTAGTACAAACACAAAATACATAAATACCTTAAGAAAAATACTGTCCATCGCTAGCCACCACTTTCGCCCATCTGTCAGGCAATGTACGGATTCCGTGGCGAAAGAAGTCCTCATCCTTGGAAGCGATCCAGTCAGAGACCCATGTTTCGATATCTTCTGAAGAAGTAAACCGCTGTCCAATCAAATCGTTGTCCATGCAATCGAACAAGTAGTAGTCCGAAGGAGCAACGTCTGGTGAATACGGCGGGTGGGGTAAAACTTCCCATCCGACATTTTCTAAATAGGTTTTGACCGGTTTTGCGACATGTGGGCGAGCGTTATTATGTTGAACAATAAGTTTATGATGTCTGTTCTCCCATTCTGGTCGTGTCCTGGCCAGAGCTTGCTTCAAACGCATTAATTGTCGTTGATAACGTTCTCCATTCATAGTTTCACCCGGTTGCAGCAGCTCATAGTACACCACACCTTTCATATCCCACCCCATATGCACAGCATAACCTTTGCACAGTTTGGTTGTGATGGACCTGGTTCACCTGGTTTCACCCAGGCCTTTTTTCGTTTAGGGTTCTCGTAATGGATCCACTTCTCATCACCCGTAATAATTCGATGCAGAAACCCCTTTCTGCTCTGTCGTTGAAGCAGCAATTCGCAAATGGTTTTTCGTCTTTCAACGTCTCTGTCTTTCAATTCATGTGGAACCCAATGTGACATCTTTTGAATCATTCCCATGGCTTTCAAGCGTTTGGAGACTGTTGTTTGATCAACGCCTAATGCTGCTGCAAGTTGTTCCTGCGTTTGACACGAATCCTGCTCGAGCAATGCTGTCAATTCTTCGTCTTGAAATTTTTTTGGCTGTCAGCTCGCTCTTGGTCTGCCAAGCCGAAATCACCACTTCTAAACCGTGCAAACCACTTCTGACACGTTCGCTCAGCTAGAGCATGGTCACCATACACTTCCACCAAAATACGATGACTTTCAGTCGCACTTTTCTGCATGTTAAAGTAATGCAGCAGGACACCCCGCAAAAACACTTTATCAGGCACAAATTGCGCCATGGCAACTACAAACTGTAGTTGTTGACGCTTTAATCCACTGCCCTATACTACGAACGATACGCGATGACAGGGGTTTGCAACACATGTGTGGATACACGGAACTGTGGGACGCTCCGTTCGTTGCGCCATCTCTTGTCCAACCGCACGAATTAATTCCTAGACCAAATATATATATATATATATATATATATATATAATATATATATATATATATATATATATATATATATTATATATATATACTCACATTACGTCACCCCTGTGCGGGCTTGTATAACATTATAAGATAAACATCTGGGAATGGTATAGGACCATTTTTTCCTCTCTTTTAATCATGGTTCTGAATTAAGAGTCAGCACCAACA